>NC_135343.1:70054236-70371798 GCF_023851605.1 Tamandua tetradactyla
AAGATAACTTCTGGGAAAGCCAAGAAGATGCTGCTAGGATGGCCCAGCATTTCCGTCAGTCCATGTTTCTCTTTTAGCTTGGTGCTGTTAAATTCTGCTGCTACACAGAGCAGGGGGCAAGGTGGGGCACTGGCAATGGGGGAGGATAAAGAAGGATGTTAGTGATAGGAGCTAAAAGCAGGGCAGCTGTCCCAAGTCAAACACCTTTTTCCAGAAGCTCCACTATTGCCTGGACACACACGCAAACAGGACAGGTGACAGAAATAACAGCCAAAGGGAGCCCAAGGGCGTGTCCTCCTAAAGGAAGTATAACTGTGGGAATTAAGCATTATGCTACATAAAAGCTGGGCAACGTAAACTTAGAATTTGGTTTCAAAAATCATTTACATTTTGCTACAGAAAAAGTAATAACTAAGGCTCTGTTAGAAACTTAATCTGTAACTCAGTCTTGTTCAATTGTTTGGAAACCTAGCCAAAAGTACATTTTACCTGTAATTTCAAAATTCCTTTATAGGTACCAGAATATCAGTCTCTGGTTTTCAGAGCACTAACTCCTCTTTTGGAGGCAAGCTTTTTATTCTGTTTTTCTAGTATTTTTTTCCCCCTGCTACAATGATAATAACTACAATTAATGCAGATATCTGATGCTTTACATTTACAAAGTCCTTTTATGTAGGTGATATTACTTCATAAAACTTAGCTTTATAAGCATTTACCTCAACAAATTACCATCAAAACAGAATTAAAAATAGAGCAAAATTCCTGCATTTTTCTCCTTAACTGATCAAAGGGAAATCTGGTAAATAAATGGCTGGAATCTGATACTTAACAGAAAAATTTAGATGCTATGTTTCTTTATTTTTAATTTTATATGGAAATATAACTCACTTTGGATTAAATATATATGAGAGGATTATTTTAGGGACCTAGGGCTTTTTCTATTTATCAATGAATTAGATGAGTTAGGTGAGCTCGGTTCTGGGCCTGAGGGAAGTGAAAGTTACAAAGTGTAGGTATCTGCATGCATTTGTAAAACTAAACGATGGTTGGCCAGTCCGTTGTGTTAATAGCGTATGTCTGCTATCTTCTTTGATATGGATCAACCAACCAACTGAATGTACCAGAATTGGAAATACCACAAAACAAAACTTTTTTGGTGCCATTATATAATACTGAATTTTCTCTTCCCACCCAGTCACTGATTTGTGCAGCCATCCATAGTAAAAGTGTAAAGGACTTTAGTTTGATCAGGCATCTGTTCTCTACACTAAATTTCTCAGCATATTTAAAGTTGTGTCCAGGGCTTGGTCCAGTGCCAACCAGATTTGGGCCTCTCACTTTGCCTGACCAATTTGGACAATCCATAGAACAGGCCCTCTGCCTTCATATGACTGTGGCCGTAGAATCAAAAACTTCCACTGAGACCCTAAGGAGCACTTGTAAGAACACAGTACAGCTGCCTGACCTGAAAATGCCAGTTTTTATTTTGCTTAAATGGTTGTCATACACTCATAGATGGCAGTTTTGGGGACAATCCAACCCAAAACAGAAATAATAAACCTACTGAGAACAGGCCATATGGTTATAAGTGATCAGGAAAGCGAGAGGTGAAATAGTTTCCTGCTGAAGTGTACCTAATATAACAAGGAGAGAAAAGCTGTTAACCTTTTCAGAAACTTAGTGAGACCTAGAAATTCTAGGTGTATAGACAAATTCATATGCTAAAGCGTTATGCCTTGCTACCTTCAGATTGCTATGTGAAGAACAGATGGTCTGTGCATTTTCAGTAGGAATTCCGTGTTAGTTTTAAGCTAAATACTTACCACTGATTGGATTGGTGCACCCAGCACACTTCTTGGCATATAAGTCACAGAAGCAGTTCAGGCAGTAAGCAAACTCATCTCGAGATGTGAAACGCTGCCCAGATAGCTGCTTCTTGCAGGCAGTGCATACAAAGCATTCCTTGTGCCAGGGCTGCTCGCGGTAGGTGACACCTCCAGTGGTGATGGGCTGGCATGGAGGAAGGGGAGAGGGGAGAGGGTCACTTTTTCTTCTTGGAGTCCCCTCTGTTCTAAGCACACTTCCTCAATCTCAATCTCAGTTACTGCCACTGATTCAAGATTCTCCTCCAGAAAATATCCAGTGTGTTCTGAGTCACTGAGAAACACTTTACATCCCTTCATGACGTTCCTCTGGACCCCTGCCTTTTCCTCTCAGCACACTGGTGCACCCCCAGGGATGCAGAGGGTAAGGTGTGGTGCTGTGCATTGCTGCTTCCCCCCCATGGACTGGAGCCAGAAGGGTTATGATCACAAACGTGCATTGAGGAGACCTAGGTTTCGATTCTAACCCAACTCCTTTCCAGCTCCGTGACCAGGGGCAAGAACTTTCCTTTTCTTTTTTTTTTAATAGCTTTCTGTACCTTTGTTTTCTCATCTCAATAGGAATGATGACACTTCTCACAGAGGGGCCATGAGGACTAAAGGAGACAAGCAATGGGTAATCCTTATTAGGAGGCATGATGAGTGAACTTTCAAGTACAGTCTCATCAGCCACTTGTGGTAAAAGAAGGAAGAGGCATAATGAGACCCAGTGCCACTGGCACCTGCTGCTCCTACAGTGAAGGGGTGGGCACCTTCGATGCCCTGGGGAAAACAAGCCCAAAGTCTTCATTCTCATCCTGCCGTGCCATCTCAGAACATTTGTGAGAAGCTGTGAAGCCAGTCGATACCTCAATTTTACCTAGCATTTGTCTTCAAGTGTTTTCATTTTCATTTTTAAAAACTGTCTAATGAAAAAATGGGTTAATGATGGAGCTGAGTAAGATATTAGAGGAGTCAGGGTGACAGAACTGTGGAGTGCAAGATGGAGTAGAAATACATTTTTATGCTTATTTTTTCCCATTGCAAAATTATTCAATTCTTCCTTTAATACTTATCTAAAATGTGTGAAGTATGCAAGACAGATTCATTTCTGTTTTACAGATGAGTAGCCTTAGACTCAGAGAAATAAGTGACTTGCCTGAGAATTCATAGCTAGTTAATGAGAAAGCTGGAATGAGAATTCAGGAGTCCTTGCCACCTGACATGTATTCTTTAATTAAAAGATACACAATAAGGAACAGACTTTATGTGAACTATGCTGGGGTGTGATGTGTCTCTGCAGATATGAAAGGCCTGGATATGTGTCTCCTCTGCCTGGAACCCATTCCCTTCAACCGTCCCCTGTCCTGATTCCACAGCCATCCCATACCACACCCCCAAGTTGATCATCAGGTCTCAGCATAAGCACTGCTTATCATGTAAAGAAAACTTCCCCTACACCCAGCCTGGCCCCTCGCTCCTCAGATGAGGAGCAGCTCCCCTGATATATACTCTTAAAATTGTATTCTCCCTGATAGCACAATTACAAATAAATACTTGAATGATTTGACAATTAGAATGCACTTCAACCCAGACTACACATTTGGTCATCAAGAGTCTGTGGGGTCGGGCGGGCCATGGTGCTCAGCAGGTAGAGTTCTCGCCTGTTGTGCTGGAGACCCAAGTTCAATTCCCGGTGCCTACCCAAGCAAAAAAATAAAAGAGAGTCTGTGGGGTCTGTTTTGCTTACCACTGCACCCCTAGAGCTTCAGAGTGCCTAAATCTTGGCAGGTATTTTATGTGTGTGGAAGGACTGTCTCTGGCACCAACGTGTAAACCTGAGGTATCAATGAAGGCACACACATAGTTATGCATCTCTCTCGCGCTCACTCTCAAGTTTGATACTTGGTTCCTTGTTTACTCAAGGAGACATAACAAAGACATTTGGGATACTGAATCCTTCTAACATCAAGCCATAAACACAGACAATATTTGGAAATGTTCCAGAAGAAGGGAGGGATAAGGGATTTTCATCTCTTGAGCACATAGTGCTTGGGTCCTTCAAGGAAGGACCAGACAGATAAAATGGAGAAAGTGCATCCAAATTTTGGAATGTAAAATAAGATGGGCATAATTTTCATGCCATTCAAGTTGTACAGGTGTCATTTCTTCAGGAAAGGGAGAATTAACAGGCAGAGGTCACAGAGACAAACTCTAGAATGTACAGGTCCAAGGGGGAGTACGAGATACCTTTTTGCACTGAACACACTGCATGGCGTACTGTTTCTCATAGCAGGGCACACAGAAATTCTGATTGTCTTTAGGGATGAAACTCTTGGTTCCAATAGGCTGTTGGCAGCGATGACAGATGAAGCAGGTCTCATGCCAGCTGCTGCCCTTATACTCCATCTTGCGGGTCCCTGTATTCAGAGCCAAGAACAAATAGCAGTACTGTTAGAAGTGGTTGACTTGGTGTCTGAGCAATTTGCTCTCAGAGCCTGCTACCATCTACTTTTGTGACCCCAGCAAGTCACTTAAGCCTTTGAAGGCTCTTCTCTCAACTGGCATGATTTCTATTTTGTAGACCATCTTTTGGTTCATTGTTATATACCCTGTTCCTACAACAATACATATACATAGTAGGTACTCAATATTTATTTGTTGACTAGGGTAGTTATGAACATCAAATGATAAAAAAGTAGCTCTTCCCTCTCTCTCTGTCTCAGCATTGCAAAATACAAAGACTAGCTCAGACTAATCCTTTGTGAAGTTTGGGCTATAGGGACTACATTTTCCTTTCGCACACAGTGGCGTGTTAATCAACATCCCTCTGGTTCTCATTGGGATGGGAATGGTTGGGTGTGTGAATGAGCCAAGTGTCTGCCACCCGTTTTCAGCGAGGAGCCTCTATATCACTCTCTGCCTTGGCTGTAGAAACCAAGTTGTGGTGTAGCTTGGTAGTTTCGTGCAATGTCTTAAGTGCTACAATTAAAATCCACATGTATTACCTATAGATCCCATTCAGTAATTTTCTAACCTTATCTTGTGACATTCATTGCTTTCTGAATAGTTATTCATCATTTGATCTGTTTACATCATTACTCCCAGTACATTAGGAAGTCCTAAAGGCCTGAAACTTTTTGGCTCCTCTTCCCCTGCCAATTCAGGTTTACAGCAAAGGCTCAATATTGTGAATTGATGTTTTTCTCATACGCTACAAAAAAAAAAGTCAGTATGTTTATAGAAAAAGATGTATGGCAGTACCCTTTGTATGAAAAAGTAAAGAAAGATTTGAGGAAAAGGAGTATAATGGATGAATAAATAAAAAAGTGTTCCAAGTTCACAGAGTAGCTCAAAGGCCAGTACGCTGTGGCCAAATCCTATCTGCTGCTTGTTTTTTAAAATGAGGTTTCATTGGAACCCAGCCATGACAATTAATTTATTCTCCTCTGTGGCCGCTTCTGCACTACGATGACAACTTGAGTAGTTGTAGCAGAGACTGTATGGCCAGCAAAGCCCACAATATTCGCCTGGTTCTTTAAAGAAACAAAACCTGGGCTCACTTAGATGGAGAATGTGGAATAAAAGGCACCTAACTCAGGAAATGAGGACGAATTAGGCCAAAAAGCAGGGAGGGTTGGTCTAGAATCAGTGATCTTCAAAGCTAGGGTATAACATCTATGGGGTTCAATTAGCTGGTGGTAAATCCTGAAATGAGGAAAATTACATTAAGCAACTGAGTTTCCAGGAAAAATGGCAGAAGAACTTTGATGTAAATTTTAGAACAATTTTCCTTGGTCTCTGAAGGTTTATTTTCTCATGTACACCTCTGCCAGTTGCTCTTTTTAATTGCTGGCCTTTACTCAAGCAGCCCAGAAACTAAGGGATTTTTGTCAATGAACCCAGGGCAATCATGGCTCTCAGTAAAGACCCCACGCAAAATTAAATAAGTGCATTCCTGATACGTGCTGCAATAGTCTGCTACTGATACCGTGCTCGGAGAGCTGCACCGGCGTAGGCAAGCCCACCTGGCTTCCGGGCAGGCTGGAAGAGGTAGCAGAAGCACTGCCCCAGGCCACCTCCACATAGGCTCCTTGTACATGTGGTCGCGAGGCGTGTACATGTATTCTACAGACTGTCCAGCAGGGGGCGGCCACATTCCTTCTTCCACCAGAGTCTGTCAATTGGTTTTCCAGCAGAAAGGACAAGGAAGGCGTGCCTTGTTCTAATTTCAATAATTTAAATTAGCAAGTGAGGACCCAGAAACTTCAGAGAGGGATTCAGTGATGGCAGCCCTCCTGGAACCTGTTCGGAGACCAGTGTGTCTGTGAGCAATCTCTGCACACAGGGCCTCAGCATTTGGTAGATGACAATTGGTGAACCCAAGCGCTGTGGCTTATAAGGTAGACAACTCCAGTTTCCTGACTATGTCATCAAGAATACTATGTGTGTGGGGTTTGGGGTCAGCAAGTGAGTTTTCGCTGAGTATGTGTATATGCTTCTTGTCCTGTGTATATAAATTCACTGCAAATATATTCTAGTCAACTTGAATTGCTTCCGGCGCCCTACAAAACAACCAAGGAAAGCGAACGAGCAAGACCTGTGATCTAGTGTCCGCCCTTCTTTGCACACACCTGGCTTTTCCTAGCACTCTACCCCACCTTTGGTGCCCAATCCATTCCCGGTGCCTCTCGAGTCAGGCCCTGACTGGGTTTAGTTGCATTACCAGCATTAATGAACTGACTCCTTTAAACCTACATTTGGAAATTTAATCCATCTTCTATCCCTTTTAAGTACGTTAACTAACAAACCAAACCTCAAGTTCTTAAGGAACTGCTGTGAATCTAACAAATTAAATTTAGGAATGTGGTGAATCGAAAGATATGTTAAATGTTAAAATGGCTTACAAATCAAGAAAATGTCTATTTAAAATCACAAGCCTAGGGCGGACCACGGTGGCTCAGCAGGGAGCGTTCTCGTCTGCTATGCTGGAGACCCGGGTTCGATTCCCGGTGCCTGCCCATGCAAAAAAAAAAAAAAGAAAACAAACCACACAAGCCTAAATCACTTATTCAATTACACATTTCCAATTGGGATTACAAAGTTAATTTTTACTCTAATAGAGCCAAGTTTTCTTTCAATAAAACAAATATGTTCTAATTATGCTCAGATTATTTAACACAGCATTATAACTATGGGTTTGAGTCTCAAAATACATCTTCCCTTAATTTGAAGCCTTACTAAGATTAACAACGGCTTACCCACTAAAGGAGCTGTTTTGAGGTCACCTTCCCAAGTAATTTAAGTGGTGACTGTGCAGATCTTTGAATTGCTTAAGTGCTACAGAAGGCCTCTGGGCTGACCATTGCTGGAATCTTGCCTGCACCCCCTGTCAAGGTGGGCTTCGTTTTATAGTAGCTCTGCCAGAGCCCACCAAATGGAAAGCCGCACGTGCCCAAGCTTTCTACATTTCCTTAAATCCTATACTTATGCACAGAAGTCTCTCTCCCAAGCCAATGTGCTACCCACACTTAAGTGGATTCCAGCATTCTATTTACTGCTTCATTGTATTCTGCTTTCTGTGAGGGACACAGCTCCTAAAGATATTCCAATGGAGAGAGATTCTCTCCTGGCTCTGTGTCACTCTCTCTAGTAGGGTGGCCATTTAAAATACATCCCAAGTGGGGTATATTTATGAAAAAAGATTATGTACTTATATCTGAAATTCAGATTTCACGGGGTATCCTGTATTTTTATCTGCTGAAGTTGGCAACTGTACTCTCAGGGCCCTCTGAGTCATTGGCTTTGCAAAATATATCGCTGATCTTAAATGGCCCCTAAACTAGCTATGGTCCATGGCTGTTTCATTCAATCATCGTCGCTTCACGTCATCGCTGATGGTTACTCTCCTTCCCCTCGTTTCCCTATGTATCTAAAAAGGATTTTTTAAAAAATGCGTATCTAATGCAAATGCTCTAAAAAAATGATCATGGTGATGAATACACAACTATGTGATGATATTGTGCGCCACTGACTGTACACCATGTGTGGGATGTTTGTATGTTAAGAATGTTTGGGTTTGTATCTTATTTCATCAATAAAAATATTTTTTAAAAAACTAATAAAAATGTGTAAGAAATTCAGTGTATGTTTGTTCACTATTTTTTAAAATAAAAAATTCCTCTCTCCCACAAAACAAAAAGAACCCCACCAAAGCAGCCCCATCTTCCTCACCATCCTTAGCAAAACTGGCAAACTGGGCTCAAGCCAGTTTTGCTCTTTTTGATTTATGTCTGTCTAGGACATGAACTCCGCAAGGCAGAGGAGCATGCATGCATGTTTCTCCGGGCTCACTCCTCTGTGAATGCCCAGCGTCCAGCACAGTGGCCGGCACACAGGAGGAAATTATTTCAGTATAAATACATACTGAAATAATTTTATGAACCTAAGTCCAGCAATCAGAAGGGAAGAAAAGAGAAACCTTATTGTTTGTGGGAAGGTGGTAGCTGGTGAGGGAGATGGTCTGCAATAACCCCTGTCCATCCCCCATGCCTGCACACACACAGCCAGTGTAGAAGGGTTCAGCATCTCCCAATGGTCTAACCCACACACCCAGCATGCACCCAGTGCTCTAAATACTTCTCTGAATTCAGGAGACAAAACTAGAGACGTGACATGTGTATCTGGAACAAAGTCGGTGCCTCAGTGAGTCAAGGACACTTTCACATCAAGGCAAGAAGTGGATACTGGCTCAGCAGGCGTGGGTGCCCTTGCCAAGGAGAGGGGCGTGTGTCCTGACCTGGCATAATCGTCTTCTTGCACTCGTGGCATCTGGAGGAGTACTCGTTGGAGTAGCACTCCGTGCACAGCAGCTGATCCTCCTTGACCGCAAAGGGCTTGTCCACCAGCGAGTTCTTGCACTGGGAGCAGTGGAAACAGGTCTCGTGCCAGTGCCGGTCCTTATAACACAAGTCCTGTGGAGCGGTGAGCCACCAAGGAGAGTGAAAACTGGAGTTAGGACACGAGGGACTGTAGAGCCTAATCCATGGTGAGGATTTATGATACAAACGCACAGGGCAAAGACAATGAATAGTGGGGGGGGTGGGGGGTGGGGGCTGGGGGGACTGAGATTTGGAGTGTTCATGAATCATGGAGTGTTTGACTTTATGTTACTTTTGATCTTGCCTGAGGAATAAGAGGATTTTTTTTCATATTTGCCTTTTAAAGAAAGGTATAATGGCATTTTGAAAGTGAATGCACAACTGAAGAACTAATCAATTTAGATCCTGCTTTATCTTAGCAGGGTACTCCCTGCTCTGACCTGAAACCATCATCCATTTAGCAATGGGGCAGAAACGGGATTTCAGGCCTTCACACAGTTTCCTGGCCCGTTTCCTGCCCTTTAGTGGCCCGAGCCCCCGCAACCAGGGCTCGCACCGCCCGCCACCCTTCCCCAGGTGTCCTTCCCACCCACAGATGGAAGCCAGAGTTAGTCCGAGCGTGGGATGTGAAGACACGGATCCTGGACTTGATTAGAAAGTACTAAAACGCCAACTACACTCTGAACCAAAACTGGAACAAAAACTTCTCTTTTGCTGACATACTACTGTGTTAGGTGTTTTTTTTTTTGTTTTTTTTTTATTTGCCCCCAGAAACTTGAACCCAAATTTGGTTTGGTGATATCTTTGCACATTTTGTTTTAGAGTCTGTTTCAAAGTCAGTGCTGAAATACTTTGGAAAGAATCACGTGACCACGGGGCACTGATGTGTGCGATTTGAGTATGAGGGCACGTGTTCTGTGCCAGGTCCCCTGAGGCACTCCTGTTAGGGGATCTTAGTACAGAGTGGGGAGAAGACTTACTGCAGACGCAAGGCAGTCAGTAATGAAAGAGAGACAAAAAAGAATTTGTTTTAAAGCATGGTCAAATGGACTTGCTTTTTTCGTTGATTTCCACCTGTATCCCACGGCCCCGTGGCTATAACGGATCCCCCTTACCAGGCCCTGCCTTTTCTGGCCACCAGAGAGACAGCTGCCTGGAATTCTGGGTGTGTCCTTCGTGAACCAAAATGTTTCAAGGGTTTATCTACTGGGGACGGGAGACTAACCTGTCTTTTCGCATTTCTATGTTAATGTATTTTCTGAAACCTGAGAAAATCACCTTGTGCTTTATGGGTTGTTTTAACAAATAAAATGAAGTGCATACCACTTTAATTTAAATTATTGTCTACACAGGCAAACTCACTACAACCTGCAAAGCCCCTAGTCTGCAAATATCCATCATTGCCATTCAGGATTAACTACAGCCTTAATTCTTTTTATGCATACTCCCTAACCTCAAAAAGAAACTCATTATATTTCTCTTTCTGGGATAACAGTGATGATAGTGCACCTCTGCAAAATGCATATTATTAACAAGACTCAAGGAAGCTCAATAACTTGTCCACTGTCACACAGCTGGCACACAGCCAAGCCAAGTTCAAGCTGAAGTCCTGATTTGAAAGCTATTTCCACTGGATTATGCCAGACAAAATTCCTGGTAGAGTCTGTATGGCTCTTTGCTTTCAGAAAAAAATGTTCCCTTGAATAAATTTGGGTGTACCCATTGAACAAATTCAGAAATGACTAAACTCTCACAACTTTTAATATTGTATTTTGTACCTCAGTGAATGCAATTCAACAAATTCAGAAATGACCAAACCCTCACAACTTTTAATACTGTATTTTGTACCCAAGTGAATGAATTGCAACAGAATTGCCTCTGTTTAAATTCTGAATAAGGAAGCTGAAGATATCATTTAAAGCCCCATCCAACAAAAACGGTAATGTCTGAGAAGCATTGGAGATTTTCATCATGCTATCACTGATATAATGCAGGTTGTAGAATCAATATATTTTAAAAATCAATTTGGATTAATATGCAACATGTGAAAAATTCTTTTTCAGGAAGTCGGCTGGGTTCTCTCTGGGCAGACCAAGCCACCTCATAAAGGACTGCTATTGTGGAAAAGCTGCAGCAGTTTTTCCATGTTTAATGAATCACGGCCTGGTTAAGATGAGAAATCCAGAAGGGCAGGTGGGGAGAGGAGGCAGCCATGCGGGAGGCTTCTGTGGTGACAGTTTATCTCTGCACTCAGTGACTCTGCCCAAGCAATAAGCATCACACAGAGAAGGGTCTAAGTGAAAAGAGAAGGAAAGGAAATATGTGTTCAAGGGAATTTGTCTTTCAGGACTAATGGTCATAAAAATTGAGGGAGAAGCCAGTGAGAAAATCCTCATGAGAACTCAGCATTAGCATTTCACCATAGTCTCCTGTCCTTGTTTAGTCCCAGGGGAGAAAAGAGCAGAAAGCGCCTTGGTGGGCCTGGACAATAGTGGAAAAGATGATTTTAGAAGACCATTTTTTTTGTCCTGAGTTTACAAAGGAAATGTACAAAATTTTCAAAAGCACTGCAGAAACTCATTTTCCTAAGGTGAGCATTTCTGGTACAGAAACACAGTAACTACAGATGAAGATGGATTTTTTTTTACATAGAATGTTGACACTTGAAAGTTTCTTCTAAAACTGAGGTACTATTCACATGTTACTAGACCGTAAGGATCAATGCAAAACTTCTAGACCCTTCTAAAGCCCAGCCCATAATCGCCACCCTTTTGACCCCTTTGGGTCCCTTCTATGGCCCCTTTGGCTATTCAGGGATTTCCCTTTTCCCTGCTCTCTTGCAGCATTCTCTCAGAATGACTTGATTTACTACCAAGTGGCACAATCCAGATGCCAAATTTCTAAGAGGCATTTCACCTTGGCCTCTGCCAGATTAGCTGCCCTGCCCTGCAGGCTGCTATAGGGCAGATGCCTAGAAATGCTTCTCATCCAAAAACCCTTCACTTGGGGAGTGCTGGGTCAAGGTTGTGTGAGGTCAGTCAGTACTGGCCTCAGAAACGAAGCAGAGTCTCTTCCTTGAGATACCTTCGCAGTTGACCGGGGTTGAGTTATCTTGCATTCACTCACTGGGGCCATCTTAACTCACTGGCAACTTCTCTCTCTCAATCTTTCTTCATCTCTCCCTTTCTTTCTGGCACACACACACACACACACACAAACATTCACAGGTATTTCTCTGCATTAATATCAGTAGTCGCTGGATTATTTGTTCAAGGATGTTGGATAGCTCCCAGAACCTTCTGACAGCCGTTTCCCTAAAAATAAATACTCCACCAAGACCACATTCTTAAATTCTGTGGTGTAAAATAAATAAAAATACTCATTGAGCAAGCTTGCATCCTCACTGGAGTGAGCCCTGCCGCCCTGCTCCGACTGTAGGCGACTGTGACTCTTCCAGGCCATCGCCATTTGTGTGGTTGCTGGCATGGGGGCGGCATGGCAGCCACATACAAAGCATTGTGCACCACGCTCAGTGTCGTGCCGCTCTGGGATCCCAGGAGCACACAACTAAAATGCCACACACACTTCATCAAACTCAAGGGTCTCAGTGCCAGGTCACCAAGATCCAAACCCTGGTCCTGCCATTTCCAGCTTTGTGACTTCAGGCAAGTTACTTAACCTCTCTGTGCCTTAGATTTCTCATCTATAACATAGGACTAATTGTACCTACTATTGGTTTTGAAGACTGAGTCAATTTGCATAAAGAATTTATGTAAGTCCACAGTACACCGTAACTGCTGAAGTAATATTCTTTATTCAGATCAGGAAAAGTCACTTGCTGAAATGACATTTGCTCATGAAGATACTAATACTGATCAGAATTTCTGGTACTTTAAAACTCTTCTGCTAATGATGCCAATCTATAACATGCATTTAGTTATAGATTTCAAAGACCTTTTAAATCTAAAATGATTTTTCTCCATCCCTTCCAACCCATTTTGAACAATATAGTGGCCCTATGAAATGAAGTTTTATTTTATCAATAAGCACATTTCACGTAAAGAGGCTGCAAGTCTGGGAAACACATGTTATACAACGTTCCCATTGCCCTTAGCCCCAGTGACTCAACACAATTAAATTGTGTTGCATTCTCTACATGAACCATCAACATCTTTACAAGTTGGTCCCAACATGCTTTCCCAGCCTCATTTTCTGCCTTTCCTCCCACCCTCCGTTCTCATCCCCTGCCTTTGCCCGTGTTGTCCTTTGGCTTGGAAGGCCCTTCCCCTCTTCTCCAGCAGGCAAAATGCACTCAGCTGTGTGGCCTTGCTCATCTCACACCTGCACCATGAGACTCCTTCCCACCCTGCAGCTAACACAGCATTGTAAAGAGCACAGGTCATAAATCTCTTTCTGAATCATGCACAAAAGAAGTACTTGTCCAATCCATATCTCAATAATTATGCTATCAGGTTTCCCTATAATCCTCTCTCTCTTTGACTCTAAGTTTGAGCTGACTATAGAAGTCTGAGTATAGTTAATTAAGTGCATGTGGGCAGCTACCTCCTGGAATCACATCTTAAGAAAGTCCACAATAAGGAGGAAGTGAGAAAAGACTTTATGGCAGGGGAAAGGTAACTAAATACCGCCACACCTCTTTGGCTCCCTTGGAGCACACTAGGCTTTTAGCAAACGTGATATTCTCCTCTGCAGCCCAGGGACTCCATGGGACACAGGATTCCCTGGTGCTCATGTATTTAAGTGTATCAGAGAAACCACAAAAAGGCCACAAAGCTAGATTATACACTCATTAAGCTCATGGCTGAATGAGCTTGACGTCACGTTCTGGATATTTATCCATAAAAGACGTACTGCTACTTGATCCCTCTCATCTCTATTGTCCACAGCTTCAAATCGATTTTTAGTTTTGGTTATTAGTACTCTGCCTTCTTCTCTAGTTTATCTTTATTTTGTTATTTATTGAGTATACCAGGCTAGTAGCAAGTGAGTATAACAGAGATAGCACTTAGATGGTGAAAAGTTGCGGCCACATAAATATAGTTTAATTAGTAGACTTTTAAGAACTGCATATTGTCTTTGAAATATCCTGGTTTCAAAGCCCTATTTGGAAGAGAAGAGAAGAGAAAGAAAGGGAGAAAGGAAAGGAGGGAGGAGGGAGGAAGAGAGGAAGGAAAGGAGGAGGAGGAAAGGAAGACAGAAGGAAGGGAAGAAAGAGAGAGAGAGAGAAAGAAATCTTTCGCCTTCCAAAAAAAAAAAATATATCAAGACTAATCTTGTCGTAAATTGCTGGAAAATGTAGATAAACATGTAAGATTACGCCCAAACACTTCCTTTCAGATAGTTTTCCTTTTCAGAAATATTCCTAATATGGGAAGTGTTTATTGCCTGGCTCCAAATGTGCCCCTTGTTGAGATCTTATCTGAGGAAACAGCTAAGCCCTGGGGCCAATCATGTGGCTGGAGGGACCCTTCACCTCCCAAACTGAAGGTGACACTGAACAGCAAGGCTGTCCCAGACTGAAGGTGTCTCTGGCGCTTTCCTCTCCTCTACACACGGTTGCACCTGGGCTTGGAGTCTACCTGCCAATTTCCCAAGCCAAGCACGGCTCAGCTCCCCAAGATTTCCCTCTGTAAGTGGCTTCTCTGCCCCTCACACTCAGCATTTTGAAAAGATGTTCTATGCGCTGGGATTGTGGTAGTTTTATGTTTCTGACACTACATTCTCTCATATCCTTAGGAGTTAATTCGGAAGAAAGGACGTTGGCAGAGGCTCTAGCACTGAACTCTGTGCCAGGCGCTGTGCCAGAGTTCCACATATTCCAACTCATTTAATCCCATCCACAGTCCTATGTGACAGGCAACCCTGTCCTACAGGCATGGAATCCAAGGGTCCTCGTGATGTAAGTTGCCCATGGCACACAGCTCATTAGAAGCGGAGCCAAATCTAAATCCAGGCAGCCCAGCTCCAAAGACACCTCTTCACAAGTGACATCTCTGCTGAACGCTTTGCATCTTTACAGGTGTGCCTTGTGGGTGACCCTTTGATTTTCATGGGCTGAAAGATCCTTCTTTGTACCCATTCAGTCATCTTTTTTGAGGATCCTGATCTATTAAATTCCCTCCAGAAACAAGTTTTTCTCTTATAGAAGCATATTTGAATAAATACCTGTATAAACCGTGTGGAAAATTTGACGGGGACAATCTAAAAAGGTGATCCATCTCTTACGAACTAAAAAACCAGCGCCGCAAACAAAGGCGTGCTGGGTTGGCGAATCACACTGTGCCAGCCTGAGTGACAGGGAGCTCTTCCCAGAAGAATGGATCTTAGTCCAGGCAGGCCAGCAGGAGAGGGGCATGTGTCCCACTGAAGGGTAGGGAGAATGGGTTTTTCCAAATTAGCCTTACGCTCCCTAAATCAGCCTTGTTCCATGTTTTTAATCGTCAGTCAGGAACAATCTAAAAAGGAAAACAGGACTGTCGACATTTAACCAGATGTGTGAAAGCCAGTCTCATATTTCAGAGTCCCCTGTTTGCTTTCGGCCAAAAGTTCCCTAAAGCTTTTGATTTGTCCTTTAAGAACTTTCTACCATGAAGTGAGAAACTTTGATAGTTTACTGTGTGTACTTGTGCCAGTTTGTTCATCAATGGGTCCCACTTAATTAACTAGGCAGCTGGAAGGAGTGTTATCGAAACAAATTAAGCATTATTTCTGCGAGACAGTCACTGCCATCAAAAGGGACCCAGGAGAAAAGCAGGGGCCTTTCATGGAAGATTACTTAATAGAGGCCAGGGAGACATCTCCTACTCATAGGACTGACCACTCAACTAACCCACATGTGACTTCACAGTTCCTGGGACAGGGTCTCTGCCAGAGGGGGCAAGCGGGCAGGCAGCAGGGCACTGGCTGGAAGCACATGCTTTGGGAACTCCGCATCTGGGTTCAAATTCCACCTCCAGAATAGAATTTTTTACCATTTTCTAACCCTGTAAGCACAGGCACAATCTTCAACCTCTCTAAACCTCAAATAACACAGACTCTCTAACAAGCCGCTGCTTTGCCATACGCACAGACCTAGCAGCATCTCTGGAGTTAATGGCCAGCCTATCTTTTTGTGAGTTTCTTGAATTTCTGAAACCCCGAATTTAGGCGGACCCATCCAATAAATATCTGTAATGGGGCTAAAAATAGATTTTGCTAGTATCAACAGGTGTCCAAGAAAAAGTTCGGGAATAGCATAACGTCATAGGATCATAAAATTTTATGTATTACCTTTACTCAACTGTTCCATAGGCCATAAAAATGAGTGATTTTTGCCCTTTGCAACTGCAGCATTTTCTCAGAATAAGTTTAGAGAAATAAAGAATATAATTGAGCGATTTTATAGAAATGGTCTTCAAATATATGCACGCTAACTAAGAAAACAGTTTCCGAAATCTTGTTTGACTCATTTAAAGGTCAGTCAGTATCAGCGAATGTAGCTAATTACATTGACTTGTACACTTTAAAATGGCAAATTGAATGTTTATATATATATAACCACAATAAAATTTTTTTTAAAAAGGTGTCCACATAGGGCCACGGTGGCTCAGCAGGCAGAGTTCTCACCTGCCATGCCGGAGACCCGGGTTCACTTCCCAGTGCCTGCCCAGGCAAAAAAAAATAAAAATAAAAAGGTATTCACATAAAATTCCTTCCCTGACTGCTCCCAAAAGTCAGTCAGTAGCCTCATAATCAGCCTAATTTTCATGGGCTTGTCAATATTTTAAAATTATACCCTTATACACAGGGCATGAAATGTACCAAGGCATCTGGTCCTGGGGATTGTTGCAGAAAATTTTGAGAAAGATTTATCAGTGGATTTGTGGCTTGTAATCCACTCTGCAGATAATCAGTCTCCATTCTGTGACACCAAATGAAGTTGAGTTCATATCACAAAAATCCAGACTGTCATGTGTGTTCTGGAGAGCTCAGTGTGTGTGTGTGTGTGTGTGTGTGTGTGTGTGTGTATGTCCATGTACGCTGTGCATGAGTATAGTGCCACTTCTTAGAGTTGTGGGAAAAGGTGTTCTAGAGGAAATAAAATATTATAAAAAATGAAAAAAGTATACCCTTATCCATTTACTTTAGGGAGAAAGTTAAGTGAGGTCCCTGACAGCTGTGCTATTTTAAGAAAAGAGAATGGCAACCACTCAGTTGCTCCACCAAGCCCCCTGCCTGCCAGGACTTTTTGCTTCACTTCCTGCAATCACAGGAACATTTTTTTCTATTATTGCTTTCTCTACTAAGTCAATAAATATTTGTTTCTGAAAGGCCAGAAAGCCATCCCAAATATTCAAGAGTCCCAAACGGCAAAGTCTAACTTCAACTCAACATCCCTTTTTGTTCTAAAACGTAAGAAATCACAGAGCATAACCGCACATATCATAACTCATTAATCTGGGTTGAAAAGTTCAGCATGATTAACTCCTGACTTTGCTGCAGCTTTGTTGATTTTGGCCCAATTTAGGGGATTCTTGTTTATTTGCTCATAAAGTTTCTGCCAAAGGATAACTAGTTTAAAGGGTCTTTTCCACTAAATCATTTTGAAGAAATGGCATGATTTTTGTACTGTTTCTGCTTCAACCACTGTTTGAGATTGACCAGCACCTGACAGCCAAATTCTCTCCTTTAAACTAGAGTTGCCACTTGTCAGAACAATATCTCAACTTCTCACTACTGAAGTATTTTTTTCCCCAGGTAAAATTTGTAGAAAATAGTTATGTTTTTCTCTTCCTATGAGTGCTTCTTCAAACCAGACACTTTTATTGATATTTCTGTAATATAAAGTGACAGAGAGAAAGGCTTCTGGGAGGTGGGTAGAGGAAATATGTTGCAGAAAGAATGGGAAAGTATTCAGAAGAAAGTGGAAGTCTGGAGTTTATTCTAATATCAGTTGTATTCAGAGGGCTAAGGGCTTTGAAGCTAATATAATAATCTTCAGAAGCAGGCGCTCTTACTGTCTCCATTTTACAGATGTGGAGATAGGCCTGGGGGGGGTGGTCAAGTCACCATTCCAAGGTCACACAGACAGTAAGACACAGGACCCGACTTTGAACCAGGTAGTTAGGTGTCTGAGCTCAAATGCTTAGCTTATCAAATAAATGAATAAGGGACTAAGACTGTCCATCAGATACAATGAGACATATCTCAGGTTAGAGATAAGATGTTCAACCTTTAGACTAGCAAGGGCAGCTAATTTTGCTCATCCGTAGCCAAACCTGTGAACCGTTTTGAAGTTCACACGATACTGCTGTTGAGTTGAATTTCCTATGCACTTGGCATGCCACTCCTGTTCTGAAGCCAAAAGCTACACTGCTGCAGCTTGGTTTCCAGCAGCCCATGAGGCACATCCTTCATCTCTAACTCAGGGAAGAGCCTCTTTCTGCACAAGATGGAAACCATCCCTCAACTGTCACTAAACACCTAGCAACAGAAATTGATACTGCAGCCTTCTGAGTATTATCATTCCTAGGAACTATGTGATAAAAGAAACATAAGCAACCTGCACTGATATGTTGGAATTACCCAGTTGCTGACATAGCCTAACTCGGTCAACAACTATGTTTTGATTTTTAGAAACAGAGGAGAGTGACAGAAATCCCTAAAGAGCACAAAGCAATGAGAGCAGAAAAGAGGCATGAAATGCCAGGAATTGGCTTGGGATCCATTAAGCTGGCAATGCTCTTAAGAGATCCCAAAGTGGCCCCATTTTGTAACCAATTCTTCGACTCTCAGAATAACAGTCCCTTGAAGTGCTTGTCCCAAGTATTTAGGTTGCTGTTTGGCAGGGAGAGAGACAGGAGACCTTAGAGACATGAATGGACCCCAGGTTCAGCTTTGACCAAGCATGAGTTGATAAGAGGAGGCCTGGTTCCCAACAGCCCACATAAGTCAATCAGTACAAATGACCACAGGCCTCGGTCGAGCCGGGCTTTGCCAACCAAGAAAAACTCTTAATTCCTTATGCATGAGTCTTTCCCATTAAAAAGAAACAATACAAATCCTGTTTTTCCGTCACCAAAATGAAAAGAGCCCATGATACGCCAAGGAATTTAGTGTTTTTATGTGCCCATTTATCTAGGAATCAACTCTCGTTCACTTATACATTCACTCATCAAGTATTTACTGAGCAGCGGCTGCTAAGCGTTAGTCACCAGCAGGCAAGCAGACAAGAGCAAGAGAGGCTTGTCCGTGACAATCTTGGAGTGCCGAGGGAGGGGGCGGCGGTTAGAGGAGGACACTGGTAACTACAGTGGAGTGGATTTAGGACACTCAGCCCAAACGTCTTAGTAGGGCACTAACCAAGTGCTATGGGATTAGAAGAGGTGAGAGAGCAAATCCGCTGGGGGGAGACACTGGGATCCGGCTTTTTAAAGGGTTCAGCCCTGAGGCAGGGTGGGGGCTTGACAGAATTGCAACAGTTGATAAGAGAAGAATGTCAACAGGTGAGAAGAATGAGGACATCTGCAGAAACTGTGCAAAGGAGCCCATGGATTGGGGACCACGGGGTGCGGGGAGGACCAGGACAGTCATCCCAGGGAGCAGCCCAGTTCGGCTCCCCAGGCGAGGTGCCCAAGGGAGTGAGTCCCGGGGGGCGGGTACCTTGCAATCGCAGCCGATGGGCTTGGCGCACTCCTCGCAGGTGTTGGCGTAGAGGGTCTCAAAGCACTGCACACAGTGGGGGCTCTCCTCCCTCAAAATGTACTTCTTGCCAAAGAGAGATTCGTTACAATGGTGGCAGTCGAAGCGCTCAGTCATTTTGACGCGGCTTTTCAATAACCTGTCAAGTAAGAGGGGAAACACAGCTCCCGTAAGTGCACACAGCACAACATGCAGCCAAGACGCCGCAGCCTGTTCTCTGCTAGCATCACCTTCAGCCAAGGACTACTGTCTCCTCTGGGTGCATAATTTAAACTTATTCTTTAAACGGTCATCATTTTCAGTGCTCTGTTTATTTTCTAATTTCATTATTTGGGGCAGTTTTATGTTTAAATGCATTCCACTTCTCTTTTAAAGTCCCAAGCGGTGCTATGTCAAATAAAGCTGTCGCGATTTCGGACGCGTGAGAGTTCACATCTGAGTCCTTACCTCGTTGGGCTCTGTGTGCACTTCAAAGGGTAACAGAAGCTTAAATCTTCCCTGCGGCCCTGCCCCCAAAATAGAAAGACAGGGAACAGAAACAATGCGTCCATTTCTATAAAAAGATCTTCCATGAGCTCCCTTTCGAATCATCAGTTTGAACAGTAAGAAACCTCAGCAGCATAAGGGAGGGATGCCGGAGGTGGTAAATCTGAGATTAGATGCCAAGGGCATTATTTGTGACCTTGAGATGGCATTGGCAAGTACAACCCCTGCACCAGAAAAACTGCCAAATGTCCCTCAGGGCAGGTCACTTCTCCCAGATTAAAAGATCATCCTGTCGGCTGCCCAGGTATGAGGATAGCAGGACACAGGAAAGGCTTGCTCCCCAAGAATAAGGATAATTGCACGTAGGAAAATGTGACTTCAAACAACAGCATCTCCAGACAGCACCAGAGCCTTTTAGAGAGGAGCAGGAATGCATTTCCATGCAGGGTCCCAGGAGGAGGCCACAGTGTGCACAGGCAGGAAGGGACAGGGTAGGAGGTGGAAAGGAGGAAAAGGCGGTTTCTCACCTCTGCCCATCTTCATAGGACCATTCTTTTACAGAACTGTTAGAATCATACTGGAAAGAAAAAAGTCTATTATGGGAATACTTAGAATGGAGAAATGCCTCAAGGACATTAAAAAACACTATTTTCTTTCTTTGAAAGATTTTTCCAAAGTTTATTATGAGAAAAATAATTTAGGTAAGATATGGGATCAATAATTCAAAACATAGATAAACTAGAAATTTGCAGGCAAAAGAAGTTTCTAAAGAGTCAGGAAAAGGAATAATATTCAAAAGGAACAGAGATCTACTCTTATAGAAGGGTTTACTCTGAATTATATAAATGATTCACAATTGTTGGCAAAAGTTTCCAGGTAATTCTTAAAGGATAGAAAAGAGTGAGCTGTTCATTTCAGAGAACAAACATGATGTCCGCTTTATCTGCAAGAGAGAGAATGCCGGTCTGTAGTTTGGGTTATGGAATTCACTTGGGCATCTAGAATGTACAGTGATATTGTGGCTGAAAATAATTGCAAAGGAAAACATTGATTCTAATTTTATCCAGGAGTACCTTTTTGTTTGTTAGCAAATTCACTATACACAAGATCTGCAGTGTGGTTTTTTATGTCATGTTCTCCTTTGTTAACGGTTAACACATACTGAATTCTCATTGAAAAACACTGTTTTCTTAAGTAGCAATATTTAATTTACTGAAAGCGAAAGGCTGTTTCATTTGTTAAATAGGTAGACTCATGTGCTATGTAATTCTGAGCAATGTTTCACAACTCAACCAAACGTAGTTCAATTTTCAATCATTTAAACCATTTAAGAATGAAATATCAGAATTATGCCATATGGTATGCATAAAATATTGCTGCCTGGCTTATGATAATAGCATATTTGACATGTTTGCTAATTTTATACTCTTGAGTCTTCAAGGTCTTGACAACTATAAACAGACAAAAGACCATCTTTCAAGCATTTATACTTGGTTATTTCTGTGTTTATAGAACAATTTTCTTCCAAGAATATCAAATATGCAGCTGGACACATGTGGCAGAATCTATCCTTATAAAGTGCTCTTCCTGGATTTAAAGAAAACATTGTCTGGACATTCTTGTAATAATATCACAAGATGAGACTCTTGAGCATCTGAATTTTTCTTCTGAAATCCAACATATAAATATCCTCTGAACTGACGCCATCTCAGGTTGCAGCAGCTATACTGGCAGATTTAATACTTCCCTATAATTCCTTGGTTATTGGCCCTGAAAAATGTCTGTTGTTTATTTTATCACAATTGAGACCTATCCTTCCAACATATATGCTTTTCCAATAAATGCTGCCTCTTGGCTGGGGAAGCCAGAGGCTTATTGCCTGCTCTGTTGACACAGCCTAAGAATAATAATTTGAGGATCTGAAATAAGAACAGTGAAAGGAGTTGACTATAAATCATCGAATTTTAAAAGTGGGAAATAGCCTCCAGGATTATCTATGACAACAACTTTACTCTATGAATGGAAAAACTGAAGCCCAGGAAAATTAATGAAAAAAGAGGATTCACATAAGCTTCCCCAAATAGCCATCTAACTCAGGTAAAATGGCCTCCCAATCTGAATCAAAAGGCAGAGGTGGCTCGTGTAGGTTCAAACAAGGAGAAACCCTGCTGGGGAGAGGAAGCGAATACAGAGTGCCCCCCAAATCTCTGCACAGCACCGTTTCTATATTCTCAAGCCAGTGAGGTCCTTAAAGGGGCAAATATTTTTTTCCCTCCAAAGTAATGATCTTGATGCTCAGACATCTGTTACACGTTTTTTTTCACATCCTCCAATTCCACGAGGCCGGGATGGAGAAAAAACCCGAGGCCTAAACTGTGAGAACAATGGGGGCTCCGTTGTGCTCCGAGCAGGACCGAGGAAACATCCCATGACTGCTGACCCCAGCTCCAAGCAGGAACAGTGTAGGGGGAAGAGCTGTGACAAGGCTCTGGGCCGGAGGTGCGACCCCCACTTCTATAAAAGTGTTTCTGGCAATGGGGAGTCTCTCTCCTATCTCGTCCCTTTACCTCCTCTCGCTTCAGCTTCAACGTCAGCAGAGCCTTTCCACACACATCAACTGGAAAGGGTGTAAAAGGAACCCCTATCATCAGTCACTGGGAACCGGGCAGGATGCATTTTATCTGAGAAAGTCCTTTCAAAGATTTCCAAAGACCTGTATTAAACCTGATCCCCGAGAGTTAAAATAAGTAGTCTCTAAGCTAATAAGAAAAACTAAGAGCTTCCCTTCCACCCAGTCAATTTAAAACCAACTCCTCCCTTAATTAAATGCTGCCAAATAGAATAGCCTTTTATTTAAAAAGAAATAATTTGTGCATTTAAAATCATGCTATTAATCTGAGGTCTCCTTACAATGAGAAAAATACATCTACAGCCTTATGTTATAACCCCCTACAACTGCCCTTTTTAATCCTATCCTATAAAATACCTGCTCCTTGATTTGAGAAACCTGGGCTGGGCTGGAACCATGTGCCAGATGCGCGAAGTGCTGCAGCTGCAAAGGCGAACGCGACGCACGCCCCCCACCCCCAAAGAGCTCGTTGTCCCGGGAGGACAGCACAGATAGGCACAGACTTGTAAAGCACTGTGCCAAGGGGCGGGGGGTGCAGGTAGAGAGGGGCTTAAGGGAACCTAGATGAAGAGGCCCCACAAGCCGTGTCTCCTGGGAGAGCAGGGCGGGCTTCCTGGAAGCGCTGTGACCCGTGCTGAGCCAGAGCTAGAGGCGACCGTGCTGACCAAGGGGACAGAGTGAACAAACGCACAGAAACGAGGGACAGCATAGGGCGAGGAGACCACGCCAGAGATGACCGTGACGGGAGAGTTGAGCTGGCGGGAACAGCACAAATGAAGCCAAAGTGACAAAAGGCCAAGACACGGAGGGCCTCACGTGTACCTGCCTGGGAACTTGGATTGATCCTGGAGACAACAAACACGCAAGCCTGTCATCTTCTGCACAGGGGGGCCCGCGATATCTGCTCTGATGACAGCCTGACTTTGCTCTGTGAGGCTGAAAATACATATATAATTCCTGTCTATTACCTGGCACACAGGAATGCTGGAAGGATTAAGTCAGACCAGGAAACACCTAAACATCAGATGTGACCGCTGACTTGTTATTTCATTGACTCCACTCCAAATTACAGTGTCCTGGAGCTCTGATCCCTTTCCAGGGTTAAATCATTCACTGATGTCATTCCCCCTTCGGCTCTGAACAGTCGGGTACTCGAAAAAGCTGGTCCTTTCTTCTTCCAGCCTGGATCTCAGGCCAGGCTAACTGCACTGGGTGAGGCAAAAAACAGCCGCAGCTCCTCAATGTGAGGATAGCCTGGAGAGCCTGGGAGCTCTGAGTCTGCCACCCGCTTTCAGTTACAGGGAGGAGCAACGGCCAAGAGAACAAGAGAGCAATGGATGGGCAAGTCCACATGCTTGGAAACGTGGCTCACTCTTATCTTTCCAGGTCTGAAAGTTTTAAAACAAAAGTTTGAGGCAGGGAGGCATGTTGCAGCAAGGAAGAGAAGATATGAACATTAAAAAGGGAGAAGGGAAATGAGAAGAAAGGAAAAGCAGGGAGTGGTGGTGCTCGAGAGAAAGGAAGAAAGTAAACAAAGGTCCAAAAAAGGTGAGTTAGACCCAGGAAGCACATGCAATTTTCTAGCAGCAAGATTTCTTGAGCATCAGGGGTGGGGCTGGTGTGGCAGACAGCCTCTGCCTGGCACACAGGCCGCCGGGCTTTGAGTTTCAGGAACTTGGACCATCCTTCCCAAACAGCAGACCTGATAGGACATGCAAACCCTGCTGAGGCCAGATTCAGAGCTTGCAAAAACCTCGAGGCATCCTTTTCAATGCTCACTTTATTTGCCTATCCACTTTAATCTGACCCTAAAGGGTCATTTTATCTTCTACCTCTGAACCCAAAAGTGTTTCTCTACATCAACACTGCTTTATGTAATAATCGTCTCCAAAAGAAAATGTGTGAATGTCTCCAAGCCCTTCTGCCAGCACATGTAGAAGCAGCTTCAGCAAATCAGCTCCTCGGTAAAGCCCTGTCCATTATCATAGATATATTCCAAAGCCACCAAGGACCCAGCTGCGAAAGCCCTGCAATGCTTATCAACAATCAACCAAAGTTTTTAAAGAAAACTGGAGAAGCTGGTCGTTGCACAGGGGTGGGGGTGGGGGGCTTTTTAAGAACATATTCAAAACACAGTACTTTCATAATACCACATCACTCTGGTTGCCTGTGTCACCCACCGGACTATAAACTACAAATGTGGGGGCCTCGTGCCGTTGCCAGGCCGTCAGCAGGTGACAGTGTCACAGGCTTCATAAAATACTTGTCAAAAGATTGCACAAATGAATGGGTGGATGGATGAATACAAATATCCCAGCATATAAACATGTGGGCAAAAAAAACGAAGAAGGAAAAGGAGGAATATTTTATGTGCATAGCAAACCCAAAATGTAATTTGGTTTGGCATCTGGGATCACTAAATTTGCCAACGATCCTGAGCTTACTGCTTTCTCCTCCATGACCGCCCCTTTCCCCCTCCCACTGAAACTGTTGCTTCCCCAGTGGGTAGAACTTTTCTTTATTGTGCTTGGACTCTAAACCCAAATAAATACACAGCTGCATAGTTCAGGATAGGGCTTGGCCAGGTCAAGAAGCAAAAAGCCAGCCAGGAGTCTCTCCCAACCATCTCTGGGAAGAACATGCAGTTCCCCTGACATATGCACCAGCTATCAGGAAAAGGCCCCAGATGTGCTACAGATACTGAGCACGCCTGTAGGTAGATCTTCTACCCAAGGGCCGAAAACTCTCATACCAGCAATGCAGCCGAGGATACTCCACACCAGTGTACTTTCCCATGGATGGAAAGATCGACAAGCACAGCTGACCACCAACACTCGTTTCGTTAGTCCAGCTGAACTGTTTCTTTTAGAAATAGAAATTTGGAGGAAAGGAAGAGAGTTGTTGGTTCAACGGATGTTGTTTTCTTAAAAAATTAACATACTTAGAATAACTTTGAAATTGATTTTTTTTAATTGTTTGGCAAGGTATAAAATTGACTATACCCATGTTTTCTGATATATTTAAGGATTAATTTAATGAGAATTTATTGAATAATATCTGTGTGCAGGCATCAGTACATATGTGTGCTACATAAACCGGGAACTTTCAAAAATATAAAGAAAAAATATCGGTTGCTGATAGTTTTAAGAAATCTTTTGTGTGAGACAATGCTTGCGTCAGCAAAACTGCTAACTTCCTAATTATCCTTTGAAATTAAATATCTAATGAAAAGGAATGGGGAAATAAAGACTAAATTTCTAATCTGAAATCCATAAATGAACAACGGTGATGCTTGTTTTAATGCCCTTCAGACTTTTAAATCCATTCCATAAGATTCATTGAGTAGCCTCTACTTTCCATATACTATATCAGGCATTGAGAGATGAGATAAAATACACAATTTCTGAAAGAGTTGCAGTTGGGTTCTATCACCAAAGCATTTAAATCACCTTTGAGATACTATCTTAAAATTTCATCTCAAAACATGTCAATTCAGTCAATGCAAGACAACCATAATTTTGCAGGTTAGAATGGTGGGATGTCGTAGGTCCATCAATTGTGCCAGTTGAGGGGGCTGGGAAAATGTCCACTTGCTCACTCTCCCACTGCCTTACTAGGAACCTAGAACCATGGAAACAAGTTCTTCATGCTTTCTCCTTCTGCATCTACAAAATATAACCACGCTCTCTCTCTCAACCATCTCCTCTGATCTTCAAAAGGCAGTCTGTGGTTTACTCTCTGTTTGCTGGGACATACATCTCCCATGGCCCCAGACTGGCCTTTTCCTTTGGAGACCCCCTGAGTTCCAGGAAGACTGGCCTCTTCATTCTTCTTCAGCCCAAACCTTCATGGTGAATTTTTCTCAGTACTTCTTTAGCACACTGAATCAGGATTTGATTTCCTTTTACTTCGTTCCTTAACGGGCTCATTCTTACTTGCTCCAAAAACTGTACTATCTAATCACTGACCGAGCGATTTTCTCTTCGAATGATGAACGAAGTATTTACGGATTCTGAGGATGCTCCTGGAGATTAATCCTATTTGCTCATAAAAGCAGTGCAGCCACTTCTCTGATCACCCCAGCCCAGCAGTAGCCAGTTAGTGATGGAACCCTAAAAAAGGTGGTGGCGGGGGGGGATGAGAGCTGGTGGAAGTTTTTAAGCAAACGCTACCGGGGAGCTAAAAGTAAAATTCATAATGCAGGACTGGCAGAGGAAATTCATCTGAGTCACCCCAAAGTCACAACGCTGGCTGAGTTTCCTGAAAGACTCGGATCTCAATCGTTAGAGAAATGCATAGAGAAAGCACAGGCATTTTGTTCAAGATAATAATCTTGAGGAAGTGGCCGCTCTGCAAAATGCCACGTGAAATGGGGCACTTGACGAATGCGGCTTTGATAAAATTCTCTTAATAAAACAGCACTGGAAATACCCAGTATCTGATGTTTTCATGTTCACCCAAGCTCAAAGAACTTCATGGTGCCTGAGACAGAGAGATACTGACCTACTCCAACCTGCTCACGGACAAATGAGGCAGACAAGTCACAGAGACGGGGTTACTGGCCACGAGTAGGCAGGGGTAAAACCCCGGGTTCCTGATGCCCAGCCTAATGTTTCAATATCCTCATAAGTGTCTTTTTCTGCAATTTGTCTTGATTTCTTTCATTCCTGAGGGTGGTTTAACAAGTAATCTTAGGTCGAAGTATGAAGCATAAAGCATCACTGAAATATGAGGGTGTGTCCCTAGTAGAATTTAGTGGTTAAGAACTCAGGCTTTGCGATAATGCTGTCTGGGATATGTGGGGGTGAGGGTGGTTCAGGTCTCAGCGCCAACATTCACACACAGGCTGGGTAATCTTCAACAAATTATTTTAATTTCTGTAGGCTTCAGTTTCTTTATCTGTAAATATGAGGATGATATCAAATACATGTTCACTGCATTTGATGTGCTGCTTTTTAACCACCCTGTGAGGAAGCACCATTATTATCCCCATTTTCCAGATGAGGAAACCGAGTCACCAAGAGATTAGGCAACTTGGCCAAGGTTACACAGTGTGTGGCTGAGAGGCCTGAGATGCAAACTCGGGTGGCCTAGCTCCCAGGTCGTGTGTGGCACCTGCCTTATGCAGAGTTCATAAGGATCACCTGAATTTATTAGCCAAGTGTCTAAAACAGTGCCTGGTCCATGGTAAACTCAACACCAGCCCATAATATTATGCTGCCAGGGAGGAGCATCTTAAAGTGCAACAGAATAATAAACACTGTGGAAACAAAATTCTATATTTTAACTGATAATCTTTCAAAATTCAGGTTGAGTTAAATCGGAAAAACATACGAAAAATGTTTTTATACATATATATGCACAATGGAATTTTCTTCATTGAATTTGGTTTTGTGGAAGTTTAACCCTGAGACTAGGAATTCCTGTACTTCCAAAACTTGCCTCGAATGGTTTTTTGGTCTAAATCATTCCCTGCTCCCCAAAGCCTTCTCCTCCAGCATTTTACTATAAAACAACCATAAGCCAAAAAAGTGAGACCTATTCAGCATTGGGTTCTGCTCACAGATCTTCCGATGATAGTCCCAAATTGTGATTTACTTCCTCCCAAAAGACATGCAAGGGAGTGTCCCCGCCATATAAAGCAGCTGCCTACACTTCATCTAACCTGGGCTAGGCTGGTTAGAACTGAAACCCAAATGGAGATCTGAAAGTAAATAGTCTGTGATTGACTCATCAATAAAAAGCTGAAACAATATTAAACATTTTCTTCTAGCAGTTTCAGGTATGCTAAGATATAATCTATCACACGAGTGCAATTAAGGAAAAATTAGTCTTTTTTTGCCATTTAAAATATATATTTATGTATGTATGTATTTTTTTTTTAACTAGCTGTTCGGTTTTTAAATGGTCACGGCGCGAAGCCACCCTGCAAACCCTACTTCTTTCCAGTGGGAAAATGTCTCTAACATCCCCGCGCAAATGGTCCAGCGAACGTGCCAGGACGAACTCGCCGGCCTGGAGGTGGGGAGCTGCGCGAGGGCGCGGGGCCCCGGCGCTGGGATCCGCGGCCAGCCGATGCCCAAGGCTCGTTTCGGGAACGGCACGGCCCCTCCCGGCCACCCGGTGCGCGCGCAACCCCCTTCTCTGGGACCCCGACTGAGGTCCTCCTTCGGGCAGTGGCAGCGGTGAGTCCGCTCCGGCCTCACAGCGTTCCCCGCCCCACCCTGGGGTCGCCGACCCGCACACCGGCTGCGCGTCCCTCTTGCCAAGCCTTTGTTATTAAAGCCCCTTTGTACTCCCTCGCGCGCCGGGGCCGGGCCGGGCGCGGGTACTCACCGCGGGCCGGGGTCTCCCCTGGCCGGGGCTGGCCCGGACGGTCCCGGGGCGGCGAGGGCGGCGCGGGCGGGGCGACCCCCGGGGACTGCCGTCTGCGGCCGCGGCTCCTGGGATTCGGCTCGGAAGTCGGGCTGCAGTGGAGACCAGCGGCGCTCTCCAGCTCTAGAGAAACCCCCGCCGTCTCATTTGACCATATAAGGAGACAGACGCGGCGGAGACGCGCGCCGCTCGGGGCCGGCCGCAGCTGGCACCCAGGCCCGTGCGCGGGCGAACGGGGGCGCCGGCGCCCTCCTGCACCCACCCTAGCGCCCGCGGGGAGGGAGCTGGACGCGCGCCTGCTCGCACCCGCCTCCCCGCCGCGCTGCCTCCCCGGCGCTGCGGCCGCCTGGGCGGTCACGACTCTTTGTTTGCTCTGGCCCAGCTCCTCCCGGGCCCAGCTCCTCCCGGGCCCTCCGACGCTCTCCGCGCCCCCGGCGCTTCCGGGGGGAGTTTCGCCCCAGGCGCGTTTGGCCCGGTCGCGCGCAGGATCCCGGCCAGTCGGAGCTGCGGGAAGCTGCCCCGCAACTCCCAGCTCCTGCCGCCTGAGAACCCGGAGGCAGAAGCTCGGAAGGTGCAAAGCGGGTGGGAGCGGCGGAAAGAACTGGAACGAGGCCACGCTTCTGAGGCTGGCGAAGGCAGGAAGCGCGGGTCCGGGATGTGGCTGGCTGCACGGCGGGCTTTTCTGCCTTACCCTCTAAGGTCCTTCTCGGTCACTCAGTGAAACCCGCCGAGGACCAACAGGAACTGCGAATGTCGAGTCCTTTGTTCCAGTGGGGACAGGACTAGGTGGGGATCCCGCCTCCGGCAGCACGCCCGGCAGCGAGGGCTGCTTCAGCGGTGTGTGCGCCCTCGGGGCGGGGAGAGCCGATGCGCCGCACGGACGGCGTGCGAAGACCAGGGCCGGCGCGGGCAGCTGTGCGCGGGGGAGGGGGGACGGGGAGGGGGAGGGGAGGGGCGCAGTGCCGGTTAGACGTAGCCGAGATCGGGGCAGCGTGATGGAAACGGGTGGGCTGGGGTGGGGGGCAGCGGCCCCGCCTGACAGCGCGGGCAGTGGGGGAAGTCCAGCCCGTGGAGAAGGGAGCGCGCGCGGGCCACCCGGTGGCCCAGGCGCGGCGAATGGGGAATGTTGAGGCAGGCGTGTTATCTGTAACATCCGCTGGACCTCAGGGCAGCGCCTTCCCCAGAGGAGGAGGAGGGGAAGCGCTCTGCTTTCGCTGGGCTGGCGCTGCTGGCCGTATTTCCGAGGGGGCCGGGGTGAGGGGGTGCATCCCCATGCCCTGCCACTCGCGGTCTGACTTGGTCTTCGCCTCTTTAAGGGAGTGCCGTGGTGAAGAAATTGCTGCTGAGATTCGCTCGTGGCTACGTGAATAATAATCGGGAAAGCTGAGGTCTGAACTGGGGTCTATCAGACGGCAAAGCCGCGCAAGCATTTTACATGGTCGGAAATGGCCCTCATCCCATCAGCCAGTGACTCCCAGAGGGGCTGCAGGGGCCCTCTGACCTGCACCTGAGCCGGGATTGGGCAGGGAACCCAGTTTTCTCCCCCACGGTCTCTCTCCTAGAAACAACTTCTCGCCGAAAATCAGAGACTCTCTCTGCACCTTAATTCCCACCGATGGCCAAAGCGGAGTAAAGCCGTGTGCATTCCCTCTCACAGTTATCTGGATTTATTTGCTGCCTATGTAGTTGTAAACTAAAAATGACCCCCTAGTTCTGAAATGATTAGTCTAAAGCTTCCTTTTGTCAATACAAGTTTAAAAGAAATAAGGAAAACCCATTAATTTCTGATCTGGTCTTCTTTCTTTTGGCTGACTTGATTCTTTTAGCTTTCTGAGTCCAGTGTTTAATACGTTTATTTTAATTTTTTCTTTTTCATTGGTACAATTATTTTGTTCTATAAATTTTATAATTTTTTATAAGTTTTATAGAACAAAATTATAATTTTATAAATTACAAATTTCTAATTATGTATACAAATTTATAATTAAATTTATAATTTGCAATTACACCTTTAGCTGTATCACACAGATTCTGATAGGTTGGGTTTTCTTTTTTGTTATTTTAAGAAAATCTACAATGTAATTTTGTATTTCCCATTTGATCCAAGGGGTAGAAGAGCATACATGACAGGGGGATGCAGCCAGCAAAATCCAAGACTTAGTTTCTACAACAATCCCCCCACAACAGTGGGGGCGGGATGGGGGGAAGATGGAGAAAGAGAGAGGAGAAAAAGAAAGAAAGAGAGAGAGATGGAGAGGAAAATAATGATTCTAAAAGGCTTACCAGCCAACTGTCATGTATGATATTTTGATGGTATAAGCAAATTATTACTTTATTTTACTCACAATAATATCATATATGTGATACTTTTCCAGAAATAGTGCCAAATATATACCACTGAAATAAGAGGATGGTGAGATTTGTTTCAATAAGTCATCTGTGGTGGGACCAGTATATGAAACAGCATCAGCTATGGTTTACTGACAGCCATTGAGGCTGGACGATGACTTTGTGGAGGGTTTACTGTACAAGTCTCTCTTCTTCTTTAGTGATCGAAACATTCCATAATACTACTAATAAAAAGATTTAATACAAATGCACATACTGTTTGCCCTTAACCTAGCATTTCCCCTTACAGGAAATTATCTTACAGATATAGTTGCTCATGTATAAAATGTTATACATATGAGAGTAATCGTTCTAGAATTGTTTGTGACAGCAAAATATTGGACCATGTTTTATGCTCATGAACAGGAAGGGGTCTACTTACATTTATTATGGTAATTTTAGAAGTGTATATATGCAGCTGTGAAAAATAATGAGGCAACTGCATTTATTTACTTGGAATCATTTCCAAAATATGTCAACTTAGAGAATGAAAAGTAGAGAACACTATGTACATAGCAACCAAGCACTGGTTAATGAGTAAAGTAAGGGAAGAAGATGAACATATGTATAAATGGTGGCCTCTGGGAAAAAATGGGTGGCTAGGGGCCCAGAGTGGAGAGCAGAGTAATTTTTACCATGTGTTTTTTGTTTCTTTGCATTTTGAGCTACTTAAATGGGTTATCTGTTCAAAAAATGAATAAAAGTATTTTAAAAGTAAAACATGCCCATTCTTTAAGAAAAAAAGGTGAAACAACTTCGTTAAACTGAAATTTATAGAAAGTCAGGGGAGATGTGCTGAACATTTTCTGAATAATAATTCTTTTTTGATCTTGGACAAAAAGAGGAAGGCGGATGCATTTTCTGGGCCTGACATATGTACTCGTCTGAACAATTCTATAAATTGAAAAGTTTTCTGTTGCATACTATTGTATTCCCAGGACCTTCACTTCAGTGCATGGCACATAGTATGTCCTTAATAAATACACACACACACACACACACACACACAGAATGGATGCATCAGAGAATTATTTAAATTGTGACAAGTCTTTCATTTAGTAATTGACTATTTTTATATAGCAGATAGAACACTCTAGAAAATATAACACTATGGCAGTATAGCTTGGTCTCGGGAGCCAGGCCTGGATTTGAATCCCAGACCTACCACAGACAAGTTTTACAACCTTGGACAATCACAAAACATGTCCAATCTCACTTTCCTCACACATATCATGAGCTAAGAGCCTACACTTTGTAACATTTTTGTGAATGTCCTCTGAGGTGATACTTATAAAGCACACATCAACAGGACCAGGTGTATTATAGGCCCCAGGAAATACGAGCTTGTGTTCTAAGTAACAAGAGCCAGAAGGGAGAGGGATGATGAATCCAGAGTAAGAAGGAAATGGACAACTTATCAGAAGAAAGAATTAATCACAGTCCCAGTTCTAAAGATAAAGGAAAGGACTGTCTTCTGGAGCAAATAACTCTCTGCCATAGATAAAGTAGCAAAATTGAGAAATAACTAATAATAGTGTTTGAATTGGGGAAGGAATCAAGTGGCAGCTGTGATGAGTCACTCCAGGTCTTCAGCTTAGTTCAGCTGTCCTGTAATTCCTGTACCAGCAGCAGCACCCACAACTTCTCCACTCCTTTCCAGGGCTGGGCTTGGCAGGGGGGCATAGCAAAGAAGAGAGGAAGGAAAAGGCAAGACTCTACATCTAAGCCAGCAGTTCTCAGGGCATAGTCTGGAGCAGCGATTAACAGTATCAGCTGGCAACTTGTTAGAAATGGAATTCTCAGGCCCCACTCTGCCTTTTAACAAGCCATCAGGCAGTTCTGAATACTGACAGTGCAATTGAGGCAAAACACTCCATGGGGATGCCAACACTGGACCCAGTCATTTGCCAGAAAGCTGCGATGAAAGGCCGGTTGAGATGGCAGTTTCTGGGAAGGGTGGTGGGTGAAGGGAGGGTGGGAGCAGAGATAGACTAAACACAGACTCAGTCTCAGGAATTCTAAACCCCAGTGGCAATTATTCTGTCAGTTACTTCACTAGAGGGAAGCACAAGGGAGGAAAACTTACAAGGGGAAAAACACCTGTGTATGTCTCGGTGACACAGATGCTGCAACTTAATTCTCTCCAGGAGGCCATGGGAAGGCGGAGCGTCTCCCAGTGTGCTCACCCTGCCTGCAGGCACCCACCAGGCCTGGCTCCCGTGCTGTCTGCAGGGAGGACTTGGGCAGAGGGGTCAGCGGCCTCCTTCAGGATTGTGGCCACCCCAGGGGCGCGAGGACCACCGCGCTGTCAACCAGGAAGAAAAGGGAGCAAGTGAAAAAATGAGCCGGGAGCAGACCTTCCCATGTTCAATCACCCTAAGTGACCATTTCAATGGAGATTTTTAGAGAAACTTTATCTCACTGAAGAAACAGAATTTCCCAGGCAGTTAGTTCCTCCCACTCAAGCTCTGGGTGGGAAACCGGGAAACCATTCGCCCTTGATCCAGAGATAATCGTGCCTAATTGCCTCAGATAGTTGGAGGGTGAGTAAATGCCCCAAACCATAAAAGCTGGAGGGGAGGGGACAGGCAGGATGTGACGAGTGGGGCGGGTTCTGGCCTTGCTCAGCTCCTGGAAGGGGTCCGGAGGCAGATCTCTGCGTGCCTCACCATGAACCAGCACCAGCTCAGCGAGTTGGGAGGTTGGACTCAAGGTTTTTCTAAAGCCCTGTTTGCCTGGGCCAGGCATGGAAATGGCCATCCAAGACGACCCTGCTAGCAGGACGCCCACCTGCTTATACCTGGGTGCCTCTGCAAAATCTGATACACACGGAAGAGCCTACCCACCAGGAAGATGGGAGAAACTTCTCCCGATTGCAGTTATGTTCTTTGTGGGACCCAGATTCTCTTCCCTGGCCTGTTTGGCTTTCAGGGAAAGCTCAGCCTTCTACAAAAGGCGAGCCCTTTTCCTTCTCCTGCAGCTACTGCCATGCATTAGTTCGGAGAAAAACTGTTTGGCTCTTGTTTAATATGCAAACTTTCCATATCTCATTGCTTCTCTCTTTCTTTTCAAAAGCTGATGCCAATAGTCATTGTGGAGAGCCACAGAACATGTCTGATCTTGAGCCAAATCCACAAGCAATTCCCCGAATCCGAGTTTGCCATCTTTTGGTTAAAGCTTATTTGGAGCATTTGATACAAGTTCCCATGGTGACTTTGATAACTCATTGGCTATTTAATGACCAATAACATGAAACAAACAAAAAGCCATTCTCGCGCCATGTTTCATTTCAGTTAGGAACACAGGGCGCTTGTCTGCCGGTCACAGCTGCCTCTGCTGTCTCAGAGGAATACTGCCGGTATGGCCACTGAGCGGCCTCGCGTCTTGTTTCTTATCTGAGAGCTTTTTGTCCCTGATTTCAGTCCTCTTTGGCAGTACTCTATCCACTCTCCGGGCTTCACAATAGTTGTACTTTCTTTTTTCCTCAGTCAGCAACCAAAACCCATTGAAAAGAAGTGAGAGTGGTGAGGGTCTGGGCAAACCTGACAAAATCCCATTTTGAATCGTGCTTGCTGCCTTCTCCAAAGTGCCGGAAATGCTTGAGTGTGACCTCTGACAGATTCTCCCAGCTTCCGTGAAACTGGAGAGTCTCGTGCCTCACTTGTTTCTCAAAATGCTCATTTTAAACCACACTGCAATCTCAAGTTATACTTTGGAAATTAACTTTGAGTCAACGCTGCAACTTTTAAAATCCCAAGGTCTCTCTCCACTGCCACCAACATTATTCTGTGCTGCTGTCACTTTGCACAGGATTTTTTTATCAGAAAATTCAAATGGTGTAGTTAGGAAGAGCCGAGGTAGGGAAGGTCAAGCCTGGGAAGGCCAGGCACCCTGAAGAGGGCCAGCTCTCTCCTAGGGAGCTGTGGGTATGACCATAGGTAAAATCTTTAACCTTTCAGTGTCTTCTTTTCTTTTATCTGTGAAGCAAGGAAAGTGGCACCTCTCTTCCCTTAAAGAATGATTTCAAATTGCCTAGTTTCTCTTCAGATCATTTTTATGGCTAATCAACAATTGAAAAATGAAATGTTTCACGTGGATGATTCTGTACCATGGCAATGGATTTTCGCATGATTGAAAACATTTCATGTGGTTTTTATGTTGTTCTAGGTTTAGCAACGTCTTTCATGTGTTTCAGAAGGTGCTTTAAGATTGGACTCAAGGGTCATGGTAGAAGTTTCTGGAACAGCCAGCTTCTTTGTCCATTATTGCAATGGTAGCCAACTATTGAAGTACCAGGAAAAGATTTTCTAAAATGTCAGACCTTCAGCATGTTCTGTTAGTATCGTCTGCCAGAAACCAAAAAAACAAAAACCTTCAAAGATTCTGAGCTATCCTAACTGCACAACTTCTTTTGGAAACTTCTGCACAGTTAGAGATACTGAGTAATTATTCTACGAAAGTACCAGACCGGCCATCAACCTCCCCACAGGCATGGAACCAGCTCCAGTGACAAATTATAGTAAGATCCTTAAATTCAAAGGATCTCTCTCTTCCCCTCGCTCTTTCACTTTCTCTCTCTCCTTCCCCTCAGCAAGTTGTAATTATATTTCTTTTTAAATTTAATTTAAATGTTTATTTTTATTATTTTTATTGTGAAAAATAACGTATATACAAAAAGCAATAAATTTCAAAGCATACCACAACAATTAGTTATAGAGCAGATTTCAGAGTTTGGTATGGGTTACATTTTCACAATTTTAGGTTTTTCCCTCTAGCTGTTCTAAGACACTGGAGACCAAAAGAAATATCAACATAATGATCCAGTGGTCACACTCATTTGTTGAATCCCATCTTCTCTGTTATAATTCCTCTTCCTCCTTCGATCCTTCTCCCCATTTTAGGGTTATTTGGGCTATGCCCATTCTAACTTTTTGATGTTGGAAGGGGCTGTTGATAATATGGGATGGGGGATGGAACCAGTTGATATTCTGGAAAGGCTGGGCCCTCTGCATTCCAGGCCTTAGTTGGTCCAGGGACCCATCTGGAGGTTGTAGTTTTCTGGAAAGTTTCCCTAGTACATGGAACCTTGTAGAATCCCAGATTTTGGCTAGAATGGTTTTGGTTGGTGTAATTATATTTCCATTTTGCAGTTGGCCTTCAACATAACATACCTTCCTGTATTTGTTAAAATATTATGAACAAGGCGGGCCACAGTGGCTCAGTGGTAGAGTTTTCACCTGCCATGCTGGAGACCCAGGTTTGTTTCCTGGTACCTGCCCATGAAAAAAAAATTATGCACACCATTCTCTCTCCTCACCCTATTTGATGGAGTGTTTATTTCCCTATAGTCTCTGTTGGTCTCTGCAGTTTCCAGTCATGCTAAAAGCAGATGCAGAAAACACTTGAGAGATTTCTTTTTTCTACGAATAATGTTTAGGAAAATCAGGTCAAGAGAGCAGGGACCATGCCCCTAGGCCTCTGAGAAGGTCTGTGTCCTCCAGCCCTGGGCTCTGTGCGAGAGAAGACTCTCCAGCTCACTCTTGTTGTTCCCCCTGCAGCCACAGAGAGAGGCCTTTCCTCAGGTAACTCCTGGAGCTCCCTTCCTTGTGCTCTTCTGCCCAGCAAACTCCTGTCTAAGCTTGCACCTTCCTTGATGGTCTCCCTCCTGCACCCACGGAAACAGCATTTTGACATCAACATCAGCAGACCCTTAGAACACCTTCCAACCGAGATTCGAACCAGCATCTTTTACACTAGCACAATTACAAGCTTCTCTTATAAGCAATTACACCTTTACAAGCCACTTGGGTTTGCAGTGGGAATGAGTTCATTTTGGACAGGTCTCTCTTGCTTACGTGCAATTGGTATGCATAAGCAGAGAGAAAGCAGCTTCTTGCTGGAGCAGAACTAATAGGGCCCATAGTTGATGAATGAAAACCTGATGTCCCTGATTCTGGAGTACCGAGTTCTGAGGAACAATCATTCATCATGCTATTACCGCCATTGTTTTCGTTTTGTTTTGTTGTATTTTTTGGTTGCTGCTATGACAGCAATGTAAATATAGGAAGGTGAGATCAGAGTGGATTTAGGCTCAGAGTCCTGGACAATGAATTTTTTCCCCTTTCCATCTGAAACTCCAGGAGGAGAAGCAGTTTTAGAGGGGCCCCATATCCACCATGGTACCAGGGGGTAGCAGAGAAACAGTGGAGGCGGTAACTAGTCAGAGGCTCCTGGGGCAGCCTCCAGGAGGGTAGAGCACCTGCCCATGGGGGGCCAAGCAAGCAGCTGGGGGGTTCTGCACCTCTAAAGTGGGGGAGGGGAGGCGGACGGGCTGAGAGGGGCCTCGTGACCCACAAGAGGCAGACGTCTCCATGTGAAAAGGCTCACGGGGTAGAGAAAGGGCTCGGGGGCCTGTTGGGAATACTGGTTCCAATGAGCTCCCAGGAAACTATTTATGGGGGGGGAATGGAAAAGTACGGGAAAGATGGGGGAGAATGAGATGAGAGCAAGCTGAAGACAATTTCGCTTGGGAAACATGCAAGGAGTCTGCTTGTGGTTGGTTAATTTACCAGTGCAAACCAGGTGGCTGGGTCCAATTCGCCTGTCATTTCTGGAAGTTTCTGAGAAGAAGGCTTAAAGTTACCCCAGGGCTCTCGTGTGAACCCATGCTGAGCTTCGGCCATTCAAAATGAGGCATGGCCTTTATAATCCCAGCAAAATAGAGATGGCTAGAGGGGATTTACCAGCTTCTTATGTCAGCCCCCGATGTGATGTTAAATTTAAGTTTTGTCCGATAGAGTTGAATTTGGTGCTGGTTTGAATGTGTGTGTGTGCTGAGGATCAATAAAAGCTACCTTTTCGTGTATTCCTAAAGAGTCCCTTTGATGACAGGTCAGAAATAAAGTGGTTTTCTTCACATACCTCTATGTACCAGAAAGAGGAGGCGGAGAGGTTATATAAAACCCACCTGGAGCCACCTACGGTTCCTTCTTAACCCCGACTTCCTGGAGCCCCAGAACTCCCTGCAGCGACTCGGCCTAGGAAAGCACATGGCTGGACTTTTTCATGAACGCTGATGGCAGAGCCGTGGTTCGCACCTGGGAACTTGCCCCAGCGCCTCTGCCCAGAACAAGCCAGCTCATGCCGGCTTCCTCCCACGAGGGCCCGTGGCCAAGTTCATCTGAATGAAGGGGCATTCCAGAGGATCAGGGAGACCAAGAGTCTCAGCCAGGTACCAGGCCGGGGTGAGGGGACCCAGCGCTCACCATCTGTGCCAAGGCAGAGCTGGAAGCAGAATTGAGACTGGAAGCCAGGACACAGAGTTCACTGGTCACACCCAAGACAGGGACGCAGGGGAGCAAAAAGAATGCAAAGGCAGGTTCAGAGCAGGAGGAGACAGCATGAGAGCTCATCTCCTGAACAGTCAGGCTGAGGCCAGAGAGGCAGCTGTCCCGGGAAGTCTTAAAGCCCAGGTGGTTTTACTGGCACCTCCTTCACCTTCCAGAAGCTGATTCTGCCTGCCTCCTTTCATGGTCCTGACAATAAGAGGGCATGTGTCCTAATGATGTAAAATAACCACAGACAGATACAGAATAAATTTTTTTTTTTTTTTTTTTTTTTTTTTTTTTGCCAGGAGCGGAGTCCTGGCAGATGGGGAGGAGAGGGTTAACTGGCTGTTCATCTGCATGTGTCCCTGTCAGGAGCCACAGCCCATTTTCCTTGACCCTGGTAGATATGACCTTGAAGGTCGGTAGATTACCCACTAGCAGATTTACGAAGGCAATGCCCTCTGAAGTTTATTTTGAGTGCTAATCTCCAGGAAACAGGTCATATATTATGGGCCTCACTGACGGTGGTGTCCAAAGCCGTCTTTGGACTGCAGACTGCCTTGCTCAGACAAGAAGGATTTCTTGGCACGGGCAACCCCGAGAAACGTGTGCTGTGCATGTCATCCTGCCTCGGCTTGAGTTTCTATGGTGCGGGCAACCGAACCGGCTCCCCACAGGTGGGAAAAGATGCCAAAAGTCTGCAGGACGGAGCGGTCAAGTGAGGGACCCTCTGGAATAGACGTAAATAGTGCTCCAAAGCCAACACAGGGGGCAGCAGTCACGGCGCGAGCACGTGTGAAAGCAACGTGGTAAGATACGCTCCGCTGTTCTCGGGGGCTACACGCCGTATCTCAAAGGATCTCAGGGTTCCCTGGTACCCATGCCTTCCATCAGCATTCGGTTTTGCTCGGCTTTGGGGGCATTTTAAGACATCTCCATAAAAATTACTGTTATATGGGCAAGAAGGTAAGATGTCATGGGACCAGTTCACCAGTACACATCTTATTACTTTAAGATTCTCAAGCTTTAGTTCATCATTTACGTCTCATGTCATTCATTTTTGCCCTGATTTTTTGGGCTTGTTTATCGAATCCTCATGAAATGTAAAGGGGGCTGGAAGGGGAAACAACCAACATTAAAAGATTACAAATGAGCCTCCGTGGGCACCTGTGGGCACGTAATATCATCACTTTTGATATTTAGACTTATTCTCATTTCAGTCAAAAAACTGAATGGAAAATTAACACAGCCTGACACCCACTGTACTATAAACTGTAGATGAAATTAAACGGCATTAGCATAATTCCCTACTGATTATGAGCTCTAGTGGCACCTCCTTCACCTTCCCAAATCCTGTCCTGCTGCCTCCTTTCAGTCCTGACAATAACACGGCGTGTGTCCCGTTGATGCAAAACAACCACAGACAGCTACAGAATGAATTGATTTTTTTCTTCTCTGCTTTTGGGAAATCCACAGCTGGGCTCCTGGCAGATGGGGAGGAGAGGGTTAAACTGACTGTCCGCATGTTTTAAAAACATACTTTTAAAAAATAAAAGCAAACTTTAACTTGAGAAAGAGCACAATTAAAGACCAATGATATCACATTTAGAACAAACTTTTAAAGGAAACAAAGTAAAACAACATTTCTTTCTCATTCGTTCTCTTCAAACACAACTTAATAAATCTTGCCTCTTCTTACTGGCTTTATAGAATCTTTTTCCCAACTCATCCAGAACCCTAATCTTTGATCTAGACTCTGTGAGTAATCAGGAACACACAGCTCCTCGGCATTAAAAGCTCATAGGACACCCTTTCCCTAGTGCTGGATTCAGTGGGGTAGACAGGAGCAAATGGATATCTCTTGAGCAGGAACTTGATATTTGCTAAATGATTCATATTTTTGCTAACTATGAAAATGCCACCAAGGTGTGTAAAGCTCGGCCCAACCCTTACAAAGCTTAAAGTCCAGCGTGACCGGAAGTTTGGGAGGTAGCTAGGTAAAGATGAGATTCCAGTTGGATCTGATAAGGGTTAAGATATGGGAAGTGTGTGTGTGGAAAGTGATGAAAGTTCCAAGAAAAGTGCTTAGTAAAGCCTGGGGGTCCTAGAAAAAGACTCTCCTTACGAAGGGAATGTCACCTGATCTGAGCCGTGGTAAGGTCTGTGCAAGGACCTGGCTCACAGTTCAAGAGAGGACGTTGGAGTGGGAGGCAGGGACCAGGCTGTGGAGATCATTTTGTACCGTATTAAGGAGCTTAACTTTTATTCCCTAGGCCAGCATTTTCCAATCAAGTCTGGAGACATCAGAACGAAAGAGGTGCCTCCCACGGGACACGTACACCAGCCCTCTAGGTTAAGGGCAGGGAGGCCTGGTAAATCCTTGGTTAGACAAAGTTAACAGATTTCTTCATTGAAGAACTTGGCAGCACCATTAATATTCCAATATGAACCATGAATCTTCAGGAGGAGAAACCCTATGTGTACACAGATTCTCTCTCCCTATATAATTCTGACACCTATTAAGGTTGGGAAGGAAGCCAGTTTCTACAGAGCACATTTGGAGATGGAAAGTCATTGAAAGTGTTGAAGTAGGAGACTTAATTTTGGTAGATGAGGCTGGCCGAAGTATAGAAATCAAAATGAGGGGTGAGGAAATAAAGACTGGAGACTCAGTTAGGAGGTGCAGGAGACGCTGGTGGTGAGATGTCCAGAATCACTTGAATCCTTCTGGGATCCTTTTAATTGTTTCAGTATGGGCTGCCCTTGCGTGCTCCTAATAGTCAACGACTGACTTACGTGGGAGCCTGAGAACCCAGCTCACTTCCTCAAGTCAGGACAAACCCAAGGCACAATCCACACAATCTACTCCTCCCCTGAGGAATCAGGCTGAGGCTGGGACTTCACCTGACACTGCACACTTGCTTGGCTTCTTCCCCTTCCCAGTTCCATTCCCCCCATTTTCCTACTGGGGACACTTCCTTAATAAGCTCAGACTCTGCTTCTGGGGACTCCAGCCTTAGACGGGAGCCTACTGCTTGGTTTCTGTTAAAGAAGCTGCGTGATGGTCGAGGGTGGTAGTGGGAAGAGTGGAGAGAGTGTGTCCACTTCAAGACCATTTAAAGACATAAAATCTGCAGGAATTGTCGATAGATGATTTGGATATTGAGTGAGTCTAAGATGGTTCCAACCTCCTGGCTCGGATAGCCAGGAGGTAGGGCGTGGGGGTCAGGAATGTAGAAAAAAGTTGTTTGTGTAGGAGAATGAATTCAGCCTTAACATACTGAAACTGAAGTGCTTTGGGGAGAGCCACCCCAATTGGAAATTTCCTCGAAATATGAGATTCAGGGGAAAGGTTAGAGCTGGTGATGTAGACTCAGGAGGTCATTAATCAAATGGCAGTTAAAAACCCCAAGAGTAAGTTCACCCAAAGAGAACATGTGGGTTGTTAAGAGTTGGTCATGATCAAATTCTAAGAGATGCTAACATTGAAAAGACAGGTGAAAAAGGAAGTGCCACGAAGAAGACTGAGCAACCCTATTAAGGAGATGTCAGGAGATCCAGGTGACAAGGTAGTGAAGTCAATGACTAAAATTTCTAGGCGCAGGGGCCCAGTGTTGCCTCCCCAGCAAGTCTTTCAACTGTCATCAGTTTCTGAACACCCACCGTGGTCCTTACAGTTCTTTTCAACCAGCACAACCAATAAACTGTTAAAAAGAGACAAAGCCTCTCCATGCCTGTCTCCTCTCTGTCTCCTCTCTGTTTCTCTCCTGTTTACACACCTTCCACAAAAACGGGCAGAAAATTTTCCAAGACCAAGAAGCATCAAATCCAATTTTCTCTAATCAGCAGGAAACTTTCCACTGTTTTTTGAAAAAAAGGGGAATTCCACTTCTCCCTGGAGTTGTTCTAGCAGTTAACAACTGAGCTACGTGCTGTTTGCTTTATGGCTTCTTAGCAATTCCTCAGTGACCCATGACATAATTTTCTCTCATTCAATGGTAGTCTAAGGGATGTTTTGTTTGCATACCCTTAGATATAGAAATTTATATGGGTTTATTATATTTATTGCACACAAAGACAAATATGCAAAGATATTAAAGTATTGTTTGTAGTAGCAAAAGATGGTAAGCAATTTAAATGTTCATAGGTGGGAGGATGGTTAAACAAATCATTCACTCATAAAATGGACTTGGAATGCTATGCAGCTGTTAAACAATGACGCAGAATCTCTCTCTCTCTCCCTATATATATGGAACCATCTCCAGGATAGAGTGCTAAGCGAAACAGCAAGGTGAAAATCATTTTTAGAGTATGCTACCACTGGTGTCTAAAAAAAGGTTGTGTGCCTGGAAAGCATGTCTGTAATACTACTGAAGTACACACAAGGAACTGGCCAGAGTAATCTCCAAGGAGGAGACTGGAGAATGAAGTTTGGAGAAACTACTTTTCAGTATTTTTCCTTTTGTCCCTTTTGAATTTTGTACTATGTGCATGGATTATCCGGTTGATAAATAAAATGAAATAAATAAAAATGTGGTGCCCTTCATTATAACAGCAAAGACAGTTTAAATAATGTCTTTAAATGACAAAATTTATAAATGTTTTAGAACAGAGATTGAAAGCAGCTTCACCAAGGGCGGTGGAATAATTTCAGGCAAAATCTGCAAGAATGTAAACTGTTTCTATTAAAAAAAAGCATTTAAATGTGTTAAAAAAAAATGAGACCAGTGAAAAGCTTTTCCTGAAATAGGACCACAAACAAAACAAAACACCAAAACAAATTTCTTAAAAGCACAAGAAATCAGTTGCTCTCTAAAATATGTCTCCCTTGCCTTAACCCAAGTTAAACAGCAAGGATCATTAGAATTGGACGATAATCCCTGTCAGGAACTCTACACATACAGTACAATTATCAAGATAATTTAAAGCACAATATCCATCTTTTACTCCATATCTTATACAAAGGGGATAGAAGGGAAACTTTAAGGAGAAATGAAACTCTGAATGCAGAACAATATTCATTCAATATTGAGTTTAATTAAGCCAGCTCATTTCAACTTTTTTGTAATCAGGACCTCCTTTGCTTTGGTGGGTTATATCAATTGATATTTACTGTATTAGCAATTAAAACTGAGAAGTAAAAAATTTTAATTCATTTAAAAATAAAATCATAAATCGATTACATATTAGCATAAAAGATTTTCATAAAAATGATTATACTTTCCAAAATAAAACAACGGTGAGAAGAGTGGTACTGTTTTACATTTTTACAAATCACTTTAATGTCTGGCATAACAGAAGGCATATAGATTTTAATATCTGTTTCTGCATTCAATCTGTTGAGATACGTAGCATTGGTCGGAGCATATAAAAGAAATGCAGCCTTACGTAGATGTGTTGCTGGAAAAGAAAGGAGAATTTTCGTGGTCCCTTCAGATAATTGAGGATTTTTTTTTATATTATACCAAAACTTGGCGAGTGATAGTTTCACAAAACATTAGTTGCAATGTGGAATTTGAAACTACATCAGTACATTTTTATGTCCAGTTACATTAAAACACATTTGGTCTACCTTGAACTTTAAATTGTGCATTATTTAAATTGTGCATTATTTTGTAATATTTAGAAACTACTCATTGTGTAGATTTATGAAATGTGAACACATTTAATTACACAACGTCAAAAAATCACAACTCAACAACGAAAAAGACAAACAACCCAATTAAAAAATGAGTAAAAGACTGAATAGACATTTCTCCAAAGTAGATAAACAAATGGCCCAAAAACACAGGAAAAGAGGCTCCACATCATTAGTTATTAGATAAATGCAAATCAAAACCACTATGAGACGCCGTTTGTCACCCACTAGAATGGCTGCTATTAAAAAAAGAAAAAAAGAACAAGTATCGGAGAGGATGTGGAGAAACAGGAAGACTTGCTCATTGTTTGTGGGACTATAAAGTGGTGCAGTCACTATGGAAAACAGTCTGCTGGTTCCTCAGAAAGTTAGGTGTAGAATTACCATATGTCCTAGCAATCCCGTTCCTACATATATACCCCAAATAATTAAAGTAGGGACTTGAACAGGCATTTGCACACCAAAGTTCACAGTGGCACTATTCACAATTACCAAAAGATGGAAGCAACCTTAGTATCCATCAACAGATGAATGGATGAACAAAATGTGGTCTATACATATAATGGAATATTATTTGGCCATGAAAAGGAACAAAGGTCTGATACATGTGACAACACAGATGGACCTTGAAGTCACCATGTTGGGTCAAATAAGCCAGCCACAAAAAGACACATATTATTTGATCTCACTGATATGAATTAATCAGAATAAACAAATTCATAGAGTTAGAAAGTAGAATACAGTTTGCAGGGACTGTGGTGGGGGTAGATAAAGGGGAATTCCTGCTTAACTGGTACAGAATTTCTGTTTGAGGTGATGGAAAAGTTTTGGCAATGGATAACGGTGGCAGCTGTGCAGCATTGTGAATGTATTAGCACCACAGAATTATATATTTAAATGTGCAAATAAGTTACCAGAACAACGCTTTAAAAAAAAACATAGAACTGTACACAGTGAACCCTAATGTAAATTATGGACTATTTTTACTAGAACATTTATAATAATATCCTTTCATCAATTGTGAAAAAGGTGCCACAGTAATGCAAGGGGTTATAGGGTATATGGGAACTCTGTGTTTTCTGCATGATTTTTCTGTAAACCTGCAACTTCTCTTATTAAAAAAAAATCACAATCTTTACTATCTCCACCCATCTTCTCAGAAAAACCTAGAAGTATTGGGAAGATCACTGTGACTGATCTAAGTTTTCCAAAATGCTAATTTTCATCTCAAAGCTCAAATTTTATCTTTGGCAACATATACTTTCAGTTGTTTTCCTTAAATTGACAGGCTGACTCTGTTCATTTTTGAGAAAATATCTGCAACCAAAATCTGAATAATCATAGCTTGTCAATTGTTCTTTCCGGTAAAAACAGAAAAAGCATCTAGTTCAATTCATGCTCACACATGGACTTGTACTCAAGATGACCTTGGTGCTTTGATATGCGCAGAAGTGCTTCATGCATCTTCTCTTTGGTCACTCAAAATATTTAAAAGATGCATGTTCAAGGGTCCAGATTTAATAAAATTAGTAAGTTTTACCACTTCATTAAGGTCAGTTTCTTAAATGAAACTGGATTTTTGTTTTTCTTGCTAGTGCTTGGGGTGGGGAATGTTATGGCTTCTAATCGAGTTTGCTGCCACTGCTTTCATTCTAGCTAAGGCACAAGCAGTTTTTCCCACCACTGCTTTTATGTCTATAATAAATGTGAATACAGTGAAATAGTCCAGTAAGAGCTTACTATCCTTAATAAAATAGATCTGACCTCACACAACCCTAGAATGAGATTCAGGGATTCCTAGGGACCCAAGGACCACAATTGGAGAACCACTGGATTAAACCACATGTACGCTGGAGGAGGTTATATTTTGTTGTAATAGAAGTATGGTGGATTGAATTACGAACCCCAACGTAGACATGTTCTTAATCCTCATCCATATTTCCATGGGTGTGAGCCCATTGTAGATAGGAACTCTTGAAGGTGCTCTTTTCAGTTAAGGGTCTGGCCCGACTGAATGAGGTGGGGTCTTCTTTCTTAGATCTGGCTTTAGAAAGAGAAGCACTAGAAGTTGAGAGTTGGCGAAAGCTACTGGAAGAAAATCTGAGGAGCAGGAAGCCAGAAGTCAGTGGAAACCAGAGGAGCCCACCCAAGGGAGCTCAGCCCACTGTGGGAGGCAGAGAAGCAAGCCGAGGAGCCCCAAATATTACAGCAAGCTGACTCTAGGCCACGACAGGTTTTGGTGAGAGAGCATTGCCCTGCCTATGCCTTGATTTGGGACTTCCAGCCTCAAAACTGTGAGTCAATAAATTCCTGTTGTTAAGCCATCCCATTGTGTGCTATTTGTCATAGCAGCCCAGCAAGCAGTGCGGGTGGGATATTTAATTCTGAGGGTAAGTGGGAAAGAGCGATACTCATGGTTTGTGTAGCTAGTGCCCCAAGCCTACTCTCATTGATGACTCAGGGTCTCTTAAGTGGCTGTGGAAGCCTGCTGGAGGCTCAGCAGGAGATGTTCCTGGATGAGTGAGCAGAATCCTTGGCCTCCAGGGCTGACAGATGTGGTTGACATGGCAGTGGCCACCAGACCAAAGTCCAGGACTGCAGGGAGACCTCCTCCCAAGAGACACCGCTTACCTCCTTCTTGTTGCAAATGAGCCACAGAGACCAATGGGGTTAAATGACAACCACCCCAACAAACCAAAAGAGCAATTTAATCCCATGAGTAGGTCGCAGCTTCAGCTGTCAAGAGAATAAGTCTATAAAACCAGGTACCACTATCTAAACACTCTAGTCAAATAAAGCGAACAACTTCAGTTCTGCACTTGACATTTGTATGGAAATAATTACAGATGAGGTTGGTACAGACAGATTGTGCTCTGTTCCTCCTTTAAGGCCTTATGTCTAGAAAGTATCTTTTTGTATAGTAATTTGGTATAGATGAATATGGGTATTTCATTTCTTTTGTTTAATATACACCAGTCTATAAAGTATGCTTTCCTGTGTTCAGAAAGGCAGACACACAGATCCGTAGAAGACCACACAGCTTGGCCTCACCCAGCAACAGAAGGTGGGTGAGAGGTGAGTGTCCATTGGGGTGAGTTAGAGGCCCCAAGAGGAGAGGTGACTGGAGAACTCAGTTGCCTGTTCCTGAGACATGAGGCACTGGACACCCCTAGTAAGACTAATGAGGTGGAAATTATTCACAATGGTCTAAATAGCAACAAGAGGAAGAATCTGACACATGAGCAGGTGAGGGGGGTGGCTGAGGAGGAAGTTGAAGGGTGAGGGTGAGGAGAAAAGGGGGCGCAGCCCAGCTCCCAGGGCTCCAAGCACTCATGGTGGCCCACATCCCCATGGTCTACATGGGTCAGCTCCCAGGGGGAAGGAGAGTCACGCTTAGACTCCATCCCATCTGGGCCTCTCTTGAGAAACAAAATCTCAAGAGGGAATAAGATGAAAAATTCCTTACCCCATGTCCACAACTTGCCAGTGGCCTCAAAGCATGGCCAGCTCCCCGAGGGGCACCTGGGACAGGGTCCTTGCAAATGTGATTTGTCTAGTGACTCAGGGCTTTGCTCATTTGGGGCCCTGGGCCAAGAGGGCTCGAGGAGGCCAGAGGTCGGAATGCTGGGTCTCCTGCTGTTGGCTGTTGGGTGACGTTCCAACCACCGTACAGAGAGCCCGAGGTGAAGAAAGTAAACTCTATTCTTGGGGGTAGTGGGACATCTCCCTCCCCTCCTAATTGCCCCATTCTCAGTTCTGCAGCAACCCCGTCTTGTGTCGTGGAATCTCCCCAGCTCGAGGCAGAGCATGGGGCAGAGATCACAAAGCCTATCCCCGCCGGAGAAAAAGAAGAAAATAGTTTCTTCCATTTACTAGGAAAGCTGTTTCTGTCTTCTCACCATGCTAGTTCTATATTTATACGAGCATTCAATCGTGCCTTCTTGTTCCGTTGTTTTTTTGTCCCATCAGCACTTTGCCTCCTGCGGCTTTCTGTAGTTGTGAGTAGCAGCAAGTCAGGGGGACAGCCTTGGGGATGCATCAGGGGAGCCGCACCCCCCGCACCCCACCCCACACCTGCCAGCCCCCCCACCCAATGCCTTGCCCAGCAGAGCTCTGGGTCGGGATGCTGATCCGAAGGGAAAAGCAATAGTAAGAAACAGCTGTTTGAGGGCTTAAAGCCTTGCTGATTTGTGCATAGTCGTGACTTTAGGTTTTTAAGAGGTTGGTTCCACGAGTGAGGACGACTAGCAGCCCGAACCCCGCGAGCTGGGACCAACACAGCGTCCCCAGGTGCAGGCACCTGCCCACCGGGGCCCCAGGTGAGGGCGGCCCAGACCACCCCGGCAACGGGCACGTCCCGGCTCAGGCAGATGGGAAGCTACTTTGGAACCAAAATTGTGGTGGCCAGACGGGTACATGTTCCTTTTTGATCTACATTTTCCCTATGGTTTAATTTACTTTTTCATTACGGCATTATAGGGCTCGATGAGAGTCATCTGCAAAGCAAAACACTAGCAGCTTAGAAATAGCAGGACCACCGCTTTCGTGTGTCAGGCCTGCTGTCACGGGTCCCGCGGGCTGGCTGGCTTCCACAATGGGAGCTGATGGTCTCTCGCTTTTCAAAGGCTGGGTGCCAGCAGACCATGCTTTTTCTGAAGCCTATGGTGTCCTGCAGGGGCCACCATCACACGGCCATCGTCTCCTTCGGGCTCCTTATGTGGCTTTACTTCTGTGCCCGAATTTCCTTTGCTTATAGGGACTCGAGTCATGGAGGAATAAGGTCCATCCCCTTTCACTTCAGCCTCGTCTTAATAGGAACTTTGGAGATTCCGTTCACAAAAGGTTTCACATACACAGGACCAGGGGTTAGGACTCATGTCTTTGCGGGGAACATGATTCAATCTAAAACAAATACGAAAATAAATTTTCCTGCTCATTTTTTGGCCTGACACATATGACTTCTCTTTGAAAGCAAAATGCCATAGATGAAAGAAATCTCTATGGAATTAAATCCTAACTGCCACCAAATTACAACTTTAGGTTGATTTTTGGATCTTCTTTATTATTATTATTATTATTTTTACTCATTGACTGAGAAAGGCTTGATCTGGGTTATGCTGAGGGCTGCTTTGGTAAAGATACCTAAATGATCACAGAATGACTCTTTTTCATTCTAACTTTTTTTATCCAACAGACACTGTGTCCCTCGGATAAAGATGAAGCCAGAGTATAGCTCAACGGTCCGTGTCAACACCAGTTTTCTCTCCTGCTTCTTGCCTTTCAGTGCCGCCCAGATGCCGAGGGGAAACCACAAGGTCCATTTGTAGGATGATTAAGGCTCAGAACCGGTTGAGGGTGTTTTACGGGGTCTGACTTACACGGGGCATCAAGCCGCACATCCCGGCTCAGCTCCTCCCTTCCCCTCTCTGCGCTTTGCCGCAGAGGAATGAAGAATCTTCCGCATTTTGCCACAGAAGAGAGGCAGTCGGCGATACCTGGACAGCATGAAATTCCACGGAGCAAAAATGTCTCCGACGCAGGCAAAGTGCAGCTTTGGAAAAGGCTGGAAGCTGTGGCTCAACTTTCATGGTTGCTTGGGAGAAATTTGATTTCAAAAGCGTGTTTCATAAACCTGAACATGCCCTTTCCAAGTATAATTGTCTGCATTTTAGAGAAGAGACAGAAGTGCAAAGAAATGACTTGCTCGGGACCTCAGTGGACAGAGTTTTACTCCTAACAGCATGTTTAGCCGTTAGAGAGACAGTGCTGGCTGTTTTCACACGACATTGTCAGACAAGGGCCCCCCCATTTCCGTGGTAGGAGAGTGTTTATCTTTATGTCTTACCTTTTTGATTATGAGGTATTTGCTTTCTCTTCTGCATTCTAAAGGCCACACCATTTTATCATCACAGGCTGTCTTTCAGTAGAGGATGCCTTGTTTGACCATTTGAATTTATCAAAGCGCTCTGGGGTCTCGGAAAAATAGGTTCTCTTCTCGTGTAAGGAAGAGGGAAGCTTTCTGAAAAGAAACGTGCTTTCTTTTCTAGTCACTTCCTATCATCATTCTGTAACCGAGAAATCGGGGTTTAAGGGATGGTTTTGATTACTGAATCATTCTATAGATATTCCTTTTTACTTTTTGGTATATAGGAGTAGATAGTGGGAAATCCTTGAAATCTCTAAATTGTAATCCAGCTGCCTTGATCTCTGATAATGACTGCATAGCCCTTATCTTCTGCCCCTGTGATTGTAAAAACCTTGTGACTAGCCTTCATTTGTACCCAGTTATCCAGTTTTTCAACTTTAGAGTCTTGTAACTGCTAAAGACAGCTCCTAATATTTATTAATAAAGGGTCTTGGGTCAGCCCGGAACTAACCCACCCCAAGTCCAAAGTTATCTTGATAACGGAGACTGGATCTAATCAAAGTGGGCCCATCTGACATGCGCAGTAGCTTAGACTTTAACCTACAACTCACCTAGACTTCATTTTACCATTTACTGACACATGTTCAGTAACTAAGCATGTAGTCAAACCGCGCACGCTCAGATATCAGATCCCCTCTAATTACATCATCAGGGGTCTCTGAGCTCATCACCCTAAACTCGGTTCATCTTTTCTCTAGCAAAACGATCAAAATTACTGCATTTTGGGGAGACAGATTTGGGGCCTCTAAGCCATCTGCTCACCTACTACGTGCCTCGTAATAAACTCTTTCTCTCTTTGAAACCCTGGGGTCTCAGGAAGTGGTTATTGAGCTCATCGGACAAAAGAATCCATGGCCTTTGTCCCGTCACTATCCTGGGCTCCACCAGAGAAAAATCAATGTTCATTTTGGCTGTATAAAATTAATTCCATCTAAGTTACCTTCATCAAAAGACAAAGTTCCATAATTTGAGTCAAAAGTAACCCAAACCAGAATGAAAAACACATGGCGGAGAATGGAAACAGCATGACTATTAGCGAAACGCCCTTTGCAGTTTGCTTTCCCTCTCCTTCCAGGCTTCTGCTCCACACCAGGGACCCCCTCCCTCCTTTCCCCCGCTAGTCCTGTAGTCCTTTGAGCTGGGGGCGGGGGGGTTGCTGGTTCCCCACCGCTCTTCCCGCGACCACCTTCTGTCAAGTGGCGGGAAGAGGCTGCAAGGCCCCTGGATGCGACAGAGACCCAGAAACCATGGAGAAGTGGCCAGGCCCTCGGGCTGCAATAGTTTCCCCTGGTTTGGGGGACCAGAGGATAGATGAGTTAGGACAATGCAGACAAACGCTCTGCAACTTCCAAACCTAGGCACAGACAGTGTCCTGAGGCCGGGAGTGAGCAAATGTGCAGAAAAGAGCCCAGTAATTAGTAAAGCTGTGTTTAAGCTTCTGACCCTTTCACTCTTTTTTTTTTTTTCTTTTTCTTTCCCCATGAAGTCTAAGTTAGACCTGATGGAGCGGGAAGCTGGGGCCTAAAGCAAGCCAAACCATCAGCTGAGCAGAAAAAGATATCAGAGAAGGAACTACAGATTAAGTAAACTGTGCTTTACAAGGATCCAGGCAAAAGGAAAAAGGAAACCTGAAAATAGGCTTTATGGCAGTGAATTTCAAACTTTTTTGACAGCAACGCACAGCAGGAAACACATTTTTACGTCATAGCTATTTTGTATGTGCCACTCGTAAAGCTAGAAAAAAATTTTCGTGAAATAATCCTTGTCCTTACTGTGGGAAGCATTTGCTTACTTTTTCCTATTCTAGTCTATTTCACTTTTTAAAATTTTTTATTAGAGACATTGTGGGCTTACAGGACAATTGTGCATAAAATATGGGATTCCCATATATCACCCTATTATTAATCCCTTGCATTGGTGTGGAACATTTGTTACAAATGATGAAAGTTCATTTTATAATTGTACTATTAACTGCAGTCCATGGCTTAGCCGGGGGTTCACTGTGTTGTGCAGTTCCATGGGTTTAAAAAAAAAAACAACTTTTATTCTAGGAACATATTTACAGCCTAAATTTTCCCTTGTAGCTACAATCAGATATACATTCCAATGCTGTTAATTCTGTTCACCATGTTGTGACCTATTTTGTTTTATTGTTAAAAATATCCTGCTTTCCTTCCACTACACTGATTTCCTAACTCTCTATTAGTTCTTGACTTACAGTTTGAAAGATCTGTGGCAGGGAAGGATTTCTTGTGAACAAGGAGGGAGTGGACAGTTGAAAAGAGAAGCACACAAATTTAGGAAAAAGGTCACAAAAGAGCAGCGATCTCAGTAGACGGGGCCTGCAGCTCTGGGACAGTCTATTTGGAGACGCCAGCCATGTAAAATGGATTCCTGTGTAAGGGAATTGTGCTGCCCAGCTGCCTTACAGGAAACGTTCCTTCAGTGCTTCTCTTCCAGGCAAAGGAATAGAAAGGTTGCAGAGCTCACGGGAGTTGAAGACTTCCTCCTAAACCATTGTGTTCACATCTACACCAGCTCCCCCCAGGAAGCTTTGGGCCCAGAGATTGAGCTCTTTCCAGGGTCTCACAGCCCACCCTGCTGACCCAGCACGCTCATAGACACAGCGTCCCTCCCCTCGCACAAGCACCCCAGTTGGGAACAAAACAGTCACTCTGAGTCTGGATAGTTGAGAAAAGTATGTCCCGGGCACACAACTGCTTCATCCTTAGAGCTTCACCACATACACAGAAACGGACCTCACGTGTCTACTCATCTCCAATCTCTACCACTGTGATGCACTATCCAAGGACAGGGCACAGCGGGGCTCCAGCTAAACCACGTGTCCCTGCAACACCTGACCATGATGCATCCTTTTATTATCTTTTTAAATATTTTTATTGAAATGTCTTCACACACATATGGACCATCCAAAGGATTCAGTCAGTGACTCAAAAGACCACCATGGCATAGCTGTCTATTCATCACCGTGATCATTTTTAGAACATTTGCATCACTCCAGAAAAAGAAATAAAGAGAAAAAAGGAAAAACTCATACATCCCAAACCCCTTACGCCTCCCTCTCCTTGACTGCCATATTTTAATCTACCCATTTTTTCTTTTACCCATTTTCTCCCCACCCCATTTTTTATTTACTTATTTGTCATTTTGTTCACTCATCTGTCCATTCCCTGGATAACGGGAACATCAGACACAAGGTTTTCACAATCACGCAGTCACGTTGTACAAGCTGAATCGTTATATAATCGCATGACTCGTCCTTCCTTTGGAGCTTGCTTAGGGTTTTCCCCCAGTCCCTCTCATCTGAAGAAAAATAAGCTCCTTTCACAGAATTTCAATCCTGGAAGCACCTGAGCCATCCCAAAGTGGGAAGAAGGGGCATGTGCATGTGTACGTGTGCATGTGTGATTGTGTATGTGTGTGTGTGTATAGGTAGCCCCATGACACTCAAACATGAGATCTGCACACAGATCAAATGCTACAGATTTGGGAACCAGGGACCTTGTTGAGCTGTGGGCAGCCTGTCTTCTAGAGTGCCAGCCTGCCCATAACTTGCGCTCTCCCTCAACCCTGCTTCTGTTTGTATCCCAAATAAGTCTCATGTTTCGTTTCCTTGCCTCCCTCACAGGTTAGAACTCTGTGGTTGAACTGTCACATTTGTAGGGCATTTCCTGGAACCACCCACAGGCTTATTCCAGCCCATGATATGGTGGAGTCATCATCGGTCAGCCCACCTTGGAGGTCCACCGTCATCTTCTCCTGCTTCAGTTGACCCAAGGTCTGGCGTGCCCTGTACCTTTGCTTCTGGTGCCTCAGGCTTCTCTGCCACATTAATGGGCTGGTTCTTGGAGCTTGGTCACTCCCCCAGCCCCTGTCTGTCCTGGCCTCAAACTCTGCCCCTTCCCCAGCTACCTGTGATGCTGGGCCCAGTACCCACTGGAGCTCCCCTGAGTGAGGCTGCCCAGACTGGCCCTAGGACTTCTCAAGTGTTACGGCCTCTTCCTTGATGGCTCGTTTTCCAAGTCTGCCATTGGCCGCTGCCCTGCACAGCTCTGCCATGCTCCTCTCCCAGAGGCAAGGTGTGGCCTGTGTAAGCGAGGCTTTCACTTCCAGTTTGCAACCTGTTTTTTTTTAATCAAAGTTCATGGTTTCTTGAAAGTCAATAATATGTTTTGGGGTAAGGGTGACATTCATTAATTTTTAAAGTTACCTTGATAAGTTGTAACTACTTTTAAAGCTTCCTGTGAATTCTTGCATTCTCTAATGCAAGTACACAGGGGAGAGGGTTTGTATCGTCCTTTCAAGGTCGCACGTGGCAGCTAAATCTGAGATCCAGATTTCACACTCCCTTCCTTACAACAGAGCGGGGGGGGGAATGGATTTACTGAACACCAAATGCTTTGCCATGCAATACAGTAGAATAATGACCAAGAAATCAGTGGGGATTCAAACCCAGCTCTGCCTGTTAGAAACTGTGGCTGGCAGAGGAACGACCCCACCTTGGAGAGGCCCCACATGGTAAAAGGGACTCTGAGAAAGTGATCAAGGGAGGGCTGTGAGGTGGAGAGATTTTCCTGGGGGATCTGGGAGGGCCCCGCGTAAACACAGGGTCTGTAAGAGAGAGAGAGGCAGCAGGTCAGAGGGCGATTGGAAACTGCTGCTCTGCTGGCTTTGAAGGTGGAGGAGGAGGCCACAGCCATGGAAGGCAGGCGGCCTCCAGAAGCTGGAAGACGCAAGGAATGGAGCCTCCCCTAGAACATCCAGAAGGAATGCAGCCTTACTGACACCTTGATTTTAGTCCAGTGAGACCAATTTTGGGCTTAGGATCTTCAGAATTGTAAGATAAATAAAATCTCGAGATACGAAAGATGTTGGTTTGAAGTTGTTCTGTACCCCAGAAAAGTCATGTTCTTTTAATCCAATCTCGAGGGGCAGACTTATTGTAGGGTGGGACTTTTTGATTAGGTTATGCCATTGGAGATGTGACCCCACCCATTCAAGGTGGGTCTTAATCCACTTACCGGAGTTCTTTAAGAGGGGGGCATTTTGGAGAGTGCACAGATGTCTGGAGATGCAGAAGGAGCAGTGAGAGCTGTTTGAACCCAGAAGCCAGGAGAGAAGGACAGCAGATATCACCATGTACCTTCCCTTGCAACAGAAAAGCCCCGAGAGCAATCAGCCTCTTTTGAGAGAAGGTATCTTTTTTTGGTGCCTTAATTTGGACATTGTATTAGTTAGATTCAGTTGTCAACTTGGCCAAGTGAGCATACCTAGTTTTGTTGCTGCGGGACATGAGCCAATGGTACCTGAACCTCATCTGTTGCTAATTACATCTGCAGTCGGCTAGTAGGCGTGTCTGCTGCAATGAGTGACGTTTGACTTAATTGGCTGGTGCTTAAATGAGAGATCGCAAAGTAGCACAGTTAAGCAGCTCGGCATTCCTCATCTCAGCACTCGCAGATCAGCCCAGGCCTTTGGAGATGCAGAAAGAAGTCACCCGGGGGAAAGTTGTTGGAACCCAGGGGCCTGGAGAGAAGACCAGCAGAGACCATCCTGTGCCTTCCACATAAGAAAGAACCTCAGTGGAAAGTTAGCTGCCTTTCCTCTGAAGAACCAACAAAATAAATCCCCTTTTATTAAAAGCCAATCCGTCTCTGGTGTGTTGCATTCTGGCAGCTAGCAAACTAGAACAGACATTTTCATGGCCTTAGAATTGTACCTTTTAACTTAATAAATCCCCCTTATAAAAGACAACCCATTTCTGGTATCTTGCATTCCCGTAGCCCTAGCAAACCAGAACACTAAGTTAGCGGCAATATTAGCACTGTACTAGTTTGTACTGCAATTATATTTTTTGAGTTAAGATATCTTTCTGGATTTCAGTATCCTCATCTGTAAATTAAGAGCAATCACAGTGCTTACATCCTAAAGTTGCTGTGAAGCCAGTTTGATATGATTCAAGTGAAATGCACAGTATGCTTTCTGGCACTTAGTAAGGGTTTAAGAAATGTTAACCATTTTCACCTTGTTAAGGCCTTATGAGAGGCTGAAGCCCTGTTTTAAAGGTGAAGCTCTGAGCAGTTAAAACAGCTGCCCTGGGCATGCCAAGTGTGACTGAGCTGGGATCCGAGCCAGGCAGGCTGACTGTTCCAGTTCCTGCTTTCCTTGGTTGACAAGATGCACTCATAGTGGAAGTTTTCGAAATGAGATTTAAGTTGTGGGCAGAGAAGCATAGATTCGAATCTCAGTAAGAATACTTTCTGGTGGTGTGTGAATTAGAGGGACAAGTTCCTACAAATTCAAACTGGGTATATGGAAATAGATTCTTCATCCTTTCATCGTTCAACTGATTTCATTAAGCACATACTATGTGGCATTCACTGCTGTAATTACTGGGGATATTTCCAGAAAACAAAATCTCCAGAAAACAAAAGAGAGAGACTGTGCTATAATTGGCACTTACATTTTAATGCGGGAGAGACAAACACAAAAATAATATGTAAAATTGCAGATGTGCATGTGTGTGCAAGAAATAAGTGCTTTGAAGAAAAGTTAATCATAGTAAGGAGCTAGAGAGAGATGGGAAATTGGGGTGGGGGGGAGTCAGGAGTGGCTCTTACATGTGATGTGAATGAAAGAAGGAGTAAAGTAAGTGACAAGGTAAGAGTAAGACACCTGCAAGTGCAAAGGCCCTGGGGCAGGGCAATACTTGCCACAATTGGGGAATGGCAGTGTGAATGGAGTCCATAGATGGAAAGGGAAGTGAGGGGAGAATTGTGGTCAGATTCCTGAGCTCTGTAGGGTATGGTTAGACTTAACAATTTTATTTTGATTTGGGAAGTCATTGGAGAGTTTTGAGTAGAATGACGACATGATCTAATTTACGTTACAATATGAAAACACATTTTAAAAAGGGACTTATGGTTAAACTTTGCTCACGGTGGCCTCTGGAGCTCCGGAGCTGCTCCTGCCTGAAGCTGGCAGGTGTATGCTGGTATTTCCCAGGAGGCAGGAAGCGGGGCATTCAAAAGTAGAAACAGCCCAGGGCCAGGGACCAGGATCCTGCCAGAGCTAGTAGTCTGCAACAGCCAGAGGGGAGGGTTTGCTGCTGTTGCTTAATAATAATAGCTGAAGGGTTTATCAATTCTTCTACCCAAATCCCATCATTTAAAGGATGTGGAACTTGCCACTATATGTTTCCAAGCATTCTGACTTGCTGAGACCCAGGGTTTTACTTAGAAGAGCCTCACCCCACTCTCCCTTGGTCCTTGTAGAGTTTTTTTCATCTGAATTATTTGTGGACATGGAATGATGGTTGTGAATACTTCTTCCTCCCCTTGCATGATGGCCCATACTGGTTACTTTGAGTGCCAACACATCTGCACCTGCTCAAAGGGTTTTTGCATTTTCTATTTGAAGGAGGAGAGAGAGGTGCTAAAAAAAGGAGTTTGTCTTCAGCACTTTCGAAATTTCTTAGCTTTGTTTATGCCTTTGATTTAGGGATTGGAAAGGCAATTTGACCCTGGGTCTTCGATTAAGCTGACGTTTGAAATAAGGAGACTATTCTCTCTCACCTGCTATTTTGTTTCCTAAATTATATCTTTAAAAAGGAAGATGTTTTTCCTAATAAATCAACTAAAACAATTGGACACAAATGAAGAGCTTTCCAAAAAAGAGTTTAGAGGATGCCTTGAGTTTGGCCCTTACTTAGCATCAGCCATCTCTTCCCCACCCCCACCTTGCTCTCTCACCCCCCACCCCCCTCCACGCACACCCCCCCCCCATATGCACACACACGCACTAGCTGTGGTGCACAAAACTTCCAAGTCAGAGAATCTATTCTCTAGAGATACCTTATCATCAAATATTAGTATTTATTGCCCAATAACAATTTCATTTAAAAAACATGGTTATGATGAATCATTATTTATGTTCAAACGGTAGTGCATGGGCATCAAGGTTTTCTCCAAGTCAGTGTTGCGAAAGGGAAAAGTACTAGCCAGCGGGGAGAACTGCTTTGGATCTTAGCACTCTGGCCCTCTTGTGCCTGAATTAAACGCCTCTATCCAACAGTTTCACTTGGCAACTATTTATCAGGCAGCTGCTGATGGAGGGCACCTTGCCTGCTGTCAGGGGTATAACTAGGAAAGCTACCATCCTGCCCCTGCATTTGAGAGGATACTGGAGCTAAAGGGAAATTTTTTTTAAAAAGGAAGGATAACTCGAAAGCCCACGCTCATTTTCTTAAGGTGAGGCGTTCTCTCCATACTGCAGACCTTTCCAACAGTTTCTGGCATTTCCTTTTAATTTCTGGCCAATTTGAGTCCCGGCAGCTCCCAGCCCCCACCCCGTGCCGCCCCCTCCCCCCCCCCCCCCCACTTCCCAACCCTTGCGGGGTCCTCACCTGCAGCTCTGAGCCCGACGAGGACCGGGTTGGAGAGGCATGTTCAGTTCTCACAAGAGTGCCCAAGCCCGGGCCAGTCCCCAAACTAGCTGCTGCTGCCCTTTCTAACTGGGCAGTCGCTCTATTTCACATTTATAATGCAAATTAGTCCCAAATCAGATTCTTTACAGAGAAGTGATTTTGTTTTGTTGTTTACTTTTCCCACTTCACTTTGAATCAGTGGATATGATAGGGGTGCCAAGAGACCCCTCTATTTCCTCTTAGAAAATGCTGATTTTCAGGAACGCCCCAAAGAGAGCAGAGAGAAGTAAAGTAGCTCTTGTCCCTGTCACTACCCTCCTGCCAAGCACATCTTGCACTCTTAGGACACACCCTTTCTTCCCCGCAGGTTGCATCACATCTGTTCCCATCTCCGCATTGTCCACATTCTCCACCAAGGGCCACGCTCTCTCCTCTCCACCTTTCATAATCCACATTTCCCTCAGGCTTCATAGCTCCTTCTCAGTAAACTTTCTCCCAAATATTTCCTTCCTTTACTCTCAGTTCCTACAGTGCTTATGCATGCTGCTCAAACCACACTGCCCACTGCATGTGGCCTCCCAATCGCTTTTCTGCAATTCAGACCTAATGCCACTTAGATTATAAAGAACTTGAAGGAGGGACACATGGCCGTACCTTCTGCAGTGGATAACACGGTTCTGAGCCTCAGTTTCCCTTTCTGAAAATAAGGACAACAACAGCGACGGTGGCGATAATAGTACCACCCGCGTAGCGGGCTGCTGCGAGCGCAGTTTCTGGAGCTCTTTCAACGTATTTCAGCTATTATTTGTATCAAGATGTCGATCATTCTGGTTGGTTACTTACAGTTTTTAAAATTGGAGGTAATAATTAGTATGCTTGATATTCGCATGGAATTTCACAATAAAAAACTTTCATGATTAGTAACAATATAGGAAATTTAGTAAATTATTTACAAAGTAGAAAAAGGTAGAAAAATTACTACTAATCTTATCCCTCAGGAACGATAACTTTATATATTTTGCATTATGTTTTCCAGCAGTTCCTATTCCATATATGTTTTGTGCACAGTTAAGATCATATTGTGAACATAGTGCTTTGTACTCTGATTTTTAAAAATTAAAAATTCTACCAGACTGTTTTTGATAGCTGTATAATATTCCATAGTAGCACTATAGAGCAATTTATTTAACCGTTCTCTGCTTTTGAACAACTGTACCATCTCTCAGTTTTAGTTATTACATACAATGTTGTTATATAATCCTTTCTTTTAACCCTATGGTTAAAAAAAACCTTGTTTTTTTTTTAACTATAGCAAAAATCCCCTGTTAAAATGTTTTGTTCTTCTCCCCATTTATCTTTTAAATCGAAATATCAATTTTATCCTTTTACAAAGGATATGACTTGGAGAAGAGTAGAATAATGAGCATCATATATTTTTCTATTTCATGTTCATACTAAATCTTGGACCGACACTCTAAAATTATCCTAGACTTGTCAGTACAAAACTGAGCCTGGGAAGAAAGCTTTAAGGTGGCAGTCACTTAACATGAAAACAGTTGCTTCTCTACAGCTTCTTTTAAGACCACAACTCATATTGTAGAAAGGTCCCAGGCAATTAAAATAGGCTCACTTCTTACAAACCAAAAATACATTCTTGCACTTTTCTCTTAATGTCTAATAATACACTCCTCTTTAATAAAACACACATGAGCATATTTTATGTGTTGTTGCTTAGATACAGTTTTACTTCAGTTTACTTTTTAGTATTGCTTTTTTTTAACTATAGCAAAAGTCTTCTGTTAAAATGAATTTTTGTTCTTCTCCCCATTTATCTTTTAAATCGAAATGAAGCCCAGATTGTAAAACTTCCCTCACCATTAAAATTGATTTTACCTTCATAAATTTACACTTTAAAAATTTATGATGATATTTATGAAAATATCTGTTAAATATCAAATTACTCAGAACCTATATTATAGGGCCTTTCTATTTTTCATTCATATTTTAGTATATTGGAGACTAAGTAAGGAAATGCTAATGAATCAATGGTAATGAGGAAAACAACCAGTAAGAGAAGTTTTGGAGGCACATACAGAGCAAGACACAAGGCGGTAGAGCTTTTCACTATTCAGTAAATAGCCCTCATAGTGTAGAAATCATCAGATCACACTTTGAAATAAGTTATATTCTGATAAAAAAAAAACCAAAATTTTCAGTTTATGCTTTTTCAACTTCCATTTATTATGAATATTTTAATTAACTTATTTGAAAAAAGTTACATTCTGATAAAAAAAATGCCAAAATTTTCAGTTTATGCTTTTTCAACTTCCATTTATTACAGATACTTTAATAAGGTTTTTTTAACCATTGGTTTAAAAGAAAGGATTATATAACAACATTGTATGTAATAACTAAAACTGAGAGATGGTACAGTTGTTCAAAAGCAGAGAACGGTTAAATAAATTGCTCTATAGTGCTAATATGGAATATTATACAGCTATCAAAAACAGTCTGGTAGAATTTTTAATTTTTAAAAATCGGAGTACAAAAGCACTATGTTCACAATATGATCTTAACTGTGTACAAAACATATATGGAATAGGAACTGCTGGAAAACATAATGCAAAATATATAAAGTTATTGTTCCTGAGGGATAAGATTAGCTGAGGGTAATTGAAGATGTCATACCATATAGAGATAACCAATTTTTAAATAACTAGATTTTCAGCAAACACTAAAAGTACATTGACCATAAACTGGACAAAAAATAGATTACCAAATACCAAAATATAGATATACACAAATAAGCAATATATCTGTACATATATACATACACACATACATGCATATATACATATAGATGATTTTCCTTAATTATAATTGTTACATTACCCCCACAAGTTAATGTTTTTGGATTTGTTTTAAAAATACATCTACATATACAGTGTAGTGGGTTTTTTTTTCTCTTTAGAGACCATAATTAAATGACCGGTTGGCTTTACAATGAAGGGCACCTTAGAATCAAATGGTTAAGCTGGATCTAAGGTGGTGACTGCAGAGCCCGAAACCACAGGTGGTTTCTAACCAGGAAATCCGGAGGTTTCTAACCTGGAACGCTATATTAAACATCCACCACAGCACAGATGGGCGCTTGGGTGTTTTAAAAATGATAAAAGCAAGCCCTGGCAAGCAAACCTTCGCCTGATCTCTAAGTGTGATTCTTGTGAAAACTTCTGGGCTCTGTACAACTTATCCAGCCGTCTAGTCATTTAATGCCTGGCTGCGACTGCTCACTTTTTTAGGATGGAATTGCGCCTGTGTAGAAAGATGAAACAGTGAACGATGGCTAATGACACTGAGCAAACAGCAGAAACAAAGGGACCTCGATCACTTTCGGCTAGAGATGCGAGCTAAGTGTTCCTGTACCAGGCTGCGTCTGACGGGAGGGTCTTCTGATGAGAGGAGTGATGCGGCCTGTGCAGCCGGAGGTGGTTAATGTGAGAACCCAAGGTGATAAGAAGGCAGCGTGGATTTCCGAATGTGAAAACGGAAGAGCTGTTACTCATACAGGGAGGTACACTAGGGAAGATCAGGACTTCCTCCAAAGATAGCGAATTGGTTATCAGTCCCATGCAGAGGCAACTAAGTAGAGTGGTCACCACTAAAAATAGGTTTATTGTTTAAGGCACCTCCTGAGGGCTCTTGGAGGAGACTGCGTTAAGCAATTGAGATTTGGGAGCTGAACCAAATGCTCTTCAGAAGCAGAGTGGACCGCGTTTAAATTTGATTTCCATCTCAATGCTGTTAAGATATGAGACATCTCGTTCGCCTTTGTCTTACATTTCTGTGTTCATATTTTATCATTATTTTAAGTTTTGGCTAGCCTATCCACTATCCCAATCAAAGAATTACAGTACACATTGTCCCCAGAATCCATCAATGTGCTCCTGGCCCACTCTGTAGCAGCTTAGCGAGACTTACCATTCCAAAGACATTTATTTACCCATCTACGATATTAAAAAAAAAAAGACTTGCATTTCTATACCTCAAAGGAAAAAAATTCTGTTTATGTTCTATTGCATGCTGTAATGGCCCATTATTTTACTGGTTTGAAAGAATATGATGCATACAGATTTTTTTAGCAATTTCTGTTTCTTTTTACAGCATTGTCTTTGTTGTACTCCTGTTAGATTATAATTGTTTCCTTACTTGATAACACTAGTGATTTTGATTTCAGCTATCCATTTTGTTTTGCTTTTGTTTTCTTCTTCATGTAACCTTGGTGAAGAATCCAGGAATATGACATAAAAGTGGAATAAATGTTAATTTTGTACATTCTTTGGTAATTTTTCCGTAGCTACAAAGCTTTGCTACAAATTTATGTATTTCATTCAAATCAGTGACCCATGTCACTCACATCTGTGTGAGTTCCTAAACATAAGTGCGGATTATAAAAAAAGTAACATCGTAATTACATTCCTAACTAGAATTAGAATGTCTATTTTTCTTTTTTTATACATGGGCAGGCACCGGGAATTGAACCCGGGTCCTCAAGCATGGCAGGCAAGCATTCTTGCCTGGTGAGCCACCGTGGCCTGCCCAGAATGCCTATTTTTGTATCTTTATGCTGTATGTTAATATTTTGTATTACTTAGGTTATTTGGCTTTGGTTAAAAATGGCTCAAGTAGAGAAGTGATCCCATACATATTAAGACAGTGTACGAAATTGTAAATAAAATGTGTACAGTGAATTGTCTTTCAGACAAAAAAATAAATAATTAAGATACAACAAAATGTGGTAGGACTACATGTAATTTACATTTTCTTTTCTCTGCTGGGCTGTGTTTTCTATGGTGAACATATATATATAGTTAGAAAAACCAAAAGAAATTATAAATACTATGAATTTAATTTAATCTCTTTCTTTGGTGGAAAGGGGATGACTTAAAGTCAATGACTCTTGGCCATATATTGTAAATATTAACTGTTTTAAGGACCCCATAAAAGTTTGTAGGTGCCCATGCTAAGTACTGTGAGAATGCAGAGAAGGATTTGTGTCCTAGACACAGATATCTAAAATCAATGGACTGTTCTGGAAGCAATGAACAAGATGATGAAACCTTTAAGTGCAAAATGTACTCAAAGATAGGCAATGCAATGGGTGCATAGTCAGGAAATGCTTTCTGGGAAAATGTGCAACTTTTAATGGAGTTACAGATTAAAACATTTTTTTAATATTAGAAAAAGGCTCCAAGATGTAATTACTTGTGTTGATTATTGGGTACTCAATTAAAAGCAAAAACGTTCGTAAGATAGGATGGATCTCTAAAATATAGTAGAACTTATTACAGCACATCTTGTTATAAGCCTAGCCAGAAAGAAAATTCAAATAACATTCCACAAGAAACAAAACAAACCTAGCAAAATGGCATTAGCCTCTCACACAGGTGCTTATAATCTTCTTTAACCTCAGATTTAATTAGCAAAAGTAACCACCCCAAAACTGGGTTGGCAATTTTGTTGTTTTTTCTTCCTTTTTAGAGTGGACTAGATGAAGTGCCTTGCATGGAGTCTGGCTGGAGGATGTTTACAGCTGCGATACCTATGATTATACTCTTTTATTCTATCAGTATTGTCATCATCATGCAGTTGCTCCGAGCTGTAATCAGTGCTGTGCAGATTAGTGTGCATTCTGCTCTAGAACTTAGTAAAATATTAACGCATTTCCGTTTTAAAAGCAAACAACGGCTACGTGTCCTTTGGAACCATAAGCCATAACAAGTCATTTCGTATAAACATACTTTCCCAATGTGCAATCGGACTCATCAGTGATTTGCCTTCTCACCGCGGGCCATCCGGAAATTCTGTCACGGAGAAACAATCCAAGCGCAGTGGCAGTGTGTTTTGTTTTCCCCTTCCCTTTCTAAAGTTTGTTTTATTCTTTTTTTCTTCCCCCCTTTAAAAAGTTTTCCAGTGCCCAAATCTCTGAGTAAGGCCCTGATTTCTGCGGAAAGAAGCCCAGGGCTCTCCTGGATACCTTACATTTAAGCAGGTGCCCAGCGCAGCTTTGCAGGGGCAGGCGCTGTCCCCTACCTGCCATGCAGAAGGCGGCGAGGCACCGCCTGAGCGCGCGGATGCAGAGGAGGTAGCTCTGGATTCGAGGGTCCCAGGAGTGGCCCCTGCTCGCAGAGCAGGAAGCCCTGCAGGTGGCGTGGCTGGCAGGGAAGAATGGCAGTGGAGAGCACAGGGAAGGTGATTCGGCCGGTGGCCCTTACCTGCTGCCGCGTGGCTCTGTCCTCTGCCCTTATGTTCAAACAGCAGCGACAGCGACAGCACGGGGCTGCCCGCCCTGCTGGGTCACCCGGCTGCGGGGTCGCTGCCTGCCAGCTTGGTCCGCCCTGGCTGGTGGAGCTCTAAATAAGGGCTCTCCGGGGAACCCGCCGTAAGCAGGAGGTGAGAGCCCAGTCCTTTTAAGGTATCCAAATTAAAGGAGTCTTGGCGCCCAGATGGAAAGGGGCGCCGGCTCCCCATTTGGCCTGCAACCTCAAGGATAGCCCAGCCCTCTCGCACATTCCACCGAGCAAGAGAGCAGCGCTGAAAGGGGAAAGCAGTCCTTGCCAGGATGGGATGTTGCTTTATCAGAAGAGTGGCAGAGCCTGCAGCTGGCTGACAGGCGCTCTGGATGGCTGGGCGGGAACATCAGATTAGCGGGGTTTAAGGGGTAAAGGGCATGCCAGAATTAAGGGGCTGGGGTTGCCTGGCATTGGACAGCACCCGAGTGGGAGTAGACGGCGTGTCTGTGATGAGAACGGCCCTCCCTGGGAAGGAGAGTATGCTGGAAGATCTCACTGTGAGGATTTTCCATGCAAAGAGCAACCCACCCACCCTCCCCGGTTTCAGGGGACATTTGCTTGGGTGCAAAAGATCTTAGGGAAGACCAAGGGACCTGGATAATCCAAGATGGGTCCAAGTGAAGCTGCTGAGGGAATTCATTTAAAAAAGTTGTCTTCCTTCCCCCATCCCCACCCATGTATGACTATAAGAGTTTCTTGAGCCACACATCATTTTTTCTATAGAATGAAAACACAAATCTTACTAGAGTCTTTTTTTAATCAGATGGTGAAAGAGGAAAAGAGAAGGCTAGTTTGGGGGAACAACAGCTCCTGAGTCACTCTTACATTTCTTGTTTCTGAGCTGCAAAGGCATTTCACCTGCTGCCAGGGGTGGGGTGGGGGATACAAAGAAGTCCAGCCTCTCTGAAGGATGATTTAGCAACAGCTACATGCATTGACGTAACAATTCCACATCCAGGAATTTATCCAAAAGAAACACATGTAAGTGGGCAAACACATAATTACAAGGATACTTTTAAACAGTCAGATTAGATTTATATAAAAACGGGCTTCCATTCCTCAGAAGCAAGTGACATGTCTTTCTCAGTGGTTTTTTTTTTTTTTTTTTTTTTTGCTACGTAAGACCAGAGGCCTGATGCCGAATTTGTGTGCATCAGAAATCAGCTGATGAAATAATTACAGTGTATAGTTTTCTCAGTTTCTAAAACAAATTCCTTTTAGTAGGCTGGTTAACAACAGGAATGTATTGGCTCATGGATCCAGTGGCCAGTAGGCTGGCTTGCTGCTTGGGTTGGCATCTTCTGGCCACCCAGCAATCTTGGGTTCCTTGACTTTTCCATCACACGGCAATGCACATGGCGGTGTCTGCTTTCTCCCCTGGGCTCTGTTTACTTCCAGCTCCTGGCTGCTCCCTGTGGGTTGTCTGTCTGTGGCCTTCTCTATAATGCCTCTGGCATATGATTAGGACTCATCCTGATTCAACTAGACCACACCTTCACTGAAGTAACCTCATTGAAAGGTCCTATTTAAAATGGGTTTCCAACAACCTATTTTGAAGACTTGGAAATGTAGTTATTAAGTTTATTTGGAAGAGGAAGAAACCTGGAACAGCTAAAGGTATCGTAAAAAAGAATAGCAAAGCAAAGTGGGAGGACGAATACTTCCTGACTTTAAAGCATACTATAAAGCCACAGTGGTCAAAACAGCATGACACTGAAATTATACAAAACACTTTCTTGGATCATAATGGAATGAAGTTGAAATAAATATCAGGCAGAGGGCCAGATATTGATATTTCCTCTCACAAATATATGGAGGCTAAATAATACACTCTTGAACAACCACAGGGTCACCAGGAAGAAATTACAAGAGAAATCAGTAAATATCTCCAAATACAAATGAAAACATGATATATATAAAATTATGGGTTGCAGCAAAAGCAGTGCTGAGAGGGAAATGTATTGCCCTAAATGTCTATTTTAGAAAAGAAGAAAGAGCAAGAATTGAGGAAGTAACTGCTCACCTGGAAGAACTAGAGGAAGAACAGTAAATAACCCCAAAGCAAACTGAAGGAAAGAAATAATGAAGATTAGAGCAGAAATAAATGAATATGAAAGCAATAGAGAAAATCAATAAAACAAAGAGTTGCTTCTTTGAGAAAATCAATAAAATCGATGGACACTTAGCTGGGGCTGATAGAGAGAAAAAGGGAGAGAGAGAGGATGCAAATAAATAAAATCAGAAATAGGAGAAGGGACATAACAACTGACCCCGCAGAAATAAAGGAGGTAATGGCAGGATACTATGAGCAATTACACGCCAATAAACCAGACAAAGTAAATGAAATGAACAACTTCCTAGAAAAGCATGACCAACCAACATTGACTTGAGGAGAAATAGACCTCAACAAGCCAATCGCAAGTAGAGAGATTGAATCAGTCATCAAGAAGCTCCCCCCAAAAGAAAGACCAAGACCAGATGGCTTCACATGTGAATTCCACCAATCCTTCATGAAAGAATTAGTACCAATCCTGCTAGAACTCTTCAAAAAAACTGAAGAGGAGGAAAAACTACCTAACTCATTCTATGAAGCCAACATCACCCTAATACCAAAGCCAGACAAAGATACTGGCAAACATCCTCAACGAAATAATCGCAAATTGAATCTAGCATTACACTGAAAGAATTATACACCATGACCAAGTGGGATTCGTCCCAGATATGCAAGGATGATTCAACACAAGAGAATCAATTAATGTAATACATTATATCAATAAATCAAAGTATTAAAGAACCACATGAGCATCTCGATTGATGCAGAAAAGGCATTCAGCAAAATTCAACATTCTTTCTTTTTTTTGATATTTTTATTGACAAATATGCACACACATATAGTCCAAACATGGTATACAATCAGTGGTTCACAATATCATCACATAGTTGTGTATTCATAACCATGATTGTTTTTAGAACATTTGCATCACTCCAGAAAAAGAAATAAAAATAAAAAATAAAAAATGAAAAACTCATACATCCCATCCCCCTTACCCTCCCTAGTATTTTAAACTTCCAATTTATTTTGCCCCTTATCCCCCCTGTTATTTATTTATTTTTTATCCATATTTTCTTACTCATCTGTCCATAAACAGGATAAAAGGAGCATCAGACGCAAGGTTTTCACAATCACACAGTTACATTGTAAAAGTTATATTGTTATGCAATTGTCTTCAAGAATCAAGGCTACTGGAGCACAGCTCAACAGTTTCAGGTATTTCCCTCCAGCCACTCCAATACACCATAAGTTATAAAGGGAAATCTATACAATGCATAGGAATAACCTGCAGGACATCCTCTCGACTCTGCTTGAAATCTCTCAGCCACTGAAACTGAATTTTGTTTCATTTCTCTCTTCCCCATTTTGGTCAAGAAGGTTTTCTCAATCCCTTAATGGCAGATTCCAGCACATCCTCAGAGTTCTGTCCTACATTGCCAGGGAGATTTATACTTCTGGAAGTCATTTCCCATGTAGCGGGGAAGGCAGTGAGTTCATCACCGAGTTCCCTTAAAGACAGAGGCCACATCTGAACAAATAAAAGAGGTTATCTTGGGGTGACTCTTAGGCATAATTGTAAGTAGGGTTAGCCTAATTTTTGCAGGAATAAGTTTCACAGGGCCAGCACTGTAGGTTGGGAACGTGATAAGATTATCTCCACAGAGATGTGACATGCCCAATTGTGGGTATTAACATTTGATTAGAGGGAGATGTGATTTCATCCATTCCAGGTGGGTCTTGATTAGTTTACTGGAATCTTGAAAAGAGGAAACAATTTGGAGAGAGTCCCAAGAGAAGAGTCCCATGAGAAGCACGAGAACCCATGCCCCGCCAGGGACCTCTGGAAATGAAGAAGGAAAATGCCCCTGGGTGAGCTTCATGAAACAAGAAGCCTGGTGAGAAAGCTAGCAGAGGTCACCATGTTTGCCACATGCCTTTCCAGTTGAGAGAGAAACTCTGAGCTTCACTGGCCTTCTTAAACAAAATATCTTTCCCTGATGCCTTAGACTGGACATTTCTATAGGCTTGCTTCAATTTGGACATTTTCATAGGCTTAGAACTGTAAACTTGCAACTTATTAAATTCCCCCTTTTAAAAGCCATTCCATTTCTGGTATATTGCATTCCAGCAGTTAGCAAACTAAAACACTGCCCAAATTACTCTGAGGTATATCTGGTCATCACACTAACCTGGACAAACCAACAAGATCTCACACCTTATTCAAGATTTCATGTACTTATGGTGTTCAACTAAACTGACCATACCAGTTAAATTAAGTAATGTGCTACCCAAGATATACATTTTTAACACCCTTTCTTGATGAAAACATTTTAAAGGATAAGAATAGATGGTAACTTCCTCAACATGATATAGGGAATATATGAAAAACCCACCGCTAACATCATCTTCAATGGGGAAAGACTGAAAAGTTTCTCTCTAAGATCAGAAACAAGACAAGGGGGCCCACTGTCACCATTGTTATTCAGCATTGTGCTGGAAATTCTAGCCAGAGCAATTAGAAGACAAGAAAAAGAAATAAAAAGCATTCAAACTGGAAAGGAAGAAGTAAAACTCTCACTGTTTGCATATGACAGGATACTATATGGTGAAAATTAAAAAAAAAATCTATAGCAAAGCAACTAGAGCTAATAAATGGGTACAACAAAGTGGTGGGTACAAGATCAATCAGCAGTGTTTCTATACACTAGTAGTGAGCAATCTGAGGAAGAAATCAAGAGAACAATTCAATTTACAATAGCAACCAAAGGAATCAACTATTTAAGAATAAATTTAACTAAGCACACAAAAGACCTATACACAGAAAACTACAAGAAATTGGCAAAAGAAATTATGGAAGAACTAAATAAGTGGAAGTTCATACCATGTTCATGTATTGGAAGACTAAATATATTTAAGATGTCAGTTTTATCCAAATTGATTTATAAATTCAATGCAGTACCAATTAAAATCCCAACAAGTTACTCTACAGAAATAGAAAAACCAATAACCAAATTTATTTGGAAGGTTAGGGTGCCCAAAAGCTAAACATATCTTGGGAAAGAAAAATGATGTGAGAGGTCTCACACTACCTGACTTTAAAACATATAACAAAGCTACAGTGATCAAAGCAGCATGGTATTGGCATAAAGATAGATATACTGACCAACAGAATCATATTTAGTATTCAGAAATTGACCCTCTCCTCTACAGACAGTAGATCTTTTTTCGTGCATGGTTTGGGAATCAAACCCAGGTCTCCCACACGGAAAGCGAGCATTCTACCACTGCACTGCCCATGCACTTCAACAATTGATCTTTGATAATTTAGTCAGGCCAACCCACCTGGGACAGAACAGTCTCTTTAATAATTGGTATTTGGAGAACTGGATATCCATATGCATAAGAATGAAAGAGGAGCCGTATCTCATATCTTATACAAATTAACTCAAAAATGTATCAAAGACCTAAACATTAGAGCTAAGACCATGAAACTTTTGGACAAAAATGTACAGAAATGTCTTATAAATATGCTGATAGGCCTTACACCAAAAGCATGACCAATGAAAAAAGAAAGAGATAAATGGAAACTCTTCAAAATTAAACACTTTTTGCATCCAAGAACTTGTGTGAGGAAAGCAAAAAGGTAGCCTATGCAATGGGAAGCAATATTTGGAAACCAAATATCAGATAAGTGTTTATTATCCAGAATATGTTAAGAGATTCTACAACTCAACAACTAAAAGACAATGCAACTTAAAAATGGGCAAAAGACATGAACATACACTTTAATTTTCCTTAAGGCATTTAAAAATATTTATTTGGGTAAGAGACCATAAAACATATTTATATAATACATATAAGAAAAATACTTTTGCATGCATAAAAAATAAAATGACTGGGGCTGACAGAATTTAATGTTTATAAATGAGATCATCAATAACTTTAAAAATTCAAAGAAGAAATTCAAAGTAAATTTTAAACTTGTAACTATGCTTTACAATATTTTATATGAAAAAAGGAATTAGGTTTTAAAAACAATATATGTCTCCATTACTAAAAGTGTTTGGGTGATGTTCCATGTAAATTTTTTCAGTACTGTAGTAGCAAGACATATCATGTTCAATAAATGATCACAACCTTTAGAAAAAATTTCTGAGGCTAGAAAAGTTATCACAAAAGTTTGATGTTTTCATCAACAGCCACAGCTCCAAAAAGACAGCTCAAAATTTCTTGCTTAGAAATTTTTGCCATGAATAACTGAATAATTTAGAAATAAATTAGAAAAAGAGACTTTTAAATTAATATTTAGCAAAATCAGCATTAATGTATTTACTTCTAGTCATTTATGAATGACTTTATAATTTTATAAAGTTCTGCATACAAGAGATATAAATACTGCATAATATGTAGTGAGTGTTGGCACATACCCTTTAGTTTTTAAAGCATAAATGCAGGGCAGTGCAATGGTGTCTTAGTGGCAGAATTCTTTCCTGCCATGCTAGTAGACCTGGATTTGATTCCCAGTGCCTGCTCAGCAAACTTAAGTGTTTCCTTAAGATACCTTAATGACATAGCTCAAAACTCTCTGTATGTCATGACTTCCAATAGCCTTAAGTTTAAGGTTTTCCAATAAGTTTGTAACAAGCATCAGGTTGCCAGAGGCGAATGTCAACAAGAACTTGAGTGAGTTTTTGCACACAGAGATCACGCTCTTCTTTAGTGTCTTCAGACAGCCAGTTCTTAGTGACACATGGCATGTTCTTGCACTGGCTGGCAAGAGTCTTTTGGTCATCTCTTTGTGGTCAAACAGTAATTAATTCAAAAGTGTTGGGATGAACAGACACTTTTCAGAAGAGAAGGTACAAATGGCTAAAAGGCACATGAAAAGATATTCAACTTCGCTGGCTATTAGGGAAATGCAAATCAAAACTACGATGAGATATCATCTGACACCCATGAGAATGACCATTATCAATACAAACAAACAAAAAAAAACAGAAAAAGACAAGTGCTGGAGAGGATGTAGAGAAGGAGACACATTTGTCATTTGTTAGTGGGAATGTGAAATGCTAGAACTGCACTAGAAGGCAGTTTGGAGCTCCCTCAGGAAGCTCAGTATAGAACTGCCATATGATCCAGTAATCCCATTACTAGGTATATATTCAAAGGAACTGAAGGCAAGAACACAAATGGATATTTGCACACCAATGTTTATAGCAGCATTATTCACAATTGCAAAGAGATGGAAATAGCCTAAATTTCTATCAATAGATGAATGGCTAAACAAGCTGTGGTATGTACATATTATGGAATATTACTCAGCTGTAAGACAGAATAAAATCATGAAGCATGTAACAACGTGGATGAACCTTGGGGACAGTATGCTGAGAGAAATTAGCCAGAAATGAAAGGACAAATATTGTATAGTCTCACTAACTAACTAACATTAATGAGTAAACTTTGAGAGTTGAAGTTAAGAACACAGGTTATTAAGAGATAGAAAGAGGGTAGAGATTGAACATTTGGTGCTGAAGGAGTACAAAATATTCAACAGGATTGAGTACAAAGAGCCAGAAATGGATAGCACAATATTACCTGATAGTAGCACAATTATATAAGTACACTGAATGAACCTGAATGAGAGTACGATTGAGGGAGAGGGGCTGGGGGCATGTATGACACCAAAAGGAAAGATAGATGATAAGGATTGAGACGGGTATAACTTTAGGAATGCCTAGAGTGGACAATAATGGTGATTAAGTGTACAAATATAAGAATGTTTTTGCATGAGGGTAAACAAATGAATGTCAACATTGCAAGGTATTGAAAATGGGATGGTATGCAGGAAAAAAATACAATCAATGCAAGCTAGGGTCTATAGTTAATAATAACACTGTAATATGCTCCCATTGAATGTAACAAAGGCATTATGCCAAAGCTAAATGTCAATATGCGGTGGATGTGGGGGAGGGGGAGGGGATTCTTTGCAGAAGAAAAGGAAATGTCCTTATATGGATTGTGATGGTAAAGGCTTTTCTATGTGTTATACCAGGAACCACTGATTTTTCACTTGAGTTGGATTGAATGATGTGTGAATAAAATTGTTTAAAAATGAACACAGAGAAACAAGTGCTAGAGAAAATGTGGAAAAAGAAATGGACCTATTCACTCTTGGTAAGGAAGGAGAGTGGTGCAGCCCCTTTGGAAGGCAGTGTGGTGGTCCCACAGGAGGCTAGGGATGGGGTTGCTGTATGAGCCTGCAACCCCGTTACTAGGTACATATCTGGAGGAACTGAGTGGGGACACGAATGGACATTTGCACACTGGTGTTTTTGGCTGCAATGGATGGAGGTGGGCTAAGGGTACAACAACTGAGGATTGGATGGGGGAACTGTGGTACATACACACAATGGACTACTGGGTGTCTGAAAGAAGGAATGAATTTGTGAGGCATGCTGCTAGGTGAATGAACCTTGAGAACAATATGTTGAATGAAATGTCAGAAACAAAAAGACAAATATCGTGCCTCAGTCATATGGACTAACTATAATATACAAACTCAGAGAACTGAAGTCAAGTGCATGGGTTATCGAGTTGGGCCATTAAAAAGACTCCTAAATTGTAAGCTCTTACAGCAGTCACATCTATTCTGGAGTTGTAACTGTTATTTCTAGATTCTGAGATGTTGAACTATTTTTGTATAACCTGGCCATACCCTGGAACTTCAGGTGTTTCTGTGACACCTGAGACTCAGAGTTAGAGCTCTGAAGCTACGAAAGTCAGCAGTACCCCATACAACAACTGTTAAAAAGAACTTGAAAAAGGGATCAGACTTCAACTAGAAATATGAATGAAGCTGATCTGGATAGGACTACGGTAAATCCGAATACAAGGTAAAGGATGATATGGTCTGTATTTTAAAACTTCAAATTCTGTGTGAACCAAAGAAAAAGATGTTTATTTGGTCAAAATTTATATTTTTAGAGTGCATTATCTAATTTAACTTGTATGGTCAATATATTTGAACACCATAATTACATAGAATCTTGAATAGCGAGTGAGATCTTGTTGGCTTTTTTAAGTTACTATGATACCCCAATATATCCCAGAGTAGTTTAGGCAGAGAATAAAAATGTAGTTGTAAAGTCCCCTTGGGGGACTGAAGAGAAAGGAGGAAATATTAAATGTCCCCTTCTGGGGAATTACTGATATTCTTGCAAGCAGTAAGGATAACTAATTCAATAGGCTGAGCCCTTAATCTTGGGGCTTGCCCCTATGAAACTTATTCCTGCAAAGGAGAAACTTAGCCTACTTATAATTATGCCTAAAAGTCTTCTGCAGAGAACCTCTTTTGTTGCTCAGATGTGAGTTCTCTTTCTAAACTAACTCAGCAGGTGAACTCACTGCCCTCCTCCTTACATGAGACATGACTCCCGGGGTGTAAATCTCTCTGGCAATGTGAGACAGAACTCTCTGGATGAGTCAGGACCAGGCATTATGGGATTGAGAAAGCTTTCTCAATTAAAAGGGGGAAGAGAGAATTGAGACAAAATAAAGTGTCAGTGGCTGAGAGATTTCAAACAGAGTTGAGAGGTTATCCTGGAGGTTATTCTTATGTATTATATAGATATCCCTTTTTAGTTTATAGTATACTGGAGTGACTAGAGGGAAGTACCTGAGACTGTTGATCTGTATTCCAGTAGCCTTGATTCTTGAACATAACTGTATAACTATATAGCTTTTACAATGTGACCATGTGATTCTGAAAACCTTGTGGCTGACACTCCCTTTACCAGGGTATGGTCAGATGAGTAATAAAATAAGGGCAAAAATTAATAAATAATAGGGGGGAGAAGGGGTAAAAAAATGGGTAGATGGAAATACTAGTAGTCAATAAGATGGAGGGATAAGGACTATTGGATGTATGTATAAATTGTGTAAAAAAAGGGGGGGTTTGCACTCCAAGGATGGATTAAGATTAAGATTTACATATGTTTATGTGAATATGTCTATTTACATATGTTTTTTCTTGGGTACCCAACTCCCAGCTACCACACACAGCAACATTCAAAATAGAATATAGAAAAGTATAACTACAAGAATATCACTTGTGACTCTTTTTATAATTGGGGGAAGTTGGAAACAACCTAATGACTACAACAAGGGGTTGGTTACTTGAGTTATTGCAAAACACTTAATGCAAGCTTTAAAAATATCACGGAAGAATATTAAATGACCTATAAATAATATGTATGTAATAAAAAAGCAGGGTCACTTAATGGGAAAGACACATGTATATTCGGTTCTACACATGAGATACCCACATACACATACCCCAAAAGAATATGCACCAAATATGAAAATGTGGTGATGGCCGGGTTGTGGCATTATGGCTCATTTTGTTCTCTTCTTTGGCTTATATGAACTCTCTAAATTGTTTGTGATGATCTTGTATTACTTTTATAATATGAAGAATAAATTTAAACCTACGTTTCTGAAAATCAGAGAGCTTTCTGCGTTTTTGCACTAATAAGCTGCTTTAGTTTCTAGGTCCGTGAAAGCAGATACCATGAAATGGGTTGGCTTCACAATGGGAATTTATTAATTTACAGTTTTGAGTTTGAGAAAAATGTCCAAATCAAGGCACCATAAAGACAATGCTTTCTTCCCAAAGACTGGCTGCCAAAGATCTTTGGTTCCTCGGCCACATGGTAAGGCACATGGAGCATCGGCTGGTCTCTCTCTTCTCTTCTGGGCTGTGTTTCTTTCAGCTTCTTGCTTCTATGGCTTTCACTCTCTATCTGAATTTCATTTTCTTACCTAGGACTCCAGTAGGGGGATTAAGACCCATCCTAAATGAGTAAACTGGTAATGTATTAGCCTCATTACTTTTTATATATCAGTCTGGTAAAAATGTTAAATTGCACAGAAGTGACAGAACAAGTTAAGGTCAGATAAATGAACAGCAGGTTTTTAGTTTTTCTACTCATTCTTGCCATAGTTTCACTTGGCAAAAAACTCCTGCATTAATCTGCCCTTCATGTTGAGCATCCTCTTGGTTTGGTTGGCTATCCAGTCTTCTTCAAAGATGTAAGGGTGTGGGGTCACACCCTAACTAAAGTAGCCTCATCATAAGATTCTATTTACAATGGGTCCGTACCCACAGGAATGGGTTAAATTTAAGAAGTCTTCCTAGGGAACATACAGCTTCAAATCACTGCATGTGCCCAAACTTGTTTTAGCATTACAGTTTCTTGGGCTCTCCCAGTCTTTGAAAAGACCTCTCCCAGGGTCAGCATCCTTTTTTTTAAGGGCAGCAATACCAATATGATGTAGCATGCTTCTAGAATACTATGATGTCAGTCAAGATGTCCTTGCCCCAAGAAAGGTAAGTCAAGAAGAGAGAAAGGGGTGGGTTGGGAGAAGCACTGAGAGAAAGAGAAGGGGGGAATTGGGGCTATAGAAAAAATTCATGGTTATCTTTATCACCCCTATTTTGAAAAGCATTTTGAAAAGAGACAGAGAAGTGGGGTGCTGCAGTTTGCAAATACCAAACATGTTGGAACAACTTTTTAAATGGATAAGGGGAAGATTCTGGAAGAATTGGGGGATCTTGATAGAGAAGGCTTAAAATATCTTGAGGAGGCTGTTGGTAGAAATGTGGACTCTAAATATACCTCTGATGAGGCTTTAGACTGAAATGATGAGTGTGTCATTGCGAACTGAAAGGAAGGTGATCTTTCTGGATGGAAGACAAAATTTAAGAGTGATGAACTTGGATATTTAGCAGAAGAAGTTTCCAAACTAAATGTGAAGAGAAAAAAAAAATAAAAGAATTTAAAAAATAAACAAACAAACTAAATGTGGAAAATGCAACTGCTTTGCTCTTTGCAGATTACAGTAAAATGCGACAGGAAAGAGTTATATAAGCTGAGAACTGAGCTCTTGGGTACAAAGAAAACAGAAATTGATGGTCTGGAAAGTTCTGAGCTCCCAGGAAGTAAGATACTAGAGGTTAGTGGCCCACATGAGGATTTAAACAAGCATGGAAGCAGTCACCCATTTCAGAAAAAGCCAGGGTTAGAGATGGAGCTATCCAGAAAGGATTTGTAGAAAATACTATGTCTGATGGCTTTGATCCCTGTGTACTACATGGAAAATCAACAATTTTTTTTTGTAAGATCTGTATGATCAGAAATACTTCCAGTCTGGACCAAAAGGGACAAATTAAGGAAAAATGATTTCAGAGGCAATGCCATAGAAGCTAATGTCTGGAACTAAGAAATTTAGAGCCAGGAGAGCAGATACATCCATGCATGTGGGGAGGGTGAGTTGGCCCCAGAAGTAGGTATTTTGCTTCATTGTTCAGGAAGAGTTTTGGTGCCCCAGGCCTTGGAGAAGGTGGAGCACATAAACAGGGTTAGGGGAGCCTGGAGATCACCCCATTGTTCTGAGGGGGTTGATGGCAGAGAGCCTTGATGTAGCCCTGATGCTTGGAGAGGGTGGAACCGAGAGAAAGGTCATTTCTGCAATGATCTCCACTGTCGCAACCTCACTCCAGCATTTGTAGAGAGAACAGGGGCACTGTATAGACTCCTGGAAAGGGTGGGACTACCATTTTCTAAAGTCCCAAGGATAAATTTTGACTTTCAGACTCTGAAATCCAATGGTGTTTGCCCTGCAGGTTTTCATAACTGTTTTGGTTTGGTGACCCCTGTTTTTCTTTCAATTTCTCTCTATGGCAATGGGAACATGTGTCCTATACGTATCCCTCTCTTTTGTATTTGCAGCAGATAACTTGTTCCAGGTTTCACAGGTCCATCACCAGAGGAGAATTTTTTGCCTTAGAAAAGACCATACCTGTAGTTGAGTTTGAGGAGATTTTGTACTGTTTGTAGTGTTTCTGACTTGGTATGGTCTATGTATTGTCCCTGAAATGGTTTAAGGCTTTTGTGATATTGTGATGGAATGAATGTATTTTGTGTATGGGAAGAACATATCTTTTTGGGACCCAGAGGGTGGAATCTGCTGACTTGAAATTGTGATGTACTCCAGAATAGCCTCGTTCTTCTAAGCCTGATTCAGTGTTGTAGGGTGGGACCTTTTGATTAGATTGTTTCCATGGAGATGTGACACACTCAATTGTGGATGTGACTTTTTGATTAGATGGAGATGTGACTCCTCCCATTCAAGGTGGTCTTGATCAGTTTACTGGAGTCCTTTTAAAGGGGGAAACATTTTGGAGAAATCTCAGATGCAGATGCTTGGAGACCAGAAGCAACAGAGCCAACATGAGACCCAGACATTTGAAGATGCAGAAAGAAAACATTCCCAGGGAAGCTGTCTGAAACAGAGGCCAAAGGACCAGCAGACACCAACCATGTGCCTTCCCAGCTGGCAGAGTTGTTTGGACCCATTGGCCTTTCTTGAGTCAAAGTTGCTGTCCCTGGATGCCTTAGTTTGAACATTTGTATGGCCTTAGAACTGTAAACTTGTGACTTTAAAATTCCCTTTTTAAAATTCATCCCAAACAAAGAACAAAAAAAAAAAAAAAGAAAGAAAGAAAAAAAATAAATAAAAGCCAACCCATTTCTGGAAAAATATTGCATTTCTGGCAGCATTTAACAAACTAATACACCTGCTGCAGTCAACTAAGGCTCTCAGCTTGGACCTGGAGCTGCCTGTCCACCTGGTCACTGTATGTGCCATTTATGACAGCTGCCACCACTGTCAGCCCTTGGTGGAAGTCACCGTAGCTCAGTTCTGGCATGGGAAACCTTGATCTTTCTGTGAACCTGGTTCTGCTTAGGGGCAGCCTGCCAGGGCTGAGCTGAGTGAGTGGGTGGGAGTCTCCCAGTTGCGTAGGCTGAGCCTGGCCCCAGCCGTGAATGAGCCCCATCTTTCAGTGGGACCAGGGAGGGCCACCTCCCTGCTTCTCTTCCACCTTGCCTGACTGCTGCTGAGACCGCTATGTCCTCTTCTCCCTGCCTGAGCTGGGAAAACCTGGGGAGCAGAGGCTGGAGAGGGCTAGGTCTCTCCTACTCTGGATAGATTTTCCCCTTCTGGATTGTAGATACTGTGACAGAGAAACAGAGAAGCAGAGAAGGGCAGGCAGAGAACTAGGAGAAGCAGCTACGTGCTGGCTTCAACAACATCAAATAGTGGACTCCTAGAAGAACCAGGATCAGCAAGGACCCTGCCCTTCTCTCCTGAGCAGTCGTCAGGGGAAGAACCTGTGTGAGTGTCAGGGAGCAGGGGTTTTGGATGTGAAACGAGTCACCCGCGGATCGCCTGTCCTGAGCCCCAGAACCCGGGAAGGCAGGCCTGGCATCTGCTGCCATTTCCTTGTTTTCGGATGAATGCCTTTCCCTGCCTAACCGCTCCATTTGCTATTACTGCAGTAGCTATACAAACATTCCATCCACACTTCCCGGAACAATAAACAGGCCAGAATGGCTGCATAAACGTCCGACAGTTTAAATATACCTGTGAACAGCTCTGGGAAGTTTCAGCCTGAAAAATCGCGCCACGCATCGCTGGCGTGACGGAATCCAGACACCTCTTCTTTTTGTACTTGGTTTGTGCTGAACTGATTTTCTCTCCTGTGAATCCCTATCTTATTTCCATCTCATCTGCTGTTAAGAGTTTTCATTCATGCCATTTCACGTTATTGACAACAGCTTGGTAATTCCCTGCCTGAAGCTGTTGGTATTGCAGTAAGGATCCAAATTTTTGATCGAAGTTAAGAAACTTTAACCAGTGACATGTCAAGCGTCAGTCAGAAGCTGAGGGAGAATCTGGAGTGGACTAAAAGTCTTCCTAGCCCCTGAATTTACAAACGAAGCCACTCCCTGATGTGTCCTACTTTTTGTTGCAAAAAATGTACTGTAATCAGGGCAAGGAGACTAAAATTCCAGAACCATGTACAATGATCACATGGTAGGATCATTGGCAGGGCAGGAAGTAGGAGCAGCATGAAGAAATGTGTTTTTTTTCTGAGAACCCGTTAAGGGGGGCTCTGCTAGGATTCCTGGGGTGGGAGAGCCGGCTGGATGTCCCCTATTTGCTCTTGACTCCTTTCCCCACCCTGGAGGCTGATAGGAATGAAAGGTGGCAGAGAGCACCTTTGTTCTCTGGCTTTTGGTTGGGTTTAGCCAATGGGAAGAACCAGTGGGAGACCAGAACGCTAGAGAACAAAGTCAGGGAATTTATTTCTTACCCTCCCAGCGGAATTGCTAAGGTTGGATGGATCCCTCTCAGGAAGGCCACAGCTCTTATCAGGGTTCCCCTGTCCATCTGGCCTCTTCCCTTGTCCCTAAGGTGGTTACCTTCCAGGTAATTGGAGGGCAGATGATGAGTGCTTTCTATTACTAGCCCCAGCGTTCTGCACTCTCCTTTGTTGGTTTCCCTAAATCCTACCGACACCTTTGTAAATAGCTTCTTCATTAAACTTCTCCTCCAATTACTTGGTTTGGGTGTGGAATCTCTTTTATGCCTGGACCCAAATAGAAGCACAGTGGAAAGACCAAGTGCTGTCAGAAGCAGCTGGAGAGATAATCTGTCCCACTCCCCGCCCCTGCCCCTCACCTCACTGCTGCTATGAATCGAGGGGAGGTACATGGATACTGTGAGCAGTGGGGGCCCGTGTTCCCATGTGGCAAGGAGATGGCCTTGGACAAGGGAGTGCTTTGGCACCCACCTTGTGGGTACCATGCCAGCCTCCCAGATTCTCGTGCAATGGAGATCAGCAGAGCAGCTTAACAGCACCTTCCTGGTGGAGTGAGCACTCAGAGTACTAATTAAGTTGTTTTAAGGGAAATAAAAAAGCATATGTATGTGTCCTATGTGTCTACATTTCTGGAATAAGATACGTGATTATTATTATAATGACAATGATACATGCCATTTATTGAGTTCTTTCTCTGTGCTAAGCATGGTCCAAGTGTATACAGCTAGCAAGCAGTAGAGCAACCATTGAAACCCATGCCTTTCAATTTCAAATTCATGTTCTACATATTATGCTTCTCTTAATGGATATATAGACCACATAACTATTTTTATAGTAAAATAATTTTATGGAAACATAGGGTAAATGTCTGACATTATTATATTGCTACTCTATACTTCATTTCTTCATTCTTCTTCCAGAGGTGTGGAGGTGAAGAGAAGAGATTAGAGATCTCAAGCTGCAAGCATCATAGTGAAAGCAAATCCAGTTCATCCCTAAAAGAGAGCAAGTGTTTCCCAGAGCAGAAGGTTAGCCAGTCTGCAGGTATGACCCAAGTTGGTGGAAACGTGCTAATTTCTTGAGCATCAATTACTGTCTTCAAGATGCTGACATCCTTCACCAGAAGACAGAAAAGATGGATGGAAGAGACCAGCAGCTCCTGACCAAATGCTTTTCAGTAGTCAGATATTCTCTTTTCCCCATCACTCAGCAGGTCTAGACATCAGGTCTCCTCATGTCTACATATATAAAAATTAAACTAAAGACTTGCAAAACAAGACGATAAAATAATCACTGGTCTTCTATTTTCTGTATTATCTAGACAGATAAGATGGATTCCTTATTCCTCTCCCAGACAACTAAAGTGTTAACTAATCCTGCTTTGATTGCCATCAGTAAGAGGCAGAGTTCCGCCTATCTAAACTGAAATCCATCCACCCGTCCCAATCTAGACTAATCTAAACACGTCTTCCTTAAGATTAAGTATAATGTCACCTTATTTCAAATGACCATAGTCTCTGATTGTAAAACAAGATTGTTTTGTGAGTTGCTAAAACACCTATGATTCATATTGCATTTGCAGAATTTACTTAAAAAATGTTCTAAATGCCTGCACATAGGAATACAAATTCATAAGGAAAACCACAAGGTAAATATTCTCTTTCTTCATTAAGCCATTTCATACTCTTTAGACTCCATATGCATAAATATAATTTAAGAATCAGAAAAATTCAGCCCTTGTGGCTCAGATAGGAGAAATGTCATGTGTGGGTAGTTTCCCTACCTTTAAATCTCCAACACCATTTGGGGAACTTAAATCAGTTGGTTTAAAGATATAACGTGAGAGGCATTCTTTCTAGCACTGGGCCTAAATAGGCCAAGTGTAAGGGGCAGTTGAGACAATTGTTTTATTCAATCCAGTGGCAGACCTGGAGAGAAACATGGCATCAACAGTGAGTTTATTTCTGGACAGCCTCAACTTCCCCCCACCATATTGCCTGTGTTTGCTCATGGAAAAGAACAAAGATGGGTCCAATGGGCCAGGAACCTGCAAAACAGCAATCTGTGCCTCACCTGCCCCTGCCTGCTAAGCTCTTCATTTCCTGGATCATACAGGCTCAGGGGCCCTTTGCTGCTCTCCGCCCCTGTGATATCACAACAGGGGAGTCAATATGCAGATGTGGTTGATGTTGATAAGAAGTGGAGCACCAGATGATATGGTGAGGAATTTTGGGAGAATCTTTGTGGAGAATTTTGGGAGGGATTTGCACAATGAACAAAGGATGAGCTCTCACAGGGATTTCCTGGGATGTAAATCGGTTGTTAAGAGATTTCTCCAAGTGGTTGAAATCTGAAGTTAGCTGGAGAACAGAAGGGTGGAGTCCAACATACCATAAAATCTAGAGGAAGGGAGGGGGCACATTTAGTTCAGAAAAGGTGCTCAACTGCCTCTAATTCCCACCTCTTCATCTGAGAACCACCCTCACTGACATTGATGACATCGAAAAGTGAGAGAAGAAACTTGAGATTTGAATCTCTTTATTAGGACCAGCCACAGGTGGAGTATTCGAACTGAATTCTGTCCAACCAATAATAATGTACTTGGAGAGTTTTGTTTGTTCAGTCATTCATTCAGCAAAACCTTTCTGATTGCCTCTTAAGTGCAAGGTGCTATGTAATTGTAACTGAGCCCAGCCATAGATATTCTCTTCTTACAGTGGTTTCTCATTTCCTTAAAAGAGCTTTGCTTCTGCTATTATAGGACAGATTTACAGACAATGTCTACATTTAGTGAGTCATCTCTGACCCTTCAATGGACTTTTAATGCTTTTTAAATCATTCTGTCTTATGACTTTAAAATATTTATTTGTGGTAACATGCAACAAAAAAATTCCATTGTAACCATTTTTAAGTGTATAATTTCATGGCATTAATTACATCCACAATGCTGTACTACCATCACTGCTATCAATTTTCAAAATTTCTCATGACCCACAAAAGAAAATCTATACCCATTAAGCAACAGCTTCCACTCTTGCCCCTTCCCAGCCCTTGATAACCACTAATCTATTTTTTGCCTCTATGAATTTGAATTTGCTTATTCTAGATATTTTATATAAGTAGAATCATATGAAATATGTCCTTTTGTGTCTGGCTTATTTCACCTAGCATAATGTCATGAAGGTTCATCCATGTTGTAACATGTAACAGATTTCATACCTTTTATGGCTGAATAATAAGATTCACACACACACACACACATATATATATATATATATATATATATATATATACACATATGTATAGTTTATTCATTCATCTTTCTACTTTTTGGCTATTGCAAATATTGCTGTTATGAACATTGGTGTACAAGTATCAGTTTGAGTTCCTGTTTTCAGTTCTTTGGGATATATACCTAGGAGCAGAATTGCTGGGGATATGGTAACTCTGTAATTAACTTTCTGAAACCACTGAACTGTTTTTCACAGTGGCTGTGCTGTTTTACATTCCCACCAGCAATGAATGAAGAATCCAATTTTTCCATATTCTTCCCAACACTTATTTTCCTCTCTTTTTTTTTTTTGAATAATAACCATCCTAGTGAGTAAGAAATGGTATCTCACTGTGGTTTTGATTTGCATTTCCCTAATGACTAATAGTGGTGCCTCAAACTGGATAATTTCAATGGTCTTATCTTCAAGTTCACTGAGTCTTCTTTCTGCCAGCTCCAATCTGCTGTGGAAACTCTGTAGGAATATTTAATTTCTGGTATGGTGGCTTTTGGCTGTTTGTTTCCTGTTCATAATTTCCATCTCTCTTGATACTCTCTTTGTATTCATCTATGTTTTCCTGATTTCTTTAGTTATTAATCCATATTTTCCTTTAGCTCTTTGAATATATTTAGGGATATTTTTATAAAGACTTTGTCTGGAATATCAGGTCCAATCCTCCTTATTGATAGTTTGTAATGCTTTAACCTTCTCCTTTGCCTGGGCCATCCCTTATTGTTTCTTTTTATGTTTTGTAATCTTTTATTTATTTATTTATTTTTTGCATGGGCAGGCACTGGGAATCAAACCCGGGTCTCTGGCATGGCAGACAAGAACTCTACCTGCTGAGCTACCTTGGCCTGCCCGGTTTTTGTAATGTTTTATTGAAAAGTGGATATTTTGATGTTTTAATGTGTTATTGCTGGAGTTTAGTCTCTGAAGTGTCTTTCTTTGCTGATCAGTCTGTATAAGAGCTATCCTTCAGAGATCACTCATGCAATGCAATTAGAAAATAGCCCTGGACTAAAGTGTAGGGGCCTCCCTTGTCCCTTCTTTGCATGCATCTTGCCTTGGGCAGGCATGCTTGGCTCCATTTACATGGCTCCAAAGGTCCTCTCTTCCCTAAGAAACAATTTCTTCATGGCCATGGACACTGCACTGCATGTCTTATAGTCAGCAATCCCTTGCCCCAGGCAGCCATTTGGCTGCTCTCCCACAGTGTTCTGAAGGAATGCATGGTGAGCTTTCCTATTGCATGTAGGGTGAGCTTTAGATAGTGGGCCCCCAGGCCACCATCAGACAGATTAGGCCTTACATGTTTCCAATACATGCACAAGGGTTACTCTGCCCCATCTGGGACTGGGACCAGGAATCTGCACTAGGAGCACAGTCAGCTCTGCACTGAACCTGAGGGGTATGGAAAGAGACACCCAGGGTGCCAGGAGATCCTACTACTTTTTTTTTTTTTCACATGGGCATGCACCAGGAAACAAACAAGATGTTACCACTTTTAGGTAACCTTTCTTTGAGTCAGTTCCTTCCCTGTTACTGCAGTCCTTCAACTGTCTTCTGGAGCTTTGAGAAAGATGTTTCTGTTGATTCTTGCTGGTTGTTCAAATTTCTTTTTCAGGGTTGGAGTCCTGAAGTGTCTCACTCCGCCATCTTGATTGGGTAGGGTGTAATATAGTTGTTTTAAGGTCTTTGTCAAAATAAGTCCAATGTCTGGCCTTCTTTAAGGATGGGGTCTGTCATGTTAATTTGTTTTTTTGAACTAGCTATCCTTTCCTGTTTCTTTGTATGCCTTGTGATTTTACTGTTGAACACCTGACATTTGAATATTGTAATGCAATAACTCTGGAAATCAAGGTGTGCTTGTTTGTTGGGGTTCTTTTGATGTTGAAGGTTGTATTAGTTGGCTTGATTAGTGGTTTTCCCAAACCATTTTTGCAAAGACTTTCTTCTTCTTCACCTGGGGCTTGTGAACTCTCTTTTCCTTGAGCTTATGTTCAGCCGGTGGTCCAAGAGAGATGTCTTTGAATGCCAAGAGCAAGAAACAAAAAACAAACTAAAAAAACATGCAATAAACCCACAAACAAACAACAAGAGTGCCTCTCTCAATCTTTGCAGGTTGGGTCTGTGCTGGGACGCTCCTTGAACACTTAGCCGGGCTTGCACTGACCCTAAAGATCAGTTTGCAGTGAAAGGTCAGGCAGGGTCTTCTCAGAGCATGTATCTGGTGTTGAGTATGAGTTTGGCTTTTGGAATCCTCCCATATACACAGGTGTTTTTGCATACTCTAGTTTTCCAAAGAAACTCTCCTCAGCTTTTCCAACCAGGATTTAGATGATCTATAATATGTCCTAACCATTATGTCTCAGGTGGCTGTGGGTTCGTTGTTAGCCTCATAGAATTTTCTAGCAATGCCTACTGTTTTTTTTTTTGTTTTTTTTTTTTTTTAAAGTATTTTTTTATTTTATTATTTTTTGTTTGTTTGTTTGTTTTTTACATGGGCTGGGGCCGGGAATCGAACCGGGGTCCTCCGGCATGGCAGGCAAGCACTCTTGCCCGCTGAGCCACCGCGGCCCGCCATACTGTTTTTCACTCTGATTGAGTTCTAATATTGGCAGAGCAGAGGTGAACCCTCCATAGATCCTTCAGGTAGCTGTCAGACGGCTAAGGACAGAAATAGGCAATAACTTGTCTATAAGTCTGCTCCTCTCCCCCAGAACCAGGGACCAGGATCCTACTCTGGGAACATGGGCTTCTGTCTTTTTCAAGACTGACGCCAGTTTAGGGGGAGAACAAGTTAAAGGCAAATAAAATGCTTCAATGATTCCCTACCATTTTTAAGTTATCTTTTTCTTGATTCCGTGTCAGCTTGTTTGCTGTAAACCTTTGCTTTCCACAGTCCTGGCAACTGGTTCTGAAAGTTTTTGCTTGTTTTTCGGTGTTTCTCTGGGAGCATGATGTTGGAGCAGCCATCCCCACCCCACCATCTTGTGGATATGACTGTCCTGCTTCTTCCTTAGTCCCCTCTGGAGACCACCACCAGGTGGGTCCTTCTGATGCGGCCAGCCCCTCCCCGAGTCATGTCCTTAGCTTCACCTCCAGGGGGGCCTACCGTGAAGTGCAAACACGCTTCTATCACCAGAAAACTCCAAGGACGTAGAAGCTACCCTTCAGGAGCCCAGACAAAAGCCAGAGCTCTTTATGAAGGCCAAATTTCTCATTGCAGAGGAGGACATGGACAATAGGGAAAATAAAGGAAAACACTGAATCTGACCACATAAGCATTACAGGGCAGGAAATACTAAAAGCAGGGTTAAAAGCCAAACGCAAAATGGAGAAAATATTTATAATATGCATGACAAAGTATTAATATCCCTAATATAGCATGAACTTTTATAAATTAATATGACAAATTAATTTTCTGATAGAAAAGTATGCCAAGTACAAAAGCAAGTGATTTGCCAAGCGACAACAACCAAACATTTCGATAACCTTATGAACTATGTCCAACTTCACTAGTAATAAAAGAAATGCAAATAAAAACAATATTGAGATAGCTTTTTTCCTTTCAGATTGGTAAAGATGAAAAAGTTGGCAATATGTCATTGACGGCAAGCAGAAATTCCAAAGTACTGTTTGTGGAAATATGAATTAGTTCAAGATTCCGGGGGCAGTTTGATGCTATTCATTAAAATTTAAAATAAACATACCATTTGACCCAGCAATTTTATTTCTAGTTCTCTGTTCTGAGATGTCTGATAAGCGTGAAAAGATGCAGATGCTAGGATTTTCATTGCAGACTTATTTATAGTAGTAAAATGTAAACAATTTAAATGTTCATCTACAGCGTTTTACTTAAATATATCACTTTACCTTAAAGGAATCTAACACCTTCAATCATTGAGATGCAATAAGGCTATGTTTATTGATTTAGCAAATTTCTGTAACATATATTGGGTAAAAAACATATTACGAAACAGCATGTATCGTAGGACTCCATTTATATAAAATCTCATGTTATTTACAGAGAGAACTGTGCACAAATACGTTCGGTGGATGTTAACATTTTACCCAGTGGGTTGTCTGTGGGTGGTGGAATTTGGGGTAGTTTTTATTTTGTACTTTTTATACTTTTCTAGATTTTTATTTTCATAATAAATATCTATACATTTTAATGAGAAAAAAGAAAATCATTTACAATAAAATAATAAATTATCACAGAGTTTCAATATCCATTTAGATTAAAAACTACACTTCCTGCATTTTTTGTCCAATCTTTTTCCATCTTGTGTTGCTGCTTTAGCTTCCGTTGGCAATAGAGCATCTTAGTTTCTGCCCATTAGAAATTCCTGGGACTTTCACAATGAAACATAAGAAGGTGTTCAAATCCCCCCTCCATCAGTTCATGGAGAATTTCTCCATTCTCTCTTTCTTTTTTTTTTTCTTCTCACTATGAATTTTAAAGTATTTGTTTTATTTTTCTGTTCTGAAAGTTCCGCTTACTAAAAACCTCAGAGTGTAATACAAACAGACATAATAAGTTCATTTGGCCTCTGCAGGAGCATTTTCAGAGTTTATTCTTCAAATTATCCCACCCAAAGATAACTGCTTAGAAAGAATGTTTTCAACTTCATTGCTGATTTTGAAACAATTAAGTACAACCACAACACAAAAACAAAGAATACTCTTCCTCTATTTATGAGAAATTGTTGCTGGGAAGTCATCCTCCTTAAACATGTGAGCTGGGGATTCTGGGGCGCCAGAGTGGCCTCTTCCTGTCTCGTTGTCTGAGCCTTTTGCCCTGACCTGATTCTGCTGGTGAGCCCCCCGCAACAGCACGGAGTTTCCACTCAAGAGCCTTAAGAGTCCCTTTGTGCTCCCTAGACTGCCTTCTCATTTCTGCAGCCTCCTTGCATGCCTCCTCATAGCCACAAAGGACGTGCTTCTGTTTCAAGTGAGCACATGAGGACCCACGTCTACATTATTCTTACTTTAGTAAGTTTCTGAAGTTTCTTCTGCTACATCGATTAGCTTCTATAGTGCATCTGTTTGGGGGAACTACCATCAAGAGATATTATCCAAAAGGCTGGGAATTCCCCACGGCCACGGGTATCATTTGCACGTGCTGCAATTGGGCTGGGGCCTGGACCACCAGAGCTGGCCTCTGCGGAGGGCTGGGCAACCCTGCCCAGCACTGCAGAAGTTTCTGCTGCAGCCATTGGCAAGAGTTTCAGAGCAGTTCCCGGGACACGTGGAAGCACCAGGTCCAGCCAGGCGTAGGCTCCCTTCCCAGCCTGAAGACCAGGCCCCCTGGGCTCTGTTCTCCTTAGAACACCACCATGTCAACAACGATGAGGACCACACGGGTGTCTGCTGTCTGAGTGGACACCCAGTTCCCAGTCGGAAATTCTGTTTTGACGAAAGCACCAAGAAAATAATTGTAGGGTATGGCCACCCTTCTTGGCATCAGCCCTAAATGACTGCCCTCATTTTGCAAAGCTTCCAGTTTGCCCTTAATCATCTATGTGCAAGCTGTCAAATGCTCCCATTTTAAAAACCGAATAAGCATTTTGAACCTGGTTGTATTTTCTGACTCCAGCATCTTTTATTACTGTGCTGTCTTCCTGAGTTTTGCAGGCTTTACAAGGAAGTATTGTCTTCTATCTGTTCTAACCTCACCTATTTCATATTGAGGGAGGGGAAGCTTGTCAGGATTTGAGTTCAGTCCTGGCTCACCTTGAACATATTGCTCATCACCTATGTCACCTCAAAGCGTCTATCTCTTGAAAAAAATTCTGTATTCTTGCATTCTGCCTCCAGGTGGCAAACTCTCGGTTGCCTAATTCTAGTTCCATTGAGTCATTTTGAACTGTGGCAACCAAAACTTCCCAAAGTGCAAGCACACCATGATTTTGTGCCTGGATGATATTAAAAATATCATGTAACTGGTATGACTGATGAATCAGAATGGAAGCAGGTCCACAGGCCTAGTGTTAACACCGTCTGTGGCCACCCATAGGTCCCTGGAGGAGGGGCCTGAGCATCTAAAGGCAGCAGAGGGACAGGTGGTGAGCTGCTATCAGATTGGACCAAGGATAGGGAAGTAAGTCAATATTTTAACAACCAAGATGGAAAGCCTTGGTTTTGTGATAGTATAAAAATTTGTTTTATTTTTATCACTGTATCATAATCAGGCTTGCAAATGCAAAGGCAATAACTGCATTTCTTATTCAGATTTCTCACTGAGCTCTCAGTGCAGAATGTAGCTGAGGTGGTTAATTCCATGTGTCAACTTTGCTAGGTTATGGTGTTCAGTTGTTTGGTCAAACACTGGTCTGCTTGTTACTATGAGGGTATTTCATGGCGGGGATTGGCATCTATAATTAGCCAATTGCATCTACAATCATTTGATTGCATCTACAATCAACACAGGAGATTGCCCTCTGCAATGTAGGTAATCTCCTCATCCAATCAGTCGGAGGGCTCAAAGCAAAAAAGATTTCAGAGGTCAAAAGAATTTTTACTTCAACTTCAGCATTGGCTCTTGCTGGAATTTCTAGCTAGTTAATTCCTCTTGGGGGAAGTTGAATTAAGGACTTCAACATCACCTTTATCAGATTTTCCAGATGTGGCCTGCTTTCTAGAGTTTGGACTTGCCAGTCCCATGCTCATGAGAGCCATTTCCTTTTAATACATGTCGTCTTATATACACATACATTTGTTTTTTCAAAATCACACAGTCACATTGCAAAAGTTATATCTTTATACAATCATCTTCAATAATCAAGGCTATTTGAACACAGCTCAACAGTTCAGATACTTCCCTCCAGCCACTCTAATACACCATAAACTAAAAAAAAGTATCTATATAATGCATAAGAATAACCTCCAGGATAATCTCTTGACTCTTTTTGAAATCTCCCAGCCACTGAAACTTTATTTTGTCTCATTTCTCTCTTCCTCCTTTGGGTCATAAGGCTTTCTCAATCCCATGATGTTGAATACCAGCTCACCCCTGGAGCTCTGTCCCACATTGCCAGGGAGATCTACACCACTGGGAACTGTGTCCCATGTGTGCGTGTGGGCAGGGCAATGAGTTCACCTGCCAAGTAGGCTTAGAGAGAGAGAGAGGCCACATCTGAGCAACAAAAGAGCTTCTCTGTGGGTGATTCTTAGGGATCAGTTTAAATAGGTTTAGTCTATCCTTTGCAGGGATAAGTTTCATAGGGTCAAATCCCAAGATCAAGGGCTCAGCCTATTGATTTAGTTGTCTCCACTGCTTGTGAGAATATCAGAAATTCTCCCAACAGGAAAGTTGAATATTTGTTCCCTTCTCCTCATTCCCTCAAGAGGACTTTGCAAATACTTCTTTATTCAAATTACTCTGAGATATATCATGGCATCACACTACTCTGGACAAACAAGATCTCACGCCCTATTGGAGACCCCATGTGCTTATGGTATCCAAATAAACTGACCATACAAGTTAAATTAGGTAATGTGCTACCCAAAATATAAATTTTGCACCAAATGAACATCTCTCCCTTTGGTCTTACATAGAAGTTGAAGTTTTAAAATATGAATGATATCATTCTTTACCCTGTATTCTGCTCTACCTTAGTCCTCTCCAAGTTGGCTTCATTCATATCTCTAGTCGAAGTTTGATCCCTTTTTCAAGTTTAAACAGTTCCTGTATTGGCTGCTGATGACTTCTAAAGCCTCAGAGACCTAACACCGAGTCTCGGGTGTCATACAAATATCCAAAGTTTTTTGGAAAGACCAGGTTATATACAAAGAGCTCAGAATTTAGAAACAGTTACAACTCCTGAATATATGTGACTACTGTAAGAGCTTACAATCTAGGACCCTTTACAATAAGTTCCAACCTGATAACCTATGCTTTCAACTTCAGTTCACTGAGTTTTTATATTATAGTTAGTCCATGTAAGTGAGGCACGGTAATATTTGTCTTTTTTTCCGTGACATTTCATTCAACATAGAGTCCTTAAGGTTCACTTACCTAGTTGAATGTCTTACAACTTCATTCCTCCTTGCAGCTGCTCCATAGTCCATAATATGTATACAGCATAGTTTCTCCTTCCATTCCTGAGTCATTGCCCCCTTAGATCACCTCCATCCATTGTGGATCTTGAACACGGCTGCCATAAACACCAGTGTGCTAATGTCCATTCCCATACCCACACTCAGTTCCTCTAGATAAATACTGAGCAACTAGGTTTCAGGATCCTATAGCAACCCCAGCCCTAGCCTCCTGTGGAACCACCACACTGCCCTCCAAGGGGCTGCACCTACCAGCAGTCAATAGATACATTGCTTTTTCTGCATTTTTTCTAACACTTATTTCTCTCTGCTCATTTTTAAACAGTTTATTCACATATCATACAATCCAACCTAAGTACATAGACATGCCTTCGCCACTATAATTTACATGAAGACATTTTCTTTTCATTCTTGAATAATCCATACCCTACCCCCATGCCCCCCCCACTTCCTGTTGACATTTAGTTGTGGCATAATGCCTATGTTAACTTCAGTGGAAGCATATTACAATGTTATTGTTGACTATAGAGCCTAGCTTCCGTTGATTATACTTTTTACTGAATAGCATGCATTTTCAACACCTTGCAATGTTGACATTCATTTGTTCTCCCTCATGCAAAAACATTACTGTCCATTGTAGGCATTCCTAAATTAAACTGTCTCAGTCTTTATCCTTTATCTTTCCTTCTGGTTTCATACGTGCCCCCAGCCCCTCTCCCTCAATCATACTCACATTCAGGTTCATTCAGTGTACATGTATTATTGTGCTACTATCAGGTAGTATTGTGCTATCCATTTCTGAATGTTTACAGTCAGTCCTGTAGCACAACCTGTATTTCTTCAGCACCGAATGCCTAATCTCTATCCTATTTCTATCTCCTGATAAACTGTGTTCTTAACCTCTACTCTCAAAGTTAACTCATTAATGTTAGTTCACATCAGTGAGACCATACAGTATTTGTCCTTTTGCTTCTGGCTGAGTTCACTCAGCATAATGTCCTCCAAGCTCATCCACATTTTTGCATGCTTCATGACTGTGTTCTGTCTTACAGCTGTATACCATTCCATCGTATGTATATAGCACAAATTTTTAGCCACTCATCTGTTGATGGATATTTGGGCTGCTTCCATTTCTTGGCAATCGTAAATAATGCTGCTATAAATATCACTGTACAAACGTCCATTTGTGTCCTTGCCTTCTGTTCCTCTGAATATATACCTACTAATGGGATTGCTGGATCATATGGCAATTCTATAATTAGCTTCCTGAGCAACCACAAAACTGCCTTCCAGAGTGGTTCTACAATTTTACATTCCCACTAACAGTGAATAAGTGTCACTCTTATTCCACATTCTCTCCAGTACTTGCTGTTTTCTGTTTTCTTTGATAATGGCCATTCTAGTGGGTGTCAGATGATATTTCATTGTGGTTTTGATTTGCATTTCCCTAATAGCCAGTGAAATTGAACATCTTTTCATGTGCCTTTTAGCCATTTGTATTTCCTCTTCTGAGATGTGTCTGTTCATGTTTTTGCCCATTTTTTAATTGGGTTGTTTGCCCTTTTATTGTTGAGTTGAAGACTCTCTTTCTATATTCTGAGTACTAAACCCTTATCTGATATGTGGTTTCCAAATATTGTCTTCCATTGTGTAGGCTGCTTTTTTACTTTCCTGGCAAAGTTCTTTGATGTACAAAAGCGTTTAATTTTGAGGAGTTCTCATTTTCTATTACCTTTTTAATGCTCATGCTTTGGGTGTAAGGTCTAGGAAACTGCCTCTTATTACAGGATTTATAAAATATTTCCCTACATTTTCTTCTGAAAGTCTTATGGTCTTGGCTCTAATATTAGGTCTTTGATTCATTTTGAGTTGATTTTTTTATAGGGCATGAGATATGGATTCTCATTCATTCCTTTGCATATGGATATCCAGGTCTCCAAGCACCATTTATTGAAGTGGGTGCTAGGTCCCAGGTGGGTTGGCTTGACTGCCTTATCAAACATCAATTGTCCATAGATGAGAGGGTGTATTTCTGAACACTCTATTCTATTCCATTCGTTGGTATGTTTATCTTGATGTCAGTATTATGTTGGTTTTTGCTTAAACAATAGGAAGTTAAGGTCTCACAGTTCTGGAGGCTAGAAGTGTGAAATCAAGGTGCTGGAAGGGCCCTGCTTCCTCAGAATCTGTTTTTCTGATGGAGGTTGGCATGCCTCTGACACATGGTGATCTGTCTTCTTTGGTGTCCTTCTGTGGTTTCTACTTTCATGTCCAAATTTCCTTTGTTCATCAGGACTCCAGTCATATAGAGTGAAGACCATCCCGATTTAATTTGGTCTCATGTTAATAGCATCTTTGAAGATCCTATTCACAGATTACTTGAGAAGGTCTTATAAGGGTCATGATTCAATTCCCAACAGGCTGAATACTATGTGGTATGTCATTTTTTTTAAATGTGATTTTAGTGGCTATGTCCTAGCTTGAGTATCCTGAAAGCAGAACCCAAAGATAAACTTTCTGTTTGGGGATAAGTTAAGATTTGCAGAAAAGTTGCAACGGAGAGAACTTAGAACACCATTTAAATTACTTGTAGAGATGAAGAGACAAAAAAACCAGAATCTAAGCTTGGGGGAATAATTTGGGATTCAAAAATGGGATGGAGGCTGTATATGTTAGGGTCTTGACAACAGTCAAAATGGAGTATTATGTGGCCCAAATGGTGTTCTGTGGGGACTCTGAAGTTTAGATGTATGCTAAGTTGGAATGAGGGTACTGAATTATTTGTATAAGCTAAGGAGACAGGACAAGCACCCTTAGAGGGTCTGTGTGGTGTGCCCATATTTCTCTTCAAAGAACTGATCTTGATGCCTTCAGGTAATTGCTGTTGCTGAGCTTGTTTTCGCTGTTGTTGATTGTGCTTGTATTTTGTTTTCTTGAGTTTCACTCTATGGTTCTTGAACCAAACCTGCAGTGCTGTTGGACGTATACCCACTTTAAAGTCCATTTCTTTCTGAATATCAGGGTTTGGGTGCAGGTTCTTATTGAACAAGATTTTCAAATCTTCTAGCTGTTTTTCGGTAAACATAATTAATTTCCTTTGTGTCCATCTCAGGTGCTTGCCTGGCATAGCATACCTCCTGACATGATGAGAGAGGAGCATCTTTAGGAAGATCCTCTGAGTCCATCATCTTTCACGCTTGGCCTCTTCAGGTGCTCAGACCCATGCTGTTTTGACCGTTGTAGCTCTGTAATATGCTTCAAAGTCAGGTAGTGTGAAATCGTCCACTTCAGTTTTCTTTCTCAAGGTATTTTAGCTATTTGGGACACCCTGCCCTTCTAAATAAATTTGGTTGTTGTGTTTTCTATTTCTGTAAAGTAAGTTTTGGGGATTTTAATTGGTATTGCATTGACTCTGTAAATCAGTTTGGGTAGACTTGACATCTTAACTATATTTTGTCTTCCAGTCCATGAACATGGTATGCCTTTCCATTTATTTAGGTTGTCCATGATTTCTTTTAGCAATTTCTTGCAGTTTTCTGTGTAAAGGTCTTTTACATCCTTGTAGTTAAATTTACTCCTAAATATTTGGTTTATTTCTGGTCTAATCTTCATTATTTCTTTCCTTTTGCTTGCTTTGGGGTTAATTTGCTGTTTTTTCTCTAGTTCTTCCAAGTGAACAATTAATTCCTCAATATTTGCTGTTTCTTCTTTTTTAATATAGACATTTAAGGCAACAAATTTCCCTTTTTACATTGCCTTTACTGCATCTCATTATACACACACTTTTGATTCCATTTTTCTGGAGTACCCTGATTAATATATTAGGAGAAAAAAAATACACTAGGCAAGTAGAACCAGTGTGTTTGGGTAGCGTCAGAGAGTACAAGTCAAATGGTTCCTAGCAACTTGAATCATTACTTTGAGGCTCTAAACCACTTCTAATTTTAGTCACTGATATACACACAAACACAACAGCTTCAAGCATCAGCAAAATAATCTATAAACTGAATGATATTAGGCTGAGATGGAAAGAAGTCAGGCAGAGGGCAGGCAAATCTTTTAAAGAAATTTTAATCCATGAACCACAATCCTGGAACAATGTGTCATCTGACGTCCAACAACCCCAAGCATGGTGGATTGCATAAAAGTAAATTTCATTTAAAAATGTCTATCTTAATTTGTTAACCCTATAGCCAACCCCAAAGTTTCCTACTTGTTTCACTTCCCTTTTAATTTGGGAGTCGTCGCCACTTCATTTTCATTCTCCTGTTATCAAAGCCACTCACCTGGGCTTAGTCCTGGGCCCTAAGACGCACTGTGAAGCTACTCTTTCTTAAGATTAGAATAATTGTGTTGAAAGCCACACTTCCAAGTCAGCTCCTTCTTGGGATGGAGTGAAAGGCATGCTGGGTTCAGTGATATGCCCATATATCTGTGCATGCCTGTGTGTGTGTGTTTGTGTGTCTAAGCATACATACTTGCAGAGTTCCAAAGCATGCTCAAGAATTAACCATGAACCCTTTCCTAAATGTGTTTTTAGCACATGTAAAAAGGGAACATTTTCAGCAAAATCGCTTTTTACAAACCTGGTAGCTAAATGCTCCTGTTAGGCCCTGGTAAGAAAGTATATTGCTAGGATATTCCCTGAATCTTTCGTCTATGCTTAATTCAAGACCCCCCATTCTGTCCTAGTTCCTAGGCAAGCTGTGGGTTAAACAACAACAACAACAAAGAAAAAATGGGTTAAGGCTGGATACAGGCTCTTGAGCACTTGGTAGCGCCAATCTTGACTTGGAAAAGATGCATAGAAAAGTTCCAATTAGAAAGCATATTTAAAGGACTAAAGAAACTCCAAGAGACACCTTCACACCTGGAATGCTTCATGGATTTTCTCAAGGTCCCTGGATTTGATAATCCCACTTCCTCTTTTTAATGATGGTTTTATATTTTTCAGAGACACCATGAAATGGGAAAGGGGGGATGTTCATTTTTTTTTTTAATCTGTGTATCTGTATATGATAAACAATGTGATTTTGTTAAGTTCCTGGGTATTGCTTTTAACATGCTTTGTAGAATATCAAAATCGTTGGGCAGAGACAGACCTGAGCCCCAGAGCTTGCAAGCCGTGTAGGAGTGGTCCCCGAAAGCAAGCACACAGCTATTGCTCACACTCTGCCAGGAGCTGAGCCTACTTGGCGGCAGAGTCACAGCTGTATTTAACAGTTTCAAGAGGGTGGCTGGCATATTGCAGAGGAATTTTGCTAAGCCCTCAGAGAATGAAATTCATTTAGGTAATATAATGAAGCAATTAGCTACATATGAAAAAAAAACAAAACCTGGGAGGACATTTGGGTGGATGGAGAACCTCACCAGCTGGGGTCTAGAGGGAGGGTGTGCAGAGGCTTCAGGGCTATTGAGTCAGGTGTGTCTTGACTGAAATGTAGACCTCTGCCAAGAACCAAACACCAAAACCCTGAATGCTTTCATTGAAAAAAGTTTATTTGACTTGGATTTTTTTTTCTGCTTATTGATTGAGCAGCTGCAGATTGGATGACCACTCACAGGCCTTAGCATCTTGAATGAAAGCATTAAGTTGGAGATAGGATATACATATATAATGTATTTCTATAACATTTTATTTGTGTATTTATTATATATTTATATATTTTTGCATATATGTTTACATAGCTAGGTGATTGTATACTTACTTCTTTAGGAATTTCACATGTGCATGTTTTGGACCGGAGGGAAAAGAGTGCATCTTGTCAGAAAGAGCCTCTTCAACCAGACTGGGTGCTTGGCGTGAAGCCACACTTGAACTTTGGAAATGTTAAAATTCGTTTATCCTTAGTAAAACACAATTTCCTGTTTGGGGGCCAGAGAGGAAGAAAGCCTTTTAAAGGAGGCTTATTGAAATCTCCTTAAGTGTTCTTTGACTTTAAGAAAACGATAGTTGGCTGAATTAAGTGCAAGTATAGTAGAAACACAGGGATTATATTTCATGTAACATACACATGAAGTTCAACAGCCACAGTGGAGTTAGAACAAGTCCAGGAAGGGAGAGATTTGTTTTTACTGAACTTAAAATAGTTGAAAAATAACTGGTGACATTTGACAAAACCAAGATGTTACCATATTTGTCAACTTCCCCTTGGAATGAACTCTTACCTGCCTAAAACAAGGGGCCTTGTCTTCTACTTCACTTCATGGTACTGAGCACTGAAATTTATGAAGAAATGGGAGGTTTTCAAGACAATCCAGACTCACCAATAAAACTCTCCAGACACTCAGGAAGTGACCTTGGCATTCATTGGTCCTTTGATGTTTCATTGGTACCACAGTGAAGACATTTAAATATAGAGATAAGTAACTGACACCTAACCCTTTGAGGTAAAAGGGCAGTGAAGAGAAGTCAGTCATTTCAGCCTCAACTTCCATCAGCAGGTTCCATTTCTCCTGAGGAAGGGTATGGGTAAGGGTGCAAAGAAAGGAAGGAGGGGAAGGAAGGAAATGAGAGTGGGGAGAATACAAAGAAGAAACTAGAGGTGCTAAGAGAAATGCAGGATGAGCAACCAAGAGGAAGCAGGACCAGAGCTCTCTCTTCCTGGTTTGAAAGATACACAGGAACTAAAATCTCTCTTGGAAATTCTCCTAAACCCAACAATTAACTTGACAAGAGGCTAGGTCTGCTCTTCAAAGAATAAGTTAAAAGGGTAATGCTAGCCTTTGTAAGCACGTGGTGAGGCTCCAACCAAATGCCTTGTCTCTACAGAAACTTATTTCTTTCATACAGGTTTTGTACTGTTTTTAAAAAATGGCACCTACTCAACAGGCAGCAGTTATCTACCATGACATATATATTATTAAAATGCACATTTGCCCTGTTCTCCCATAAATATCTATTTTTGTCATTAAAAAAAAGACATGAAAAGGCACTGCAAACTATTATTCTGTTTTATTTTGGAAAGGAATCAGAGAGGGCTTAGAGTAACATGTTAAAGTTCATTTTTCATTGTAAAGTTATTCGTTGATTTTAAAACCCTTAAGGTAGGCAGGAAGTAGGAAAAGAAGGCCAGATGATAAAAGCAAAACAGCCAAAAACCAAAAAATCTTCCTTGTTTCTTTCAAAAACCAATCTCTTCCTAAAAAAGGGTGAGTGGGAGTTTGAGTCCTGTAGATTCAAGGCTCACTTCCAAGTGCTCTGAAATCCAGTATGGAAAAGCCTGCTAATCCAGACAGAGCATGATGCTTTAGGCATTAGGTATCAAATTACCTTTCTTATACTGATGAGCATGATGTTTAATTAGCTCTTTATTCTAGTAAGAACTCAGTGTCTCTCTGTGGTTGGCCTGTGCTAGCAAGTCATGGGTGGATGGGTGACAGTATCAAGATAATAATTCTTCCTGCTTTGATCTCTTGTTTCGAGAGGAATTTTAATCCTGCACGTCATTGCCTCCATTTCTTCATGTGGGTAATAATTGTTCCTCTCACCTCCATTAGTGGACTCTTGAAAGGATCATCGAGGGCAAACTCCTTCAGCTCAAGGAATTCTGGTCAAGACTCCAGATCTAGTGTGCAGATCTGAAAAGATGCATGCATTGGACGACGGAGTACCTGAGAAAGTCAAACACACAGACAGATTAGGTCTTCCTTTAGCTTCCCAGTTATCATGTTTTCTCCTTTATAAATCAGTATATTTATGGAAAGTAAGCTTTTCTGAGTAAGCTGTTTTCAGTAACATTCCAGAAGCAAGAATCTCAAGGTCTGCTTAGCTGAAATTGAGAAGAAAAATGTACGGGGGATGGGAAAGGGGGAAAATATGGAGAAAACAAATTTAGCAAAAAAGCCTGAAGAATGTAACAAGATTTGGTGGAGCTAGTGTTCCCCCGAAGGTTTTGTCTGGAAACCAAGGCCAGCACTGCCAAGGCTGAGACCTCCCGATCCTGACCTGATTTTCCGGGGATGCTGTCATCTGAATTGGTCACCTACTGGCCTTGGCTTCTTCTCCAGGACTGCCTGCCTCCAGCTCAAGAACCAACTTCAGCTGTACACAGTCTTATTTGGTTTTTGCTTGTCTGGCTCAGTGTTTCTCCGCCATACTCTGTTGTCTCAAGTAGTGTGCTGGACATGCTTGTGCCACCTTCCTGGCTGTGGGTTTGCACCCTTGTATCCTCTCTGAAGGGGTATTGTGAACTCATCTTGGGCATCTAACCCCCTCCCTGCCCAATCACTTCCACCCCCAGCAGGCAGGCAGGCTTGTGCCCCCAGCCTCAGTTTTACAACCTATGGCATTTCCAGGTTGACCAAGCCACACAGGCCCCTCCTAGCCAGCTCCAGTCTAATGGTACAAGAGAACATATCCAGTCTCTGCGAGGCCCCTTGAACTTTCCCTTGGGGCTCATGCTCGAACCAGCACTTCCAGCTCCACCTACCACAGCTATAAAACACACTGTCAGACCTGATATGGTCCCACATTTTGGTTCCTCTCACATGGCTGATGCAAGCTTCATGACCACTGCATTGGAACCTAACAAGGAGAAGAGACCCATCCTTCCAGCTTTGGGGCCAGTTGGCCTGTTACAGAGATTTGAAGAGCAGAGTGGGAACTTTACTAACAATTTGGTGGAAGTGGAGCTTACACAAAAGCACTCAATTAAAATCTTTGGCCTGCCTTGGTAACAGGGGTTGGCCATTGCTTGAGAAAGGCATCTGGGGCACTTTTGTCTGATGCCTGGTGTTAGCTAACACCAAGCTTATGGTTGTCACCTATCCCTCCAGCATCAAGTAGGTATTTTCTAAAACTTTAACTTTGGAAAATTTAGTTCTTTCCCTAAGAAAAATCCTGGCACCAGTTCTTAACATACATTTTTTCTTCTGATTATTAAAGTATTGCCTACTAATTTCAGAAATTAAGAAAAAGGCCAGTTTTCTCAATATCCAGAATGAGCCATCGTTAACAATTTGGTTTATCTCCTCTCACTCATTTTTTGTTAACTGTGCTGGTTTGAAAGGATGTATGCCCCCTAGAAAAGCCATTTTTTAATCAAAAGCCCATTTTCTAAAAGTAGAATGATCTCTGTTCAATACTGTATGTTTTGAACTGTGATTGGATCCTCTCCCTGGATGATGTGATTTAGTTAAGAGTGGTTGTAAAACTGGATTAGGTGATGACATGTCTCCACCCATTTGGGTGGCTGTTGATTGGTTTACTGGAGTCCTATAAAAGAGGAAACATTTTGGAGAATGGGAGATTCAGAAAAAGCAGAGAATGCTGTAGAACCACAAAGCAAAGAGTCCATGAGTCAGCAACCTTTGGAGATGAAGAAGGAAAACCCCTCCCTGGGAGCTTCATGAAACGGGAAGCCAGGAGAGAAAGCTAGCAGATGACTCTGTGTTCGCCATGTGCCCTTCCAGCCGAGAGAGAAACCCTGACTGTGTTTGCCATGTGCCTTCTCACTTGAGAGAGAAACCCTGAACTTCATCAGCCTTCTTGAACCAAGGTATCTTTCTCTGGATGGATGCCTTAGATTGGACATGTCTATAGACTTGCTTTAATTGGGACATTTTCTCGGCCTTAGAACTGTAAACTAACAACTTATTAAATTCCCCTTTTTAAAAAGCCATTCTGGGCAGTGCAGCTGGGGCGCAGGGCGGGGGCGGAGGTGCCAGGCGGGGGATGCGGGGCCGCCGCGCAGCACCCCGGGCCCTGAGAAGGAGGAGAGCGCCGCTCCCGACGCCCAGCGCCGCCCGGCCCGCAGCTCTTGCCACTTCTCGCGTCTCGGCCCGTCGAGCCCAGGCGTCCGGGCGGAGCCCTCGTCCGCCGGGTTAGGGGTTGTGCGTCGGGGGAGGCAGAAGCTATGGATCCCGGGCAGCAGCCGCCGTCTCAGCCAGCCCCCCAGGGCCAAGGGCAGCCGCCCGCGCAGACCCCCCAGGGGCAGGGACTGCAGCCGGGGCCCGGGCAGCCGGCGCTCCCGGGGTCCCAGGCGGCACCGCAGGCCCCTCCCGCCGGGCACCAGATCGTCCACGTCTGGGGGGACTCAGAGACCGATCTTCAACGCCGTCATGAACCCCAAGACAGCCAACGTGCCCCAAACCGTACCCATGAGGCTCCGAAAACTGCCCGACTCCTTTTTCAAGCCGCCGGAGCCCAAATCCCACTCCTGACAGGCCAGTACTGATGCAGGCACTGCAGGAGTCCTGACTCCCCAGCATGTTCGAGCTTATTCCTCCCCAGCTTCCCTGCAGCTGGGAGCTGTTTCTCCTGGGACACTGACCTCCACTGGAGTAGTCTCTGGTCCAGCAATGGCACCTACTGCTCAACATCTTCGACAGTCGTCTTTTGAGATACCTGATGATGTACCTCTGCCAGCGGGTTGGGAGATGGCAAAGACATCTTCTGGACGGAGATACTTCTTAAATCACATCGATCAGACAACGACATGGCAGGACCCCAGGAAGGCCATGCTCTCTCAGCTGAATGCCACAGCTCCCACCAGCCCACCAGTGCAGCAGAGTGTGATGACCTTGGCCTCCGGTCCACTTCCTGACGGATGGGAACAAGCCATGACTCAGGATGGAGAAATTTAGTATATAAACCATAAGAACAAGACCACCTCTTGGCTAGACCCAAGGCTTGACCCTCGTTTTGGTAAAGGTTCATCTCAAAACCCAAAAAAAAAAAAAAGCCATTCTGTTTCTGGTATATTGCATTCCAGCAGCTAGCAAACTAGAACATTAACATATGTTAGAACTGCCGATATGAACTAAATCGGAATCACACTGCATATTTTGTTTTGGATATTAATCTTTTCATATAACATTTGGTGAACATTTTCTTCTTAGAAAACAAATCTTTTATTTTGAAAGTAAAAAACTTGATTAATACCAGATTTGTTTCCCAGTGCCTGCCTGTGCAAAGAAAAGTTGATTAATAGAAAATAATTTTAGTAACACAGAATGCTATCAATAAAAGGAAAGATATTTTGCTTCAACATGAACCTCCCCACCCAATACACCCAGTAGTACTTTCCAGGAAGAACCACTTTAAATAGTTTCTATTTGTTATTGTTATAAAACAACTTTAAATTGCAGGTTTATGTTACCATTTTGTAAGTAATAAGATTTAGACTACATCTATTAACTTCCCATTGTGTAGGTGAGGAATTTGCCTTATTGACACTCTCCCCATCCTCTCTGCACCTCCTCAATTTTCAAATTTATTTCAATTATGCTATCCTACTTTTGTAACTTTCAACAATGTGCTTAAACTTATATCCCTCTCTTTTTTAAAATTTTAAATTGTGGTAATGTATATACAACATAAAATTTCCCATTTTAGCTACATTCAAGTGTACAATTCAATTATTTTATTACATTCCCTATTTTGTCCTACCATCACCACCATCCATTACCAAAACTTTCCCACCACCCTAAACAGAAACTCCCAGACACTAACTCCCCATTTCCCTTTTCCCCAACCCCTGGTAACCTGTAATCTACTTTCTGTCTCTATGAATTTGCATGATTCTAGGTATTTCACATAAATGGAATCATGCAATGTTTGTCCTCTTGTGTCAGGCTTCTTTCACTCAACAAGAAGTCTTAAAGCTTATCCAGGTTGTGTCTTGGGTTCGAATCTCACCCCCTCCCTTTTTTTTGACCTGGGCAGACATTGGGAATCGAACCCGGTCTCCAGCACAGCAGGTGAGAACTCTGCCACTGCGCCACTGTGGCCCGCCCCGAACCTTGTTCCTTGTTACGGCTGAGTGCGCTTCCACTGCACACACATGCCACATAAGACTCTCCCGTCACCTGTCAATATAATGTATATATTTTCATTATATACATTTTCATGAAAGTCCATCAATGTGAATAATTAAAAAACTTTCAGGGACTTCTTGTTCTTTACTGTGAGTATAAGAATGGGCCCTTTTATTTGCTGACTTCTATTCCATTTTTTAATTGCTATTCTGTCACAGCCTTTTTTATAGTACTTAGGGCAGATTCTCTTCTTTTGGAGCCGCTAGACGCCACAGCCTACCTCTTTTTGCAAAAACTAACATTTCTTCTATTCCTTTGGGAACAGATGGATTCCAGATAACCCTATGCCAGAAAAAATTCAGCAGGGAAACTTTTTTGTCCTAACTGGTTCTATCTTACTTTTGAGTCCTCTCCTCCCCCCCTCCAACGTAAATTTTACTTAAATTCTTGCCAAGCGGCTGGTCCCCACTGAACAGAAGCAGGGAGATTGGTAAACAATGGCTGGGGTCGGGGTGGTGGTGGTGGTGGTAGGGAGCTTGCAGGCTTGACGGGGGTCTGCAGGGCTGAAGAAGGGTGTCCTCAGCACACCTGGAGGTTGGGGGTGCAGGTGGTCAACCGCATGCAGAAACTGGATCTGTTACAGCAGCCATGGTGATGAGTTAGCATCCGTGGGGAATGGAAGTCCAGGGCTTGATAAGTCCAAAGGCTTCAAGCTCCAAACTTGCCCCAGCCCTTTCCCACGCCTGTTTGCACTTTTCCTGCAGGGCGGGGGGCGGGGGGGGAGGACAGATGGCCAGCCAAGCAGCCTTCCAGGAGGTCTCCACGGTGTCCTCTGCCTTTAGCATGTCATCGTCTCTCCCTCTGCTGAACATCAGCCAACCCCCGAGAACACAGGCTCTGTGACAGTTTTGCAGGACATCTATTTTAACCAGCATATGAAAATGGTGGGTCCACAACCCACAAATAAGTGACAAATGCTTTTAGTTGTTTATCGATTCACTTCGTAGATGGATTTTGAAACCTACTGCTTTTCTTTACTTTGGAAAGCTTAGGCCCCCCTGGGCTAGAAATCAGATATCTTTTTCGAATCTGTACATGTTGTCTTCGTGGCGTAATTTTAACAGTAGAAAGAAGTAGGAAACAGTGTGATTGTCCAATATTAGGAGATGGTGAAATAAATAAATTAGGAAACATCCATAAGCTAGTTACCCATGGAACCAACCATACAAGAAAATACTCACAAGTCACATTCAGTGAAAAAGAAAAGCTGAATATAAAAATAGATAGTGAGAGTTCAAAAAGAGCTGCACCTGTGCATTAACAGGTTAATTTAATGAAATCAAGAGACTCTGAATTCACAAATACCTATGCTTGTGAAGGGAGTAAGAGGTCTCACTATAACAATCCTGCACATGTACCAGGTTGTCTTCAAGTGAGTTTGTGCCATGTCCATCTCACCCCATACCACCAGGCCAGAATAGCCAGCATGAAACCAGAGGGTCTATTAATGCCTTCTGCTCAAATCCTCCTATGGCTGGAGCCAATCAATCTTTTTTCAGGCTTGGCCCGGTGCTGTAGCTCAGATTAGGAGCTCTTTTTGAACTCTCAATTTTAGAACTGAGCAGAAAAGAGAGTGACTAAAAAATTCCACTAACTGTGCATTTTGGCCAAGCAGCCCGAGGCTATTTTCCTGGTTAAAAGAACTTCCTTTTGCATCTGCTTTGGGAAACCCTGAAGCAGCATGCACTCGTGCAATTGCCTATGTTTGGTCTTTCATGTTTAGATCAATAAAATGAGATGAAAATAGCTCTTAGGATAGGTGGCCAAGATTTGGACCACAAGACCACATAAAATATTTGGTCACGAAATACTTTTTCCAAAGCCTTGGGATGGAAAGTCTGACTTCAAGTTCATTGAGGGGGGGTCCCGAGGTTTTCATGTTTATGAAAAGAGCATGCTTAGGTTGCCTCATTCTCTTCATTCTCTGCTTTTGAGGAGTGAAGGTTAGAAATCTTTCTGTTGGGCTGAAGGTCACTAGAAATGTCACATGTGATGCCCTTGGAGATTTCTGAATAGAAATAGTTAATTTTGGGAAACAGAGAGAGTCTGAGGAAAAGGATTTTGGACTGTGGTATGTAGTTTAAAAACATACCTTTTCTAAGAGCTCATTGGCAATTTACATTCTGGCCATCAGCAACCACATTCCTCAGCTTAGAAAAGAGGGAAATGGACCAAAAATATTCATTGGTTTCCCCCAGAAGAGTAAGGAATTCTGTGAGGTGGAAAGGAAACAGCCATCAAAACAGGGGCCTGGATTCAAGTCACTATTTTTAACTAACTGAAGAAAAAAATATGGCCCTATTTTCTTCACCTGACTGACATCAAGAGTATTTTTAGGCAAATACTCATTATCTATTATATAAATTTGCAATATCTTCACTTTTCTGCACCTATGAATCACCTGTGAGGTATGGAAAAATATCCCATGTGCTGCAATTGCACCAGGACTCTGATTCCATCAAACAGACGTTGCAAAGTAGAAAAATCCCCTAATCCATTTCCCCTTCATGTCTTTAAAAGGAAGCACAACTCAGGATGCTCAAGTAGGGTGGCAGCGTTACCCGAATCTTGAGGGATTTTCTATCTCAGGTCTCAGAACTGTCTGAACATATTTTATAAAAAACAAAAATGGAATCTAAATTTTAATGAGTAGAAAAGAAAATAGAAAGAGGACATAAAAACAGCTAGGAAGAGAAATTGAAAATACACACACACTGGCCCAGAAGTGGTTTAACTAGTGATCTATGTACCCGGGCTGGTACTAGTTTCTGAGAGTTGTGACAAGTAGCCCAAGCATCAGACCCTTTGTAGCAGAGTCTTGGTTTCTCTGCTTCTACTTTCCAGGAAGACTAAGTGGGCACCACTCTCTCAGGAATGGCCTTGGAAATGGGATCCACTTAACAACCTTGCACCTGGACTGCCAATTAGAGGCTCAACAATTCTTTTATTACACTGTAGGAGTTTCAAGATAACAATTACAAAAGGATGGGGTTCACAGAACCCTGGCTGAGTTTCAGCACCCATCACTCTCCTATGTGGCACTGGTTCTACCAACTTCCTAAAAACGAAGGGCACTGTGCACTGTGAGTGTCCACCACCACATACCTGTCACTGTTACCCGTGTGAAGGGCGGGTCATCTCATCTTGCAGTGCAGGGAGGTAAAGAAGTGTGCTCGAGGGGTCTCAGAATGGCACAATGGTGGCTTGGTCTTGAATGATGGGCACTGTGGGGTAAGCATTCAAACTCTCAACTCCTTTCCTGAGCTGCATCTGGGACACGTGCACTCCCGTGGTTATTGTTGTTTTATTTTTTAAATTGTAAAAACTTAACATATAAACATATATTCTTGATATAAAAACATCACATGCATGGTGTACAATCAATGCTTCACAGTATTCTCACATAGTTGTATATTCATCACCATGATCATTTTTTGAACATTTGCATCACTCCAGCAAAATAAGTAAAAAGAAAAAAAAACTCATCCATACCATGCACCTCACCCTCCCTCTCATCGACCTCTAGTGTTTCCATCTACCCAACTTATTTTACCCTTTGTTCCCCATTATTTATTTATTTATTTATTTATTGTTTATTTATTTATTTTTATCCATATTTTTTACTCATCTGTCCATACCCTGGATATAAGGAGCATCAAATACAAGGTTCTCACAATCACACAGTTACATTGTAAATGTTAAATCTTTATACAATGTCTTCAAGAATCAGGGCTACTGGAACACAGCTCAACAGTTTCAGGTACTTCCCGCTAGCGACACCAATACACCATAAACTAAAAAGGGACATCTATATAATGCATAAGAATAACCTCCAGGATAACCTCTTGACTCTGTTTGAAATCTCTCAGCCACTGAAATTTTATTTTGTCTCATTTCTCTCTTCCCCCTTTTGGTCAAGAAGTCTTTCTCCATCTCTTGATGCCAGGTCCTGGCTTATCCTGGCTTTCTGTACCACGTTGCAAGGGAGATTTACACCCTTGGGAGTTATGTCCCACACAGAAGGGGGGAAGGCAGTGAGCTCACCTGCTGAGTTGCCTTAGAGAGAGAGGACACATCTAAGCAACAAAAGAGGTTCTCTGGGGGTGATTCTTAGGCCTAATTTTTAGTAGGCTTAGCCTGTCCTTTGCAAGAATAAGTCTCATGGGGGCACACCCCAAGACTGAGGGCTTGGTCTATTGATTTGCACTCCCGTTTTGCTCCTGAATGTGAGAGTAGAATATTCCTAAATCGGAAAATAACACAAGGCACTTGTCCTACTAACCTCGTATGACTGTGTCTAAAATGTCTTATATGACCCCCCTGGAGTTAAAAGAACTAGCACTGTTCAGTTAGTTTCAAATAAATATAAAAAGCCAATTCTTCATCAAAATCCATTCCATGTATCTGTTGAGAAATTCAGCAACCCTTTAGTCTCTACCTATGAGTCTCCTCTGGGAATACATGATGGGTACTCTTCCTCATTTCTTTCTTCTCTCTCTCTCTCTCTCTCTCTTTTTTTTTTGCCTTTAATTGCTTTAAAAATTTATCTGATTAGGTCATTTAACATTCAACTTCCTCAACTGGTTTTAAGCTTCCTGAAATAACAGACCATACTTCTTTTTAGACCTGCTGCTGGCAGTGAGCTACAAGTGTGGCTGGAACAATGACAGAGGCTCTGATGGAAGTTGCTGCCTCCTTGATGCCTGTCTCTAAAGCAGGGTGAGAGGAAAGGCCACCTCGCTTCTGCTAGAGGTGAGAAATTTACTGTGCCATCAAATCACAAGGCACTGGGCGAATTCAGGAGAAACACGTTTGGTTCAGTCCTATTTGACTGACCTTTTTTCTCTGTGATATGAATTGTGGTGGGTCCTGACCTCTCCCTGTGGAGAAGGCTTGTGAGCTTTGGGTCTTACATCAAGATTTGGTCTATTTCCAGCAATTCGCTCAGGTAGATCTCCAGTACCCCAGATACTTCGGGTGAGGAGTATAATCCAGAGGAGGTGCCTACGGGAGCAAGCAGTACATTGCACCACCTTAAAGTTGAATGAGTGATCCACATGCAAAAGAAGGAAAGTGAGCCCCTACCTCACACGATACACACAAATTAACTCAAAATGGATCACCAACCTACTTGTAAGAGCTAAAACAATAAAAGTCTTAGAAGAAAACATAGAGAAATACCTTCAGGACCTTCTACTAGACAATGGATTCTTGGACTTTATACCAAAAGCATGAGTAAGAAAAGAAGAAAGAGATAAATTGGACGTCATCAAAATTAAAAACTTTTGTACATCAAAGGATATCATCAAGAAAGTGAAAAGACAGCTTAAAGAGTGGGAGAAATAGTTGGAAATTATATATATTGTAAGGATTTGTATGTAGACTATATAAAGAAATCTTACAACTCAACAACAAAAAGAAAGACAGCCCAATTAAAAAACAGAGAAAGGACGTGAATAGACATAACTCCAAAGCAGGTATAAAAATGGCCAAACAAGCACATGAAAAGATGCTTAACATCATTAGCCATTCAGGGAAAGGCAAATCAAAACCACAATGAGAAACTACCTCATACCCACTAGAACGACTATTATTTAAAAAAAATTTTTTTTAGTGTATAATATAACATACATACAAAGCAAAGAAAGTAAAAAACAAAACACTCTTCAGCAAGTAGTTACAGGACAGATCCTAGAATTTGTCATGGGCTACCATACTATCTTTTCAGATTTTTCCTTCCAGCTGCCCCAAGAATATAGGAGGCTTGAAGGAATAGATTTATTTTATCATCACAATCAACTTTCTCTTTCTTTTTGGTGATAAAAACATATATACAAAAAAGCAATGAATTTCAAAGCACAGCACAACAATTCGTTGTAGAACAGATTTCAGAGTTCAGTGTGGGTTACAATTCCACAATTTTAGATTTTTCTTCTAGTTGCTCTAAGACACTAGAGACTAAAAGAAATATCAAGTTAATGATTCAGCAATTATATTTGTTTTTTAAGCCCTACCTTCTCTGTATAACTCTACCATCACCTTTGATCTTTCTATCCCACTCTTTAGGGGTATTTGGGCTATGGCCTTTCTAACTTTTGTGTGTTGGAAAGGGCTGTCAATAATTTGGGGTAGGAAGATGGAACTAGCTGATGTTCTGGAGAGGCTGGGCCCTCTATGTTCTGGAAAATTACCCTAGTCCTTGGAAACTTTGTAGAGTCTTATATATTGCCCTAGGTATTGTTTAGGATTGGCTGGAATGGTTTTGGTTTGGCAAGTTATGATAGTAGCAATGTCTTACTGAAGCTTGCTTAAGAGTGCCCTCCAGAGTAGCGTCTCTATTCGAATTGAGCTCTCAGCCACTGATACTTTATTAGCTATACTTCTTTTCCCCCTTTTGGTCAGGATGAAATTGTTGATCACACGATACCAGGGCCAGATTCATCCCTGGGAGTCATCTCCCATGTAAAATGGCTATTACTTTTTAAAAAAGAAAAATAAGTGTCAGAGAGGTTGTGGGGAAACAGGAATCCTCATACACTGGTGGTGGGAATGTGAAATGGTACAACCACCATGGAAGACACTCTGGATGGTCCTCAGAAGGTTAAACATAGAATTACATATGACCCAGCAGTTCACTTCTAGGTATACACCCTAAATAATTGGAAAACAGACTTCAGGACATACTGATACACCAGTGTTCATAGCATCGTTATTCACCAGAGCCAAAAGGCGGAAGCAAACACAGAAGAATAAATTAACAAAGTGTATTCTATCCATACAATGGAATATTATTCAGCTGTAAAAAGGAAAAGTTCTGATACATGCTACAACATGGCTGAACCTTGAAAATATCAAGTTGAATGAAATAAGTCAGCTACAAAAGGACAAATATTGTATGATTCTACTTGTATGAAGTGGCTAGAATAGGCAAATTCATAGAGACAGAAAATAGATTACAAGTTACCAGGAGTGAGGGTGTGGGGAATGAGGAGTTAATGCTTTGTTGGGTCAGAGTTCCTGTATTGGGTGATGAAAAGATTTTGGCATTGGATGGTGGCGATGGTGGCTCAGCATTGTGGAAGTAATGAAGACCACTGAATTGTATATTTGAAAATAGTTAAAATGGGATGTTTTGTTATATACGTTACCACCCATAAATAGATACTTTTTAAAGATGAATGAATAAGGTTAGTGATGAGCAGGCAAAGAACTTGACTTCTGCACCTTTTCCCTTCTAGGCTGGGTCGAAGGGTGACAAAGTCTTATTCTTGAATTTTCCTTCAACTTCAGTTTTATTTTATTGGGTTAGGAATTTGCATTTATGGAGAAATTCCCTATCTTCTCTTTTTATTCTTTTTTGTGACCACTGTTATGTGCAGACTGTTCTTAGTGCCTTACAGCTTGACTCTAAATCAAAGAAACCCTTTCGGTACAACCACCACCACCACCAAAGCCTCAACTGGCACAGGCCTGTTTAAAATCCTTTATTATCTTAGTGTCACTACTCTCCACTGTCACGTCTTCTTCCAGTCTGTCCTCAGTGTCTGCCTTTTTGTTTTTTAAATTTTATTTAATTTTTTTTGTTATTTTAAGACTAAACACTTGAAGGAATCTGTCTTGTAAAGTGAACAAATCTAGTGGTTTAGTGAAAACCACAAAATATTACCACCTCCTGGAATGTCATTGGAATTGTATCCTACTGTTAATGTTGTATACTGTTGCGCCCTATTTCTGTACTACACATGGAGAAACTGAGGCCGAGACTTGCTAACTCAACTGCTCTGGACCTCATGATCAATTAGTGGCAGAACTAAGACCAATTCAAAAGTATGAGTTTTCAGCTTTTTACTCCACCCACAAAGTGACACCAGGAAAACACAGTAACAGTATAACACTTGATCTTTTCTTCCATAATGAAAAAAATCTCACTTGTGTTCTTCTTGCCTCCATCAGTGATATTTTAGTTTCTTAACAGTTAGCATATTAGGGATCATAGAATCACAAAGGTAAATAATGTGGTCTCTGCTTGGTGCTTTACTCCAGAGGCAGACTGGAAAGAAGTGTGGATATCCCTGAGAAACCTGTTTCATTTTGGAATTGATTCATCTTAGTTTCAGGGAAAAAGTTCATTTATAGATTTAGAAATGGACACAGAACGGATATTCAAATGGCACTTGCCCTGAATCCTGTTCAGAGCACAAATAGACAGCATGGGCTAACTCCTAATTCTTCCCCCTTTGGGTGAGGATTATCAAAGATAACTGAAAAAATAATCACAAACATAAGTCCATTTAGGTAATATCCAGCAATGAAGTTATAAACCTGTCATTTACTAACCAATTACCATATTTAGGGTGTATTGCATGTAGCTCTATGGATCCTGTCCGGCAGGGAAACTTGAGAAGCCCCTGTTTTCTAACAGCTGTCTATGGATGATATCTTGAAGAAAGAAGCTTGTTCTTATGCCCATTTCTCTTTCAAGTAAATTGGACCACACCTGTGGTGTCAAAATACAGAAGGATCAAAGCATCAAGGCTGGAAGCAAAAGTTGTGACATCTGCTATACAAGTAAGACAGAGAGCAAAACAATGTCCCCTTGTCATGCCATTCTGTACAGCACTGGCTCCAATCTACCCCTCGACCCAGCCCTTGCTTTCCCCAAAGTGAACATTCCAATAGGTGTGCCCAGGTCATTCTTGAATTTAGCTTTATGGGTCCTTTAATTTCCTGAGCTTGTATTCTACACTAAATGTGAGTAATTGCAAAAAATAATCTCTTCAAGAAACCTCCATAACAAAACACCAGATTCCCTATTAACAATAAAAGAGAATCAAGTTTAACAGGCCAAAACAGAAGTCTGTCAGATTCTTATAGTTGGCACCTGACAGTTCTACAGCCCCTGTGCTGAATGGGAGTCACTGGCAAAACCCCAAGGTGTAAGGGCTAAAGACACACTGTAACGTGGAAAACTGAAGAATGGACCTTTCTTCGCATTTCGTCATGCTCTGAATTCTCAGCAGACCTTTCATCTGTAACCACTTTCCAATTTGTACGTTTATTTGTCCTCTCCTGTATTTCATTATTAACTACAGGCATATCAACTTTTTTCTCTCTTTTTCCTTTTGGTTTTCTTAGTGTCTCTTTCCTCAGCACTGCTGGATGCTGAATCATATGACTGAGATGTGCCACTCTCTGCCTCTAAAAATGCGCTCGATTTTTTGAGAGACTTTTTCCTGGATTTTTTCTTGCATGTTTATAGTTGTTTCCTTTTCTTGGTACTAGATCTCCGGTTTCCTCTGAGGACTCACTTGAGGAATCTGCTGTTATATCTGTGGCTTCCTTTTCACTCTTCTGTTTTAGTGTGACTCTTTTTCTGCTTTATTTTGTGTCTGAGGGGGGGATTTTTTGACTTCTTGTGTTTGTGGGATTCATGGGTAAATGATTTTATCTGGGGAGATATTTTTCTTTCATTGATAATATCTTGCTGATCACTACCATCTATTTCAAATTCTTCAGGGAATAACCCTTTATAACCACTGTGACCCCACCTAACTGGCATGTTAGCTTCATAATCATATAGCTTCTTAGTCCAGGATTTAGCCTTAAGAAAATCATCTTCCAGTGTCCCAGAAATTTCATGCTTTCGTCTCCAATAATTTCTTTGACTTTCTTCATCAAAACCATCACTACATGTCCGACTTGAACTGCTGAGTAACATTTTCCTTTCGGTCCCCTGGTAAGCATCTTCCATCTGTTTCTCCAGCTCTCTTATTTTCCACGTATCTGATTTCTCCTGAATCTTATTGTGAGCATCTGTGTGCCGGATGGCATTCCTGAGAAGGACGTTCCCCAAAGGAACCCGGGACATTCTTCGATCCCTCGATCCTGAGGAAACCAGGCATCTTGTTAGTGTGAGATGGAGAACCACTCCATTACAGGATCTCCTCTGACCCAGGGAGCTAAGGAATCAGGGTCCGAAGGCAGCTCTGCAGCTTCACCGGGGTCCATGCACAGCAGCCTCGCGTGGTGGGGGTGGGGGGAGGAAGCGATCTTGGACAAAAAGGAGGGGGCTTCTCTTTCAGACTGGAAGTCATGCTCCTGAGGAATTCTTCCACCACCTGTTGACACAGAGTGTCTCAACAGGGAGGATTTCCAGGATACTCCAGAGGTCCATGGATGCAGGTGGGAGGCTGGCGCTTTCCTTGGTTCAAGAAGGCTGTTGAAGTTCAGGGTATCTCTCTCTCAAGTGAGAAGGCACATGGCAAACACAGTCATAGTTTCTCTCTCGTCTGGAAGGGCTCATGGCGAACACCGGTGTCATCTGCCAGCTTTCTCTCCTGCCTTCCTGTTTCATGAAGCATCCTGGGAGGCGTTTTCCTTCTTCATCTCCAAAGGTCGCTAGCTGGTGGACTCTGGCTGCCCTTTTATTTTAAATGTAGATGACATCCAGCAAAACCTAGAAGATAAATCAGGTTGAAATGCTTTGAACTTGGTGTGTAATGTAATCATATAATACCTTTTGACTGTCAGGTAACTTGAATATTCCCCTTTACTAGAGCAAATATTGAGATCCGACTGAACTAATATTTCAGATGTGTGTCCACATCTGGCTACAGAATTATGGTAAGCATGGCACAGAAGTTTGTTTCTAACAGAGCATTAGCTCTAAATCACCTGTGCAAATTGAAATAGACCAAGAGGTCTGCATCATGAAATAAATGTCAATTAAAATATGGATGCAAACAGATTGTATAAACACTGGGGAATGACAGTGGACCTTCCTGTTTCACATCAGCCGGACACTGAGAGCAGGAGCCAGCGGGAAGGGTAATATTTTAGTTCTGTGCATCAGTACGGGTGTCAAAGAGCCCAGGTCCGGCTCCACCAATACCAGCCACACGTGGATGAAGAGTTGTTCAAAGAGAAAAGAAATAAGAGGCCGTTTTTACATGTATGAAAGGAGATCATAATATGTATTGCTATAGGGTCTGAAACAATGAGACTTGATCACTGTTTCTCAAACTAATGTGCACATAAATCACACAGGGATCTCATTAAAAAGCAGATTCTGATGAACAGGACTGGGAGGGGCCAGAAATTCCCTTGTCTAATGGGCTCGCAGGTGAGGTGGAGGCAGGCACGGGGCCCTCACTCTGGAAAGGGAGGGCCTGACGCTCACTGCTGGCTCTCGATACTGACAGCTGCTCTGACCGCTGCTGCTCCTTCGATTGCCTCCAGGAGAAACCTGCCTCTCAGCTGCACCTAGCAATGCTGCAGTTTCATTTCTCTCCAGGCTGGTTGCTCCTTAATGGCGTTTGCTGGCCGAGGCACAGGCCTGCCACCAGCACTTGCACACACAAATATTTTCCAAGTAAATTAAGAGATGGAATCCGTTGGGCCCTGGATGTTGGGTGAATGTTGAAGGTGTGAGTTTGCGTCCCTGGGTCTGGAAAGTTTTGCTTTTGTTTTGTTTTGTTCTTGGTAGTTATTATCAATGATCAATGGTTGAGCCCTCCCTTCCCCGCCCCCCCCCACCCCAGAGGAATTGGCAAGTGCTTTAAGTACAAAAGTGGCCGAGTGTCAGACCCACTGCTCTGGCCTTGCCTCTCTGAGAATTTTGGCCCTTTTTGAGTCCACATTGCCTTGCAGCTGGCTGAAGTCTTCAGACATATTTTCTTTCCTTTGTCCAGCTTTTTTGGAGTTCTCAGAAGAATGGGTCTGAAATATGCTGGTCCCCCATTGCTGAAGAATATAGCCTTACACACTTAACATATAGATCTTAGTGCTTCCTGGGATGTAAACTGTGGCTAAGCATTTTCGAGGGTTTCCTTAAATGTATTAATTATCGATTTAAAAATCAAAAATCATCTGTCAGGTAATACTGTCTTTTCTCTCTGCGTAAATACGCAGCTACAGTGTTCTGGAAGAAAGCAAATAGCACAACCGATGCTAAACATCTATAAAAATAGAAGTGTTAGGGAGGTTTGGGAGTGGAGGAGAAAATACCATTTCCAACCATGGTAGAGGAGCTATTATTGGACCAGCCTTCTTGCCAACAACAACACAGCTTGGAAAAAAATACATGAAAAACTCTTTGAAGATATCCACATGGAACACAGGCAGGACTTGAGGCAAGGCAATCCTTGAGAGAAGGAAAGGCTGCCAAGGTGAGCTCCGCAGTGGTTTTGCCCTTTTCCTGGCAGCATTTCCTAGCTCTCTGCATGGGTGAACAGGGTTCCAGCACTCAGTGAGAGCCCAGTGGGTAGAGGAGAGATTTGGAGTTTAGGGCCATCAAAGCGGCTGAGACCTAAGGTCAAAATCACGTAAAGGAAGGATCAGAAAAAACAATGAATAAAAAATTCTACACACACTTTCCCTTGTAACACTGGCCTCCTCTTATGCTGGGCATAGCTCATAAGCAGAGAATGACAGCTGGAGACTAAAGAGAACAGGAATTCAAGCCTCCACAGGGTCCTTGGGGGAGAGAGTTTGGATTTTATGGTGCATGTAAGAGGAGAGGCACTGGTAAATGATGGAATTTCTGCTGAGATCTCAGAAGGGCCCTTTCCTGGGAACAATGATTACCCCCAGAGGAAAAGACAAAACTGAAGTAGGCACATGTCAGCAGCGTGAAATTAACCCTTGCCTGGTCCGTGATACTCAGAAGTCAGGCTATCTGCCTGACAGATGGAAAATTCACTCACGTTGCAGGAGATCAACATCTTCCAGAGCCTCTCTAATTTTTCATATACAATGTCAGAGCTCAAAATAAATTATAAACCATCCTAAGAATGAGATCAAATGACTGAAAACAAAAATAAATAAACAAGTAAATAAAAGTCTCCCAGATAATTTAGATATAGAGCTATCAGCCAGAGATTAAGATGAGCAAGGTGAAGTTTCCAGACAGCTGAGATGTATATAGATGTATGTGAAAGTCAAAATGTTATTCTACAACTGAAAAATACGCTAAGTGAATATAATAATTAAATGAGTGGTTCTAATAAAAATCAGACACAGCAGAAGTATCAGTGAACTACATATAGACAATAAAAAAAAGACATTTTGAAACATAGGAGGAAAAGGGATGGATACAAAATAGAATGCAAAAGATGGTGGGATGCGATGGAAAGGTCTAATGTTTGGATAATGAGGATTCGCAGAAGAATAGGAGACAGAGAACGGGACAGAAGCAATGGGTAAAATACTGGTTTTAAAAATACCGTTTACCGGGCAGTGCGACGGTGGCTCAGTGGTAGAGTTTCCACCTGCCATGCCAAAGACCCGGGTTCGATTCCTGGTGCCTGCCCATGCAAAAAAAAAAAAAAAAATACTGTCTACAAAACTAACAAAAGACACAAACCGTAGACCCAAAGATCTTGTGGAGTGTCAGTGCATAAATATACAGATCACCATATCTAGTCACATGGTCAAATGGCTGAAAGTAAAGATAAAGAGAAAAATCCTAAGAGAAGGGAGAATAAAAAGATGCATTACCCTCCAAACAGCAATGGTAAGACTGATGATTGACTTTTCAACAGCCAGAAGGCATTCCTGAATGACATCTTTATGGTGCCAAAGGGGAAAAAGTTCCCAAGCAGACATTTTCAGATAAACAGAACATACTTACTAAAAAACTACTAAAGCAAATTTTTTAGACAGAAGGAAAACAATATCAGATGGAAGTACAGAAATGCCAAAAGGAATGAAGAGCACCAAAAAGGGTAAATAAAAAATAAATATCTTATGGGGCTTAAAATATATGTAAGGAATAGGACAACAATTGCACAAATAAAGAACACAAAGAAAGTTTAGCTGTTCTAAGTTTCTTGCACTACGTTCAAAATGGTAAAAGTACAAATTTAAGGTAGACTGTACTAAGTCAATGATGCATTTTAATATCATAGTTAACCTCCAAAATAATAATGAAAGAATGTATAAATAACAGGAAGAAATGAGGACTAGATATTCTATCTTCAGGTTTCCAATCCAGTGCTCCTTTCACTGAAACCTTAGAGTCTTCTCTCTAAATCACCTCCTGGTTTCTTTACTGTATGCTGCTTTCATTTCATTGATTTATGCTCTTATAATTTCCTTTCCTCTATTTAGAGCATTGATGTCTCATCATTTTTGCTTTCATAATATATGCACTTATACCCAGGCATTTTTGGGTTATGTTTGATCTTTACTTACTAGCTGCTTGATAAAGGAGTTTAAATTGTTGGTTTTCAACCTTTCTACTTTTGTAATACTTGCAGTCAAAGCTACACATTTTCCTCTACGAGCACTTTCGCTCAGTTTCGTTCTGGTTCAATGTTAGCTCAACCCCATTCCTTCTACCCATAGCCAACTTACAGTACATCTGTTGGGATCTTCCCACATTCAGGACCACACTAGGCTCGAGTGTGTGACCCCTGCAGTCGCACAGGGTTCCAGCCTTAAAGGGTTTAATGCTCTGCCAGCACCATCCTGAAATTTTTAATAATTTTCGAACAGGGGCCTGACATTTTCATTTGGCACTGCGCTCTGCAAAGTAGGTAGCTGCTCCTGCTCTCAGGCATTTCCATCTTCAAATGGCTTAGAGGTTAGTTCAGAGGTTCTTAACCTAGGTGCACATTCGAATAATCTGGGAAACTTAATGAGAGTTGATATCTGGCCCCAGAGATTCAGAGTTAATTGGATGGGGTGAAGTCTGGCCAGTGGATTTTTTTTTTCAGCTCCAAGCTGATTCTAATGCTCAATCAAGATTGGGAACAACTGGTCTAGTTGAAGAGGTGGTGCCAGGTGAGTTGTTGACAAAACATCTGGAAGGCTTGGAGACTGGAGGGGAGCTGGGTGGGCAGCAGGCTTCTGAAGTGAGTTTATGGACGTGAACCACATGTGGGATGCATGAGGCAGGACATGAGGCTCCCAGCCTCCTCCTTCCTGCCACGTTCCCTCTGGTACTGCAAATACGAAGAGTGAGGAGGTTAAAACCACATGACTCAGCCATGGGCTGATTGAGAGAAAAGGGCCAGAAACTCTAAGGTGTGAAGCGTGGGTGCCTGTGAGTGGTGCAAGGAACGCTAGATGGAACCCCAAAGCCAGAACTTCTCACCCTCATTCCACCCTGGCTAGTCCACAAGACACATGCCCAGTTCTCTGGGCCTCAGATTTGCATCCAAAAATCAAACTGATTTGATTTCTAAATTCTCTACCATTCCCTAAAGGCTGTAATTGTATGCTTTGTATCTTATTTCTTGGTTATCTGCCTTATCTTATAAAGTTATTATTACAGGTCATTTTTATAGATCACAAACTGTAATGTGGAGGTCCCTGGGCAAAACCCCAGCCAGGAGACATGTGTTCTTTTTAAAGCCTAAAAGTTTTAACCTTGGAAGAAAGTTGTTGTCAACATTGTGAGATTTTACATGAAGATGTAGCTCTTCGGCCTTTCTTAATCAACAGGAGCTCTCGCTCACTATACTGGGTCTGCTTTGAGCTTCACTGCAGGCTGCCCTTCAGGGCATCCCCTGTCCAGCGCCCTCTTTAGAGATTATTGGTTCCAGGAAAACAAATGAAAACTTGGCCATTGGCCGTTCGAAAGGAATGTGTGTTCATTTGCATCTTCCCGTAATTCACTGCCTTCTTCAGGCCAGTCAAGTCTCCTAAATCACTCAGGCCAGATGATCCTGAAATCATTTTTCTAACCACAGTCATCCAAATCTTGTTTTGTTTTCCCCTTTCTTTCCAAGTATTCGATTTGAGTCACTGGGGCTCTGCGGGGGAGAGCAAAGCCTTTCCGGGCTGGGAGCAGATCAGAGGTCCCACCGTCGCCGCTCTGTTCCAAAACACCCCTCCCTTCGTCCAAGGCCTGCCTGGGCTGCTGACCGGAGGGCAGGAAGAGAGGAACCCAGCTCACTTGGGCTCCTGACTGATGCCCAGTGAGGGCTCCAGAGGTTTCTCTCCAGCGCTGGTCCCGAATCACACTTCGTGCCCTCAACATTTACGGGTCATCAGGAGGCATCCTTACCTGAAGCCAGTTGCTGGGACAGCACCTGAATTAAATTCAGCACCCAAAATAGAGGTAGTGAACTGGCATCCTTGTGCTTTATCCACGCTCTGATAAGAAATGCACCCACTTTTCAAGCACAAAGTGACCCTGGCAAATTCAGTTTTGAGACTAGAAGTGCATGGAACATTAGAAACTGTTAATAAGTGAGAGAACATTTTGATGTCTCCTGTTCCAGGAAGCTAATCCAGCAAGCTCTTAATTACGCTGTCCAGACTCCCTGCAAACTGAGTCTTTAGCACTCCTCAGTCTTTACCCCTCTTTCTCAACCTTCTGAGAGAGCAAGAGGGAAGGCAAAATTCTTTTCATCAGCTTTGCTTTCTCTCGCAAACTGACCTAAAACCTTGGCCAAAAAGGAGAGCACATGTGAAAGAAAAGGGCTTAAAAAGTAACAGGAAAATTAAAACAGTAGGTGCTTAATCCATGCTGGGCTAAGTGGAGAGGGAGGACCTGTTTTCCTGTGGCCTCTTTCTCTTTGATGACCCTCTCACTAGTTCCTCTTGAAGTCTACGCACTTATAGCCAAGCAATATTTCTAGTTTTCAAATAATGAAAGCTGTTGTTAAATCAATGGACAATATTTGCATGTTGTTGGGATCAGTCATTGAAGGAAGGTCTCTCTAAATAGGGTTTGGGAATCTGGGTGCTGCTGATCTCAGAGCTCAGTGACACAGCAGCTAATAGCACTCAGTAAAAATAGCCTGGAGCGGGGAGCTGCGTTTGCCCCTGATGGCTGGCTGCTCACCGCCTCCTCTCTGCTGTCAGCACCTCTGCTCTCTGACATCCAGCCTAGCCCTGCTTAGCCACCACCATCTCAACTCCCACTTGCTCTTCTCCTCAAAGCAGGGTCACCGAAGGGGTCCTGGGCAAAGGACTCTACGCCGTCAGGTTTGCCCAGTGTTGAGCATTTGTCAAGTTAGATATTTATTATTGAGAAAAATGATATGAGTGTGCATTTAGGTTGGGCCTGCATGTACAATCAACCTCAAGACTAGCAGAGTCAACAGTAATTTAGAAGTCTAGTGAGTAGGGAGCGCTTAAAGTTGATCAAGTTTTGAGGCAGCTGGCTGTTTTTATTGCTGTCATTTTTTTTTTCTGGGACTGTGACACTGCCCTCTCCTGCCTCATTTCTGAGCAAGTCCCAGCTGCTGAGCAGATTATGCAGCTTCTCAGGTCCAGGGCACCGTCTGCATAGCCTGTGGGGTGATGGCTATCCCCTGGGCTGGGCAACACGGCAGCCCAAAGGCCCTTCATTGTATTGTTCTCTTTCCTCTAATCCTTTCTGTTTCACAGATCCTGAAATGGTGATTTGGTCGGTGGGAATGGTGAGGACTTCAAAATGTGGGAAGTCTGTACAGGAAGGAGCTTTCTTAGCCTTTCCTTCTATTCCATTTCGACTTATATCTGGTACCTACACCATTTCCCTGCTTTCCCTTTCGTTGATCTAAGAGATAACTGGCCTTGTTCTGTGACATTTTTGAGCTCACCAAGAGCCACTGGCAAAGCTCAAACTCTTACCTGCAGCCACGCTTTCTTCTCTGATCTGGTTCCCTTATATCCATCACCAAGAAAGATAGGTATTTGGAGGCCATTGACTGTCCACAGACTGCCTGAGATTCTAGCAATGGCAGAGCTGAAATAAACACTGTTTGAATGCTCTTCAAGTTGGAAGGGATTCTTGAGCTCGTCCACTACAAACCTGCACTCAGTGAAGACTTGACTCAGCTCCTCTTGCTTGTTCTGGGGACTGCAAACGCATCCCCCCAAAGATAGTCCATTTCATTGTTAGTCAATAAAGAATCTCTGGTTGTTTGATGTTCTTTGGACATCAAAGTGCCACCACCATCCAGTAATTACCATATGTCAGGCTCAATGTGGGTGCTGGGGACATGAAGGTGAAAAAAACACCACCACTGCCTCCCGAATTGTCACTGCTGGCAATAACTGTATGAGCACAATTACAGAGGCTGGCTGAGCACTCCCAGACCCCAGAAACAAAACCCCTAACTCAGCCTAGAGTTCTGGAGGTACCTGAATTGGGTTTTGAATTTTTTGTTTTCTGGACACACTCATTATTTTTTGACATGACAGCTCTTTCTATATTTAATAGAACTATTGTATCACACCTCAGTCTTCTTGTCTCCAAGTTTAACATCCTTATTACTTTCAACCAATAGTCAATGACTTTTCTTATCATAAGTGTCTCCTCCTTCAGTGTATTGCCCCAAATTGAGCTCAGTAGTCCTGATTGATCCCCCAGAGCCATTATTTCCGTGATCTTGATGTTTTTAATAACCCATGAATGAAGACATTTTTGAATTTTAGAGGTCACCATTAGATGATCAAAACCTAATCCCCACCTGCCAAAATCCTTTGTGGATGAACAGCTGCCAACTCAATGACTCTTCTTAGCTTAGAAGTACCCATTTACCCCCATCCCCCCACCCCTGCTTGGCACTTTCCCCTGCTTTACAGGGCCCCCGATCTGCCTCACCACTGTCAGGACTTCCAGTGCAGATTCTAAGTGCTTTAGGATTTAGAACTCGGACCCCTTTTTTTCTCATTATTTTCACATCTTCTGAGGGTCTGGTAGAGACTCTTATCATGGGGTCCTTCGCTTCTGAGATGTAGGCCCAATGTCTCCCTGGAAGTAATAACAGTTGGAAACTGTTGGAGAAAGAAAGATGTTCACGCATTGTACTTGCTGGTTGTTTCCTTTATTTGTAAAATTAAATCAGTTTATCAATTTTTTTTTTCTTTTTGAAAAGGTAATAAGAGTCTTAGAAGTTAAATAATTGCACAACGCTTATAATGACCCTCCTCAGTCCTACTTCCCAGGTACAAAATCTTCTAAATCTTCTATCTGGTTCTTCTGGTGTCTAGTCCCACATTATTAAATAGCTTACTTATATTGCAATTTCTTAGCCTTTTGATTTTTCCGTTTTTGGGTATTACCTACTATTTTGTTCATGTGGAAGATAAGGGATCAATCCATTTAAATCTCTACCTCTCCAATACTCAATCCCTTAGTTTGCCTCCCCTCCTCCCATCTTCTCCATATAGATTTACAAAAATTGTTGTTAAATCAATATTTGTTGACAATCATTAGGGCTATGTAATTATTATGCAGACTGAGTCATGTTTGTTTTTAATCATGACTGTATTTCCTTTATTTTTGTTTTTTCTTAATTTAACAATTTTTTCTTTCTTTTTTTTTATTTGCTTGCTTTTCCATTACCTATCATTAATTCATTCTCAAATCCTCCACTGGAAATGTACAACTCCTTTCAGAAGAGGCAAAAATATTGGTAAGCTATCCATTTACTTTTCCTTTTCTTTTTTAAATATCCTATCTAGCAATCTCATCCTGTTCCCATTTGAATTGATTACTTTCAAGTCTGCTTGCAGGAAGATTTCCCTCCACCTTCAACTTGAGATTTCCTTTCCCTCTCCTGGGTTAGAGCCCTGATCCCTGGATCCCGGGCCCTTCTCTTTCTTGGGCTATTTACACATTTTGGTGGAGCAAATCTTCACAGAGTTTCCTTGCAAAAAAAGTCATGGGCAGTAAAATTTTTGAGTATTTAAGTTCCTGAACACTTTATTCTACTTACACATCTAACTATCGTTTCACTGGGTATGACATTCTAAGATGGAAGTCATTTTCTCAGGATGTCAAAGGTATTTTTCCATTGTCCATTAAGATATAGTTTTCTGTTGAGATCTTCAACACCATTCTCATTTGTCTGGCTGAATTTTACTTTTCTCTTTCTGGAAGCTTTTAGGATTTCCCTTCGTCCCTAGGGTTCTGAAAATGCACAACGATGAGGATTGGTTTGAATCACTTGGGGTTATTTTGGTCTTGATATGTGACTCTTTCAGTCTGGGAAGTGTTCTTATACTTTTTGATGATTTTCTCTGTTCTTTCTGAACTATTATCTCCTAATTTGAAATGTATTTCCATTCTTATTTTCTTCTTTATTCTGCTTTTTAAGAGATATCTTTGATTTTTAAATTCCAACCCTTCTACTGAATTTTTATTTCTGCTACCTTATTTTTATTTTCCTGGAGCTCTTTTTTTTTTTGGTCTCAAGATGCTCCTTTTTTATGGAATGCTTTTCTTGGTTCATGAGTACAATATTTTCCTTTAGTTTTAAAAACGTAAAAAATTTTAGTTTTTTAAAAATTCTACTTCTGGATTTTCTCTATTTCTTATGAGTTTTTTGTTGTTGTTGGAGATGGTTTGCTTTAGTTCCTGCCTCTCATGTTAGAGATTTTAAAAATATCTTTGATCTTTGGCTGTACATTCATAATGTTCAGAACCTTCAGCTAAATCCCCTTTATTTCTCATAGCACAAGCAGATGCTACAATTTAATGTAAGCCAAAACTGCCTTTGGAAAAGAAAATGAAATTCCATTTTGAGTCATTATAAATTCCATTTTATTTGGGAACTAAATGTCCATTACTACATTGAAAAATTATTTTAAGAATCATAACTTCCCTTGTAAAAAATCTGAAGTACATATTTCTAGGCCCAGGCTCTAAAATGTTCTTAAAAGTAAATACTCTTGGTCGGACTTTGTATAACATTTTCATCTCTAGTTTCAATGATCATCTTACAAGAAAGCCTGATGTTGTTCGTTGCTGTGAAAAAGAAGCATAGAGTGGCAAATGGGGAGAAGAGAGTAAGGCTGGGGTAGGGGAGAGCCCTAGAAATTATCTCTAGGTGGCTTGTTTAGATGGGAGGGCTGCCTGTAGAACTGGGGGTAATCAGGGAGAATTTGCCATGTGCTCTGCTACCACTCTTTGTGATCCACTCCTTACATAGACCACCTTGTTTAATCTTCACAATTTCATGACAACATTTCCCTGTTTTGCACATGAGGAAACTGAGGCTCAAGGAGGTGAAGGGAAATGCAGTTTTACCTAAGGAGCAGTAAGTGACAGAGTTGGAATTCAAGCCTGGTTTTGCCTGGCTCCAAAACCCAGACCTTTAGCACTGCCTAGCCTGCGAACTGGTCCTACCATCTCTTCCAAGAATGATAACGTGGACATCTATATGGGTGACTTTAGAAAGAAGAGCACAGGTTTGAAGTATGATTCCTTACTGAGAAAACTGTGCTTCCATGCTTTTGAATTCTGCACTTTTAGCCCCAATCAAGCAATACCAGCTTTTGCTGAAATCTATGGGAATCCTATTTTAAGACGTAGTTTTAATTATAATTATACTTGAACTATCTTGTAAGTCAAGAACACCTTTTTATTGCCTGCTATCTGTGGTGTTGCTTTCACAGATCTACACTCTCCGGGCCTTACACAGGGAGCTGGAATCTGGGAGTCCTCAGTCGGTTGATTTGCTGACAGTTCTTCAGAGGTGATGAGCTGAGTGTGAAGGCCCCTTCAGCCCATGGGCCCGTGAGGGCATTATGTTCAAGGACATGTGTGCAGAGGTTAAAAACTTTTCAAGGATTCCAGCCTCTCCTCAAAGGAGTAAAGTATGAAATGAAAACCCATCGCAAGTGCAGTGGTTGTCCTTTTAGCAACAAGAGAAGAAGAAGGACAAACCTGCACCGTTTTCAGGTGCTTTCTCTTTTTTGAATTACCAGCTTATATTCTTTTCTCTGGCACTAGTTCACAAACTCAGGTTTGATCATTGACTCACACTGAACTGAGATCACAATTTCTAAATCATAAATGGCATGTGATCAAAGGAGAGACAATATCCCATCCCCTGGGGTTTCAGTAAACATAATATTCTTTTCCTCTGTGCTAGAAAATTGAAGTACACAACTGAAGTCTTATTTGGAAGTTTCTTCAAATCCAATACAGAATTGTCTTTATTGTCCTCTTATGTTCTGGCAGCATCTGCAATGGAAAGTCAGTCACATTCCCTACTGTTCCTCTGGAAGTAGAGAGATCTTGAAAGCACCACAGGCTCGCAAGACTGGAGAATTGTTGTCTCTAAGGGACTCATTATCATTAGACTGTTTTTTTTTTCCTTAGAAATTCAATTTTTTTGCTCAAGAAATTCTCAACAACCGAGACCACACTTTTGGGGCATAGTTTGTAGTTGGAATCTGCAGCCTTTTCTTTCTGCAGCTTGTGAAGCAAAGAATCCTCACCCTAGCATGGAAGGCCAAACAAATGCGCACTGACCTTGCTGGCAGGGCAGGCCCAGGGGTGGGGGGTGGGGGGGCTGTGTCCCCAGCAGTTATTATTATAAATAGTCATCCTCCACCTCTCCAAAGAGAGGCATGCGTCCCTATCTCAAGTTGCACGTTAACAGAGTTCTAGGGAAAGCAAAGTTTCCAGTTGCCTTTTTGATAAACACATTCTTGGAAAGGGCAGTCTGCTACCTAATGAGGGACCCTGGAGAGGACATTTCAAGCAAGTCCAAGGCAGTCTGTACTTTTTGTGCTTACAGTTTGAACTTCTGTTCAGCTTAATTCTCAGGAATGTCAAGTTAGGATTCAACTGGCAGTTTCGATCAGTATCTATAGTACTATAGGATTTTGTGTCAAGGGTAGACCTGGATCTTGGGTCATGGAAGTTTCCATGGGCTTTTCTCAGGCATGTTATTCCCTGTGCCATTGTGCCCACAAGGGTGAGGAGGAGGGCAAGGCGTTTCCCTTGGATTTGTACTCGGTCCCTGTCACTTGCCTTTTTGTCTGAACTATCCTGTCCATGGACACCCAGGACACACAGTCATTTTCTGGGTGCATTACATGGGCCCAGTCACAGGATAACCAGGTCATGTGTTTTGTTTGTCTCGAGCTGGAAGGCACTGTGTTTAGTGTCTACCTGATCCTCTTGGGCTGGTGCTCTTCCTTTTTCATGCCTCCACCCCTGAAGGTAGGCTGAGATATTTCCATTGTATCAAAAACCACTGAATAGGGGGTGCAAGGGTAGTTCAGTGGTAGAATTCTCACCTGCTATGCAGGAGACCCAGGTTCGATTGCCGACCGTCCACTTCCCAAAACAAACAAGCAGAACAAACAAAGAAATAAAATAAAACAAAATTCAATGAATGGTGTTACTATAATGGGATACTCACATGGAAAAAGAATGAAATGTGACCCCCACCCTACAGCATACAGAAAATAAAAAATAAAAAAAAAACCCAAAAACTGAATATATAGAGACCTTTTCCACTCTTCAATTTTAGGAATAAATTGATCTCCTGGAACTCACTTGCACTTTCATTCTCTAGAAAATTCTCAGCTAATTTTACCACTATTTTGGACTCATAATCTCCAGTCTAACCCAAGAGTTGTCTGATGGAAGGGCCCATAAATACTTATGCATCTTAAAATTTCTTTTTTATTGTAACGACATATATACACCATAAAATTTGCCAATTTAAGCATGCTTAAATTTACAATTCAGTGATTTAATTGCATCCACATTGTTGTGCTGCCGTTACTACCATCCATTACCAAAAGTTTTTCATTACCCAGAACAGAAACTACGTATCCATCAAGCAATAACTCTCCATTTCCCCCTTTCCCTAGTGCCTGGTAACCTCTAATCCACATTTTGTCTCCGTGAATTTGCTCATTCTAGATATGTCATGTAAGTAGACTCATACAATATTTGCCCTTTTGTGTCTGGCTTATTTCACTTAGCATGAATTTTTCAAGGCTCATCCATGTTGTAGCACGTATCGGTACTTCATTCTATTTTTTGACTGAATAATAGTCTATGTTTTGTTTATCCATTCCCCTGCGATTGGATTGGTTCCACCTTTTGGCTATTGTGAATAATGATATTATGAACCTTGGTATACGAGTACCTGTTGGAGCACCCTGCTTAGTATCTTATCTAAGAATCCATTGCCTGATACAAGGTCATGAATATTTCCCCCTATACTTTCTTCTTTTGGCTCTTATATTTAGGCCATTGATTCATGTTGAGTTAATTTTGTATCTGGTGTGAAGAAGAGATTCGCTATCACTCTTTTGCAGGTGGAGATCTAGGTTTCTCAGAACCATTTGTTGAAGAGACAATTCTTTCTTCCTTCTGTGGCCTTGGTACCATTGTCCAAATTACTGATAACTTTTCAATCATTTTCTTTCCCATCTTCTAGGAAACCCATCTCCTTTTGCCTCTTCCTGCCCATTTTACTGTTTTGGCCACTTTGTTGAACCATATAAAGTTGCCATTTTTGAAGGTCAAAATGGCAGCATATTAAAAATTTTGTGTGGTTGCAATATCCTCTAAGGCTTCTTTCCAAACTCACATTCTCAATATCACAAGCACACACACACACGCACATACCAGGCTCTCTTCCTGAAGACTATTTCTGGGAAGTTAAATAAAAAATTCCATCAAAATATTTTGAACTTCTGTATCCTAATTATGGTTTAATTCTTTTGCCCATACCCTCCCCAGCCAAGTGACATGAATCCTCAAATCCAGATGCGGTGCTTTAGTGACCCATGGGGATCACGGAGATCACAATGTGGAATAATTCTATTTCTTTATTTAGAGATATAGATACATGAGAAAGGAAGAAAAAAAAACAGGCATGTTGGATTTTGGAATCAAAATCCATAGTCAGCTGGTAAAACAAATAAAATAATTCTTCTCTTATATAATGAACATGCTTTTAATAGAAATAACTTTTGCATAAAAAAAACATGTAGTAACAATCGCATGAAGAATACATAGGAAATAATTGATGTAAATGGATTATTCAGGATCCCAGGAGGGAACCCAAAGGCAGTGTCATTCCTTATTGCTCCAGTACGGGAAGATAGGAGCGTATGAACGCTCTTGCCAGGGTCAGTTTATGCGCCAGAACAACACTGAGAATAGCCACTGGCTCCTATCCTGGGGAGGTACTTTTCTCATCAGTTCTGTCCTCTTGAGTGTTCTGTAATGGAAACAGGAGGGGAGGATGTGGTATCTGGGAACACAGTGAAAATAGTTTTTGAGTTTGGAAAGTAGGAAGAGTACTGGACTTGTGAGCTGTTCAGCTTTGCCACACACTAGCTGGGAGGACCTGGGTGTGTCTTTTCACCTCTCAGAGTCTTCATCTGAAAGTTTTGTTATTAATACTGTTGTTAACAGGCTGTCATAATATTAAGATGAGCTAATATGGTAGGCATTTGGTCTGGTGCCTGATACATAGTAAATAGATCCTTAGAGACATATTAAATAAAAATTCACTCTAACCAACACCTGTCCTACCCCTTGAAGCAGCAAAAATACTGGGAATTTTTAAGTTCCATTGGCTGGTAAATGAAGGACATTTTCATGGTATAGGGATTCTGTTACTTATTGGAATATATCACAAAATGTCATCTCCATATTCTTAGAGTTAGAGGGAATTAGGGAAGATTGTGAAGACTCTGAGGACTCAGAATTAAAACTAAAGAACAGGGAAAATGGAAAGGCCATGGTGGCTCAGTGGCAGAGTTCTCACCTGCCATATTGGAGACCCGGGTTTGATTCCTGGAGCCTGCCCATGTGAAAAAAAAAATAGGAGGGAAAACAAGATAACTCCCATGAGAAATTTTATCATAGAAATTATAAAATACAGAAGTCACACCACTACATAGGCTCCCATACTCACCAAGTAATAAATACTGAGAAAGTGTGATTCTGGGTTTATATAGTTGGATTGTAAAGTTTAACCCATGAGATACCTGGGATGTGCCCAAAAATGTAATGTCTTTAATTTGCCTGTATAGAATCTGGGTTTCTTCTGCACTCCCACCCACACTTGATGAGACCCAGTTATTTATAAAGGCTTAGTCTGATCCAATATTTTAATCAGTCATTTAGGAAGCATTCAATCTCTCTTCATAAAATGTATGTTTTCAGGGATCCCCCTTCCTCTATGGCTTCTCATTAGGGTGAGAATGGAGAACAGTTTGTGCAGCGACCTCATGGCCCTGCGGGGAGTCAGGGTGTTGGGCTCTCCGGGTGCCCTCTCTGCCCTCTGGTTCCAGGAGGGATTGTCTCGTCCACCTGAATGCTGCATGCTCTGTAGGTGGGTCTTGGTTGTTTCACTTGCAAAGGTGACTTGTGATCTGTTCATTAGGAAGGGCCTGACAAGGTCCCTGGATGCCTTGGCCTTGTCTCAGCTTGGCTGGGGGCCTAGGACTTGAGGAGCCACATAACAGTAACCTCCCTGGGTTTTCTTTTCTTTTCGTATATTCCAGAGCACGTGCTGGGAAAGCTGACCAGAAATATCACTGGATGAAGACGAAAAAAATCCCAAGGAAAGCCTGCTCTCTTTAGCTATAGGACCACAAAAAGAACAGTCTAGCAAAATAAAAGGATGGGAAAAGGTGTATGATGAAATAAAAAGCAGAAGTGGCTATATTCATATCAAATAAGATAGACTTCAGAGCAAAGAAAATTACCAAGGACAAAGACGAACACTATATCATGATGAAAGGATCACTCCGTGAAGAATACATAGTAGTCTGGAATGCGTATCTCTCAAACAACAGTGCTGTAAGATATGTGAAGGAACAGAATGGAGAAATAGGTAAATAAACTATTAGAGTGGAAATGTCATCCCCCTCTCTCCACAGCTGATTTAGCAATTAGATAAAACAAAGCAACACCATCGACCAGCAAATTCCACCTGGCATTTGTAGACTGCCTAACCCAACCACAGCAGAGCACACATTTTAAAAGTGGCCATAGACCATATGCCAAGATAAATCATGTCTTGGTCCATCAAACAGGCCTTTACACATTTAGAAGAATTGAAATCATAAAGAGTATGCTCTTTGACCGCTAGAGACTCTAACTAGAAAACCAGTGTAGAAAGATAATAGGAAAATCTCCAAACATTTGGAAACTAAGCAACACATTTCTAAACAATCCATGAGCTAAAGAGTACGTCTTGAGGGAAATAAATGCCATTTAGAACTTGTTGGTTGATGGTGTTGTTGAGCAAATAATCTAGCTTATAATACAGAATTTATAGACAGATTCTACGAAACAATTTTTAGAACCTTAAGTGTTGAAGAAAAACCTGGTCACCAAGGAAAAAAAGTCATTTATTATGAAAGATCAATCAAAAGTAGGGCTGCCAGAACCTGGATAGCCGCCATTAGCCATGGGCCAATATTAGGCAGCCATGATTGGGTTGTCATTATGTGCTGGGCATCGTTCTTAGTTTTATGCATGTGGTACTCATTTGTGCATATAGGAGTTAGTTTTTATGCATTTAGTACTATATGCATAAAACTATTATTGCTATTTTTATGGCATAAATTATTATTGCTACTTTTAGATAGAGGAAGTCAGCACAGAAAAGGTTAAGTAAGGGATCCCTGCACAAATCTTAAAAACAGAACAACCTCAAACAGTATTTTTTACCACTCTCAAAATGTTTTCAAGATCTTTTTGTACTGGGTGTCTGTGCTGGTTTGAAAGGATGTATGCCCCCTAGAAAAGCCATGTTTTAATCAAAATCCCATTTCATAAAGGTAGAATAATCCCTATTCAGTACTGTATGTTTGAAATTGTAATCAGATCATCTCCCTGGATGATGTGATTTAGTCAAGAGTGGTTGTTAAGCTGGATTAGGTGACGACAGGTCTCCACCCATCTGGGTGGGTCTTGATTGGTTTACTGGAGTCCTATAAAAGAGGAAACATTTTGGAGAATGGAAGATTCAGAGAGAGCAGAGAAGAATGACATAGCCATGAGAGCAGAGAGCCCACAAGCCAGAAACCTTTGGAGATGAAAAAGGAAAACGCCTCCTGGGGAGCTTCATGAAACAGGAAGCCAGTAGAGAAAGCTAGCAGATGACGCCGTGTTTGCCATGTGCCCTTCCAGATGAGAGAGAAGCCCTGAATATCATCGACCTTCTTGAACCGAGGTATCTTTCCCTGGATGCCTTTGATTGGACATTTCTGTTGAATTGTTTTAATTGGACATTTTCTTGGCCTTAGAAGTGTAAACTAGCAACTCATTAAATTCCCCCTTTTTAAAAGCCATTCCGTTTCTGGTATATTGCATTCCGGCAGCTAGCAAACAAGAACAGTGCCTCAGTTTATCAGGCCAGCTATAACAAATACCATAGACTGGTTGACTGTAGCAACAGGAATTTATTATCTCACAGTTCTCACTAGAAGTCCACGATTAAGGTTGTGGCAGATCATTCTTCCTCCAGAGTTTGTAGCATTTTGGTGGTGACTTCAGAGTCTGTGTCATGGTGGTGGCTTCCTGTCAATCCACAGCCCACTCTCTGCCTCCATCACGAGGCCTTCTGCTTTCCATCTCCTACTGATCCTGCGTCCAAATTTTCTCTGCTTATAAGGACATTAATCATATTGGATTAGGGCACACCCCGATTCGGTTAGCCTTCACCTTCACTACAATAATTTTTAAAGATCTTCTTTACAAATGAATTCATATTCACAAGAATTAGGATTTGGACATGTCTTTGTGGGGACATGACTCAATCCACAACACTGCACTGTAGCCTCTCTACACTTAGGCGCTCATGATAATTTTCTATTTGTACTTGCTTATTTTGTAATATTTTAATTATACTATAATTTGGGATTTTCTTGCACCATTACACTGGTTTCTTCAAATACCCTTGTTTCTCCACATTAATTGACTCTACCTTATGATTGCATAGTTTTAATATTGTTATGGAGTCTGACATTATACTTATTTCAGCTGAAAATTTTATGTCCACATTTATCACTCACATTGTGAATATTGATATATGTACTGCCAAAGTCACAAAAGTCATGCTCACTCCTCTTTCCCGACACTGGCTCCTGAGAATTAGCCTTCCCACCAATAGAGTATTTTCTGTCAGCTCCTCTATTCTCTATAGAATAACCTTTTAGAATTTCTTCTAGGTATTTTCTTCTTCTTGTCAAATTTAAATTTAAATTTTGCTTGAGCCGCTTGGTGAGTTTCCTGACAAAAGCGTCTTACGGGATTTCCTTACACTGAATTAGGGCTTGGAGATGGAAAGCAGAACAATGAGTAAAAACCACAGTGATACAGATATTTTGTCTGAAAAGTGCCAAATCAAAACCATAGATTTTTATTTTATTTGACTGTTGAAGCCATCTTAGAGCACAGAAACTGAGCAAATTAAAAAACTCAGATCATGAGAATGTGGCACCTGCCCTAAGAAAGTAAAAGCAATGCAAACTATTCTCCCTCCAGTGCATTCAAGGAAGAGTTGCCCTTCTGAGAGATGGTTTCTTGCTGAGTCCTATTTTGCTTCGTGTGCATTTAGCCTTTACCATAATTCTGGAATAAAATAACTTCAGTCCTGCATTCAAAAGGAAATGGAAATTCTCAGATGTTTTTATCTTCACATAAGCTTGAGAAAGAAGGATTTTAAAGAACTCCCCCCAAAAGAAGAGTGCATCTTTTTTTTTTTTGTACACGTGACATATGAACATTTCTATAATGATAGGATTTATGTCAGCATCTGGAACCTTCATGCCTGTTCATCAGTGACTCCGATGCAGTGGGTGGGAGTGCTGTGAGTGTGACACTGGGGAGACAAGGACCAAAGAGAGGTGTGGGTAAAGCAAAAGTAAATTCAGATCGCGGTGCAAGGGTGGTTCAGTGGTAGAATTCTCGCCTGCCATCCAGGAGACCTGGGTTCGATTCCTGGCCCATGCACTTCCTAAAAAGCAAACAAATAAACAAACAGAAATTCAACAAATGGTGCTGCAATAACGGGATACCCACATGGAAAAAGAGTGAAATGTGACCCCATCATAGAGCATACCAAAAAAAAAAAAAAAGAGGAAATGCAGATCTTTTGTGCTTTCCATGGGAGAGTGGTGATGATGTGGAGGTGTTTTGTAACACTAGGAAAATTTCTCAGTATCGACACTGTGCACAGATGTTGGAGAACAAAGTAAGGGCCAAGCTAAAAGTTTAACTTCGCTTCATAAAAATTATGTGAATTCTATTTACATAAACTCTTTTCCTCATGTCTCTATTTCATGTAGGAGAGTAATAAGTATGTAGCACTATATGCATATCAATGCAATGTTTTGTAATTTTATCTGACTGCATTAGTAAACTCCATATTGGGGGACCATGTGTTTTAGATTTTCTGAGCCTAAAACTGGGTAGGAAAATTCATCCCAGTTGTCTCAATAAATTATAAAATTTCTCACTGATGAAATTCTATAACTGGAAAAGGGTTTGAAGTGGTCTAGAAAACCTTACGTTACCCCTAACACTGCTGAATTATGGGGCTGGTTACCATGCTGAATCCTGGCATCAAGAGGGGAAGGAAAAGGGTAAGGGAAGATCATTTTTTGTTTCCCGCTTTGTGCAAGACTGACCCTAAATAACATTTGCAAAGTAGGGACTGTTTAGAGTATGTTTTTGGCATCTGAAGTAGATTCCGTAAGTCCGGCACATCGCCTTTGCTAAGTATACTACTAGTAAAGCACTAATTTACTATTAGTTACTAGCTAAAACTACTAGTAGCTACTAGATGTGCTGCCCCCTTCCCTTGTCCTTGGTCAATGGAAACTGCCTTGCCCTCAAGCTCCTGGGGGATTTTTTCCTCCCCCTGAGGGCAGCCATAAGCCAGTGAGAGACTGACACTGGGTACAGAAGTGTGGGCCTCTCACCACCAGAAGTGAGAATTCTGTGATGTCATATATAACCCGAAGCTCTCCTTGTGATCAGGCTTTGAGTAAGAGCCAGCAGAACACATACCTTTCCTGAGCAAATTCCCCTGCCCCCACAGGCTCCGCTCACTTGGGAGCTCTCTCTCCACCACTTTGCATGAGAATCCCCACCTCAGCTCTGTTTCTAGGAACCTGGGCCTATATAGCCTCTTGTCCATTCTACATCTTTTACCCACAACCTGGTTCCCTCTTCCACCACACTTCTATTTAGCTGGATTTTTTTTATTTAACTTTTTAAAAAAATAATTAAATAAAAAAAAGAAATTAACACAACATTTAGAAATCATTCCATTCTACATATGCAATCAGTAATTCTTAATATCATCACATAGATGTATGATCATCATTTCTTAGTATATTTGCATCGATTTAGGAAAAGAACTAGCAAAACAACAGAAAAAGATAAAGAATGTTAATATATAGAAAAAAAAAATAATAATAATAAATAAAAAATAAATATATAAAAAAGGAAAAAGAAAAAAAACCAAAAGACACAAACAAACAAACAAAAACTATAGCTCAGATGCAGCTTCATTTAGTGTTTTAACATAATTACATTACAATTAGGTATTATTGTGCTGTCCATTTTTGAGTTTTTGTATCTAGTCCTGTTGCACAGTCTGTATCCCTTCAGCTCCAATTACCCATTATCTTACCCTGTTTCTAACTCCTGCTGGTTTCTGTTGCCAATGACATATTCCAAGTTTATTCTCGAATGTCGGTTCACATCAGTGGGACCATACAGTATTTGTCCTTTAGTTTTTGGCTAGACTCACTCAGCATAATGTTCTCTAGATCCATCCATGTTATTACATGCTTCATAAGTTTATTCTGTCTTAAAGCTGCATAATATTCCATCGTATGTATATACCACAGTTTGTTTAGCCACTCATCTGTTGATGGACATTTTGGCTGTTTCCATCTCTTTGCAATTGTAAATAATGCTGCTATAAACATTGGTGTGCAAATGTCCGTTTGTGTCTTTGCCCTTAAGTCCTTTGAGTAGATACCTAGCAATGGTATTGCTGGGTCGTATGGCAATACTATATTCAGCTTTTTGAAGAACTGCCAAATTGTCTTCCACAGTGGTTGCACCATTTGACATTCCCACCAACAGTGGATAAGTGTGCCTCTTTCTCCGCATCCTCTCCAGCACTTGTCATTTTCTGTTTTGTTGATAATGGCCATTCTGGTGGGTGTGAGATATCTCATTGTGGTTTTGATTTGCCTTTCTCTAATGGCCAGGGACATTGAGCATCTCTTCATGTGCCTTTTGGCCATTTGTATTTCCTCTTCTGAGAGGTGTCTGTTCAAGTCTTTTTCCCATTTTGTAATTGGGTTGGCTGTCTTTTTGTTGTTGAGTTGAACCATCTCTTTATAAATTCTGGATACTAGACCTTTATCTGATATGTCGTTTCCAAATATTGTCTCCCATTGTGTAGGCTGTCTTTCTACTTTCTTGATGAAGTTCTTTGATGCACAAAAGTGTTTAATTTTGAGGAGCTCCCATTTATTTATTTCCTTCTTCAGTGCGCTTGCTTTAGGTTTAAGGTCCATAAAACCGCCTCCAATTGTAAGTTTCATAAGATATCTCCCTACATTTTCCTCTAACTGTTTTATGGTCTTAGACCTAATGTTTAGATCTTTGATCCATTTTGAGTTAACTTTTGTATAGGGTGTGAGATATGGGTCCTCTTTCATTCTTTTGCATATGGATATCCAGTTCTCTAGGCACCATTTATTGAAGAGACTGTTCTGTCCCAGGTGACTTGGCTTGACTGCCTTATCAAAGATCAAATGTCCATAGATGAGAGGGTCTATATCTGAGCACTCTATTCGATTCCATTGGTCGATATATCTATCTTTATGCCAATACCATGCTGTCTTGACCACTGTGGCTTCATAATATGCCTTAAAGTCCGGCAGCGTGAGACCTCCAGCTTCATTTTTTTTCCTCAAGATACTTTTAGCAATTCAGGGCACCCTGCCCTTCCAGATAAATTTGCTTATTGGTTTTTCTATTTCTGAAAAACAGGTTGTTGGGATTTTGATTGGTATTGCATTGAATCTGTAAATCAGTTTAGGTAGGATTGACATCTTAACTATATTTAGTCTTCCAATGCATGAACACGGTATGGCCTTCCATCTATTTAGGTCTTCCGTGATTTCTTTTAACAGTTTTTTTGTAGTTTTCTTTGTATAGATTTTTTGTCTCTTTAGTTAAATTTATTCCTAGGTATTTTATTCTTTTAGTTGCAATTGTAAATGGAATTCGTTTCTTGATTTCCCCCTCAGCTTGTTCATTGCTCGTGTATAGAAATGCTGCAGATTTTTGAATGTTGATCTTGTAACATGCTACTTTGCTGTACTCATTTATTAGCTCTAGTAGTTTTGTTGTGGATTTTTCCAGGTTTTCGACATATAGTATCATATCATCTGCAAACAGTGATAGTTTTACTTCTTCCTTTCCAATTTTGATGCCTTGTATTTCTTTTTCTTGTCTAATTGCTCTGGCTAGAACCTCCAACACGATGTTGAATAATAGTGGTGATAATGGACATCCTTGTCTTGTTCCTGATCTTAAGGGGAAAGTTTTCAATTTTTCCCCATTGAGGATGATATTAGCTGTGGGTTTTTCATATATTCCCTCTATCATTTTAAGGAAGTTCCCTTGTATTCCTATCTTTTGAAGTGTTTTCAACAGGAAAGGATGTTGAATTTTGTCAAATGCCTTCTCTGCATCAATTGAGATGATCATGTGATTTTTCTGCTTTGATTTGTTGATATGGTGTATTACATTAATTGATTTTCTTATGTTGAACCATCCTTGCATACCTGGGATGAATCCTACTTGGTCATGATGTATAATTCTTTTAATGTGTTGTTGGATTCGATTTGCTAGAATTTTGTTGAGGATTTTTGCATCTATATACATTAGAGAGATTGGTCTGTAGTTTTCTTTTTTTGTAATATCTTTGCCTGGTTTTGGTATGAGGATGATGTTGGCTTCATAGAATGAATTAGGTAGCTTTCCCTACACTAGGATTTTTTTGAAGAGTTTGAGGAGAGTTGGTACTAATTCTTTCTGGAATGTTTGGTAGAATTCACATGTGAAGCCATCTGGTCCTGGACTTTTCTTTTTAGGAAGCTTTTGAATGACTGATTCAATTTCTTTACTTGTGATTGGTTTGTTGAGGTCATCTATTTCTTCTTGAGTCAAAGTTGGTTGTTCATGCCTTTCCAGGAACCCGTCCATTTCATCTAAATTGTTGTATTTATTAGCATAAACTTGTTCATAGTATCCTGTTATTACCTCCTTTATTTCTGTGAGGTCTGTAGTTATGTCTCCTCTTCCATTTCTGATCTTATTTATTTGCATCCTCTCTGTTCTTCTTTTTGTCAATCTTGCTAAGGGCCCATCAATCTTATTGATTTTCTCATAGAACCAACTTCTGGTCTTATTGATTTTCTCTATTGTTTTCATGTTTTCAATTTCATTTATTTCTGGTCTAATCTTTGTTATTTCTTTCCTTTTGCTTGCTTTGGGGTTATTTTGCTGTTCTTTCTAAGTTCTTCCAAGTGGACAGTTAATTCCTGAATTTTTGCCTTTTCTTCTTTTCTGATATAGGCATTTAGGGCAATAAATTTCCCTCTTAGCACTGCCTTTGCTGCATCCCATAGGTTTTGATATGTTGTGTTTTCGTTTTCATTCGCCTCGAGATATTTACTAATTTCTCTTGCAATTTCTTCCTTGACCCACTCGTTGTTTAAGAGTGTGTTGTTGAGCCTCCATATATTTGTGAATTTTCTGGCACTCTGCCTATTATTAATTTCCAACTTCATTCCTTTATGATCCGAGAAAGTGTTGTGTATGATTTCAGTCTTTTTAAATTTGTTAAGACTTGCTTTGTGACCCAGCATATGGTCTATCTTTGAGAATGATCCATGAGCACTTGAGAAAAAGGTGTGTCCTGCTGTTGTGGGGTGTAATGTCCTATAAATGTCTGTTAAGTCTAGCTCATTTATTGTAATATTCAGATTCTCTATTTCTTTATTGATCCTCTGTCTAGATGCTCTGTCCATTGATGAGAGTGGTGAATTGAAATCTCCAACTATTATGGTATGTGTGTCTATTTCCCTTTTCAGTGTTTGCAGTGTATTCCTCACGTATTTTGGGGCATTCTGGTTCAGTGCATAAATATTTATGATTGTTATGTCTTCTTGTTGAATTGTTCCTTTTGTTAGTAGATAGTGTCCTTCTTTGTCTCTTTTAACTGTTTTACATTTGAAGTCTAATTTGTTGGATATTAGTATAGCCACTCCTGCTCTTTTCTGGTTGTTATTTGCATGAAATATCTTTTCCCAACCTTTCACTTTCAACCTATGTTTGTCTTTGGGTCTAAGATGTGTTTCCTGTAGACAGCATATAGAAGGATCCTGTTTTTAATCCATTCTGCCAGTCTATGTCTTTTGATTGGGGAATTCAGTCCATTAACATTTAGTGTTATTACTGTTTGGATAATATTTTCCTCTAGCATTTTACCTTTTTTATTATATATATATCATATCTGATTTTCCTTCTTTCTACACTCTTCTCCATACCTCTCTCTTCTGTCTTTTCGTATCTGATTCTAGTGCTCCCTTTAGTATTTCTTGCAGAGCTAGTCTCTTGGTCACAAATTCTCTCAGTGACTTTTTGTCTGAAAATGTTTTAATTTCTCCCTCATATTTGAAGGATAATTTTGCTGGATATAGAAGTCTTGGTTGGCAGTTTTTCTCTTTTAGTAATTAGATATATCATCCCACTGTCTTCTAGCTTCCATGGTTTCTGCTGAGAAATCTACACATAGTGTTATTGGGTTTCCCTTGTATGTGATGGATTGTTTTTCTCTTGCTGCTTTCAAGATCCTCTCTTTCTCTTTGACCTCTGACATTCTAATTAGTAATTGTCTTGGAGAACGCCTATTTGGGTCTATTCTCTTTGGGGTGCGCTGCACTTCTTAGATCTGTAATTTTAGGTCTTTCATAAGAGTAGGGAAATTTTCAGTGATAATTTCTTCCATTAGTTTTTCTCCTCCTTTTCCCTTCTCTTCTCCTTCTGGGACACCCACAACACGTATATTTGTGCGCTTCATATTGTCATTCAGTTCCCTGATCCCCTGCTCAAATTTTTCCATTCTTTTCCCTATAGTTTCTGTTTCTTTTTGGAATTCAGATGTTCCATCCTCCAGTTCACTAATTCTAGCTTCTGTCTCTTTAAATCTACCATTGTAGGTATCCATTGTTTTTTCCATCTTTTCTAATTTGTCCTTCACTCCCATAAATTCTGTGATTTGTTTGTTCAGATTTTCTATTTCTTCTTTTTGTTCAGCCCATGTCTTCTTCATGTCCTCCCTCAATTTATTGATTTGGTTTTTGAAGAGTTTTTCCATTTCTGTTCGTATATTCAGCATTAGTTGTCTCAGCTCCTGTATCTCATTTGAACTATTGGTTTATTCCTTTGACTGGGCCATATCTTCAATTTTCCGAGCGTGATCCATTCTCTTCTGCTGGCATCTAGGCATGTAAGCAGATTTCCCTGGGTGTGGGACCCAGCAGGTTGAAAGATTTTTCTGTGAAATCTTTGGGTTCTGTTTTTCTTATCCTGCCCAGTAGGTGGCGCTCGTGACACTCGTCTGTCTGCGGGTCCCACTAGTAAAATATGCTGTGGCTCCTTTAACTTTGGAAAACTCTCACTGTGGGGGACGGTCGCCAGCCAAAGCGGCTTGGGGTAGTGCCGATCCGAATCTCCCAGCCGGACTGGGAATCCGCGCGTGGGGAGGGTTGCCGGCCTCCACGGCTTGGGGGAGTGCCTGTCCACATTTCCCAGCCAGTCCGGGGCATCAAGCGTGTTGGGGGGGCGCCGGCCTCCGCAGCTTGGGGGAGCACCTGTCCAAATTTCCCAGCCGGCCCAGGGCGCCATGCGTGGTGGGGAGGCGCTGGCCGCTGCAGCTTGGGGGAATGCCTATCCACCATTCCCAGCCGGACTGGGAAGCCATGTGTTTGGAAGGGAACCTGGTCGCCGGTCTCCGCGGCTTGGGGGATCTCTGATCCAATTCTCCCAGATGGTCCGGGGGGCCCCACATGTGGGGGGGCACCAGCCGCCATGGCTTGAGGGGATCGCCTGTCCAGTTCTCCCAGCCTGCCCGGGAAGGAGGGAGGGAGGGACTCCGGGCGCCTGCTACCCCGGCCCAGGGAAGCGCGCACCCCACAGTGATCTCACTGCAGCAGGTTTCCCAGCCAGTCAGCCATTCCAGAATTGGGTACGCTGTCTTCTTGGTCTCTGTTGTGGCTCCAAGAGCTGTTCTGTACCGTTTCTACTTCCCTAGTAGCTGTTCTGGAGGAGGAACTTAGACCCGCATGTCTTACTAAGCCACCATCTACTCCGGAAGTCCTATTATTATTTTTTACATGGGCAGGCACCGGGAACCAAATCCAGGTGTCTGGCATGGTAGGTGAGAACTCTGCTTGCTGAACCATTGTGGCCCGCCCTCTCGCCTATTTTCGAAGGACAGTTATGCCTACTGTTAATGAACTATCTTAGTGTCTGTTTATCTGTGTCTTAAACTCCCCTTCATTCCTGATGCACAGTTTTGCCAACTAGAGAATTCTTGGATGACAAGTTCTCTCTTTTAGGGTGTTATATATACCATACCACTGCATTCTCACCTCTATGGTTTCTCATGAGAAAACAAAGCAGTCTTACTGGGCATCCATATACATGATTTTCATGGTTAGGCACATGTGTCAACTTGGCCAAGTTGTGGTACCTGCTTATCTGATTGGGCAAGTGCTGGACTGTCTGTTGCAATGAGGACATCTCATAGGATTAGGTCATGATCACATCAGCTGCATTCACAGCTGATTCCATTTGTAATCCACCAAAGCGGAGTGTCTTCTACAATCAGTGATGCTAATCTAATCATGAGAAGCCTTTTAAGGAGAACTCAGAGGAGACAGGTTCCATTCCTGCTTCGGCTGGTGAGCCTCTCCTGTGGAGATCACCCAGACCCTCCATCGGAGTCATCAGCGTCACACCCTGCCCTGTGGATTTTGGACTCTGCATTCCTGCAGTCATGTAAGACACTTTGATAAATTTTATATTTGCAAGTGTTCCCTGTTGATTCTGTTTCTCTAGAGAACCCTAACTAATACATCTTGGTACCAGGAGTGGTTCTTAAGAAACAGATTCTTAAAAATGGGTTTTTATGAATGGTTTTCTACTCTGACTGAACTTGGAGACACTGAGGACTCTGATTCCTGTAATCAGAATGACACTCCCAATCCATGGAGTGAGTTGGCAAAGGAGATAGTCAAAATATCATCATTCGATTCTCCTAATGCTTTGCTTGTACGAAGCCAGACTCTGGGGGATAATGTTTTTGACACCTTTACAGAGTTTTGTAGAAATAAGAGTTATAGAGATGTTGGTTGGTTGTTGTTAGTTACATTGGCCACGTTAAGGGGTGGAAGGGAGAGACTTAAGGCTTCAAATGAGAAGCTTAAGCACTGTCTGAAAGATGTAGACGTTTCTATGAGTATCCTGAAGGAAAATCTTATTTCCTGTAGCTGTAGACTTGAGATCTCTGAAAATCAGACTCAGAATCTTATTGTTAGAGTAGCAACTTTACAACGTAAACTGAAATCTCAGTCTTGCATGGTGTCGGCCGTTAACGTGAGGGCATTGATTGGAAAGGAGTGGGACCCTGAAAAATGGGATGGTGACATATGATGTTGGGGGCTAGGTTGAAACCCTAGGCCATGCTGAGTCTTCTCTAGATAACCCTGTAATAGTTGTCCTGAGGACATAGTCACCCCACCTCCAGCCTGCCTTGAGGAATTGGCCACCCAACCTCCTCCTGAAGGGATTAGCCCTAGAGTGATTAATCCTGTTTCACCAGAAGAAACTGCAAATGAAGGCCCTGAAGCAAATGGCTTGGAAGATATTTCTAATTCTTTTCATGACCCACCCCCACCACCCCTCATTTCTTCCAGACCTATAACTAGACTAAAGTCCCAACAGGCCCCTAAAGGTGAGGTACAAAGTATCACACATGAGGAGGTATGTTATACTTCAAAAGAACTGTGTGAATTTTCCAATTTATATAGACTGAAATCCAGGCAATATGTGTGGCAATGGATTTTAAGAGTGTGGGTTAGTGGTGAAAGGAATATAAGGCTGGATCAGGCTGAATTTATTGATATGGGCCCACTAAGCAGAGATTCTGCATTCAATGTTATACCTCGAGCAGTTAGAAAAGGTGTTAACAGTTTATTTGGATGGTTGATTAAAACACGGATCAAAAGGTGGCCAACATTACCTGAGGTTGAAATGCAAGAACTGGCCTGGTATAATGTAGATGAGGGGATCCATAGGCTTAGAGAGACTGGAATGTTAGAGTGGACTTATCAGGCGAAGCCTGCTCTTATACCCAAGAATGTCCGGAGGATGCACCTTTTACCAGAACAGTGAGAAATAAATTTGTGAGACTAGCACCATCATCCTTAAAGAGCTCTGTGTTTGTACTTCTCTGTAGGTCAGATATTACTGTAGGAACTGCTGTCACTGAGCTCGAATCATTAACCACAATGGGGATGACAGGGTCCTGAGCTGGCAGAAGCCAGGTGGCAGCACTTAATCGCCAAAGACAGGGTAGACGTGGCTATTATAAAAGACAGCAAACTCAAAGCAGGCGTCAAAATTATATGACATGCAGAGATTTGTGGCAATACAATACAATAGAAGGGCAGCCTACTAAATTCTTCCTTGAACTGTATAAACAAAAGAGTTCTAGGTCAAGTGAACAGAAGTCTAACCTGAATTACAAAAACACAGAGTCATGGCCCCTTAATCAGTTTCCAGACTTGAAACAGTTTACAGACCCAGAGGCCCTTTAATGGAGGGGAGGCCAGGTCCCTTTGGGGGATAAACTTGTTATACTGCCACAAATTTATACTGTTAAGCATCCTCCAAGCCCTCCCCAAGAAGACCGATGGCCTTTTACCATGGTAACTGTGCATTGGGGAAAAGGAAATGATCAGATATTTCGGGGATTATTAGACACTGGTTAACAAGTGACATCAATTCCAGGGGACCAAACACGTCACTCTGGACCACCAGTCAGAGTGGGGGCTTATGGAGGCCAGGTGGTCATTGGAGTTTTAGCTCAGGTCTGTCTCACAGTAGGTCCAGTGGGCCCCTGGACCCATCTTGTAGTTATTTCCCCAGTTCTGGAATGTATAATTGGCATAGACATACTGAGCAACTGGCAGAATCCCCACACTGGCTCTCTAACTCATGCAGTGACGGCTATTATGGTGGGAAAGGCCAAGTGGAAGCCACTAGAACTGCCCCTACCAAGCAAAATAGTAACTCAGAAGCAATACCGTATTCATGGAGGGATTGCAGAGATTACTGCCACTCTTAAGGTCTTGAAAGATGCAGAGGTGGTGATTCCCACCACATCCCCATTCAACTCTCCTATTTGGCCTGTGCAGAAAACAGATGGGTCTTGGAGAATGACAGTGGATTATCTTAAACTCAATGAGGTGGTAACTCCAATTGCAGCTGCTGTTCCAGATGTGGTATCATTGCTTGAGCAAATCAATACATCCCCTGGTACCTGGTATGCAGCTATTGATCTGGCAAATGCTTTTTTCTCAATAGCTATTAGTAAGGACCACCAGAAACAGTTTGCTTTCAGCTGGCAAGGTCAGCAATATACTTTCACTGTCCTATCTCAGGGGTATATCAACTCTCCAGCCCTATGTCATAATCTTGTTCGCAGAGACCTTGATCATTTCTCCCTCCCACAAGACATCACACTGGTCCAGTATATTGATGATATCATGTTGATTGGACCTAATGAGCAAGAAGTAGCAACTACTCTAGATTTACTGGTAAGACATCTGCATGTCAGAGGATGGGAGATAAATCCAACAAAAATACAGGGGTCTTCCACCTCAGAAATTTCTAGGTGTCCAGTGGTGTGGGGCATGTCAAGATATCCCTTCTAAGGTGAAGGATAAGTTGCTGCATCTGGCCCCTCTTACAACCAAAAAAGAGGCACAACGCCTCGTTGGTCTTTTTGGATTTTGGCGACAACATATTCCTCATTTGGGTGTGCTACTCTGGCCCATTTATCGAGTGACCAGAAAAGCTGCTAATTTTGAGTGGGGACCTGAACAAGAGGAGGCTCTGCGACAGGTACAGGCTGCTATACAAGCTTCTCTGTCACTTCAGCTGTATGATCCAGCAGATTCAATGGTGCTGGAAGTGTCAGTGGCAAATAGAGATGCTGTCTCGGGACTTTGGCAGGCCCCTATAGGAGAATCACAATGCAGACCCATAGGATTTTGGAGCAAAGCCTTACAATCTGCTGCAGATAACTACTCTCCTTTTGAGAAACAGCTTTTGGCCTGCTACTGGGCCTTAGTAGAGACTGAACACTTAACCATGGACCACCAAGTTATCATGAGACCTGAGTTGTCTATCATGAGATGGATGTTGTCTGACCCACCAAGCCATAAAGTTGGGCATGCACATTAGCACTATATTGTGAAATGGAAATGGTATATATGAGATAGAGCCAGAGCAGGTCCTGAAGGCACAAGTAAGTTACATGAAGAAGTGGCACAAATATCCATGGTTTCCACTCCTGCTGCCACATTACTTTCTCTTTCCCAGACCAGAGCTATGGCCTCTTGGGGAGTTCCTTACAGTGAATTGACTGAGAAGAGAAAACTCCGGCTGGGTTTACAGATGGTTCAGCATGATATGCAGGTGTCACCCGAGAGTGGACCGCTGCATCATTACAACCCCTTTCTGGGGTGTCCTTGAAGGACAATGGTGAGGGGAAATCCTCCCAGTGGGCAGAACTTCGAACAGTGTACCTGATTATTCATTTTGCTTGGAAGGAAAACTGGCCAGAGGTGCATTTGTATACTGACTCATGGGCTGTTGCTAATGGTTTGGCTGGATAGTCAGGGACTTGGAAAGACCATAATTGGAAAATTGGTGACAAAGAGGTCTGGGAAAGAAGTATGTGGATAGATCTTTCTGAGTGGGCTAAAAATATGAAGATATTTGTGTCCCATGTAAATGCACACCAGCGGGTGACTTCAGCAGAGGAAGATTTTAATAATCAAGTGGATAAGATGACCTGTTCTGTGGATACCAGTCAGCCCCTTTCTCCAGCAACTCCTGTCATTGCCCAATGGGCTCATGAAAAAAGTGGTCATGGAGGTACAGATGGAGGTTTTGCATGGGCTCAGCAATATGGACTTCCACTCACCAAGGCTGACCTGGCTATAATCACGGCTGAGTGCCCAATCTGCCAACAGCAGACATCTACACTCAGCCCCCGATATGGCACCATTCCCCGAGGTGAGCAGCCAGCTACATGGTGGCAGGTTGATTACATTGGACCACTCCCTTCATGGAATGGGCAGCGATTTGTTCTAACTGGAATAGACACATACTCTGGATATGTGTTTGCTTTCCTTGCATGCAATGCTTCTGCCAAAACTACCATCCATGGGCTTACAGAATGCCTTATCCATCGTCATGGTATTCCACATAGCATTGCTTCGGATCAAGGAACACACTTCACACAAATGAAGTGCGGGAATGGGCGCATACTCATGGAATTCTCTGGTCTTACCATGTTCCCCATCATCCAGAAGCAGCTAGATTGATAGAACGGTGGAATGACCTTTTGAAAACTCAATTACAGTGCCAACTAGGTGGCAATACCTTGAAAGGCTGGGGTAATGTTCTCCAGGAAGCTGTATATGCTCTGAATCAGCATCTGCTCTATGGTGCTGTTTCTCCCATAGCCAGGATCCATGGGTCCAGGAACCAAGGGGTGGAAATGGGTGTGGTGCCATTCACTATTACTCCTAGTGATCCATTAGGAAAATTTTTGCTTCCTGTCCCTGCTACCCTGAGTTCTGCTGGTCTACAGGTTTTAGTTCCAAAACGGGGTGTGCTTTCTCCAGGAGAAACAACAGTGATACCACTGAACTGGAAGTTAAGATTGCCACCTGGCCACTTTGGGCTACTTATGCCTCTGGATCAACACACCAAGAAGGGGATTACATTATTGTCTGGGGTAATTGACCCTGACTATCAGAAGGAAGTAGGACTGCAACTACAGAATGGAGGTAAAGAAGAGTTTTCTTGGAATATAGGAGATCCCTTATGGCGCCTTTTAGTACTACCATGCCCTGTGATTAAAATCAATGGAAAAGTGCAACAACACAATCCAGGTAGGACTACTAATGGCTCTGAAACTTCAGGAATGGAGGTTTGGGTCATCCCACCAGGCAAAGAACCATGGCGAGCTGAAGATCTTGCTGAGGGTAAAGGAAACATGGAATGGGTATTGGAAGAAGGTAGTGATAAATATGAACTTCGATAACGTGATCAGTTACAGAAACGAGGACTGTAATGCTGTTTTGTTCATGTTATACTATTTAAGTTGTAAGATATCAAGTTTAAGAATGAATGTTGCACAACGATTTGGACCCTATTCTGGAGAGATTTAATGTGTTTCCAGTCATATGCAGGACAGTTGAGTATTGTCAGGTAAAAGAAAAAAATGTGTGCTTATTTGTTTTCATTTGGAAATTAAGTATGGTTTAAGGTGATATATGTATAGGTGCCAAGTTGACAAGGGGTGGACTGTCATGGTTAGGCACATGTGTCAACTTGGCCAAGTTGTGGTGCCTGCTTATCTGATAGGGCAAGTGCTGGCCTGTCTGTTGCAATGAGGACATTTCATAGGACTAGGTCATGATCACGTCAGCTGCATCCACAGCTAATTCCAGAGAAGACAGGTTCCATTCCTGTTTTGGCTGGTGAGCCTCTCCTTTGGAGTTCATCCAGACCCTCCATCGGAGTCATCGGCGTCACACCCTGCCCTGTGGATTTTGGACTGTGTTCCTGTGGTCCCGTAAGACACTTTTACAAATTTTTTATTTGCAAGTGTTCCCTGTTGATTCTGTTTCTCTAGAGAACCCTAACTAATACAATGATGAATCACTTTTCTCTTATAGTTAACAGAATTATCTCTTTATCTTTGGCATTTAACATTCCGAATAGTTTATTATTCCTCAGTTTGAATACATTGCATTTCTTGGGCATGGATATCAATGTTTTTCACAAGAGTTGGTAAATTATTGATCTTTATTTCCTTAAATATTTTTTCTGCTAGTTTTCTCTTCTCTTGCCCTTCTGGGACAGTGATGACACACATGTTAGTGCAATGACATATGGGTGTGAATGGGAAGGTTTAGGGTCATTTTATCAATATAAGGAAAGATCATGGATGAAATATGGGACTTACACTGAATCCTCTTGTGGATGATAAGTCTGGTCAATAGTAAAAGTATAAGAATGAACTTCCATGAATTAGTACAAATATAGGATACTACTATAAGCTGTTAATAATAATAGGGTGGTAAATGCATAGAAATATACTTTAAGCAAACTATGGACTGTAGTGAATAGTAGTATGTTAATATTCTTCAAATAAATTCCAAGATTTACATGAAATTGGCTAGGATGAAAGAGAGTAGAATTACATTTCAAAAAATCACTTTTAATCCTCTATTTTATGGATTATTTTCCTAATCATAACTTTAAGGAAAAATTCCTCACATGTGGTGAGGAACATAGATTTCTAAATATATGTTGAATAAATAATATATATTAGTATTATAGTTTACTGTTCACTGCGAAAGTGCAGAGACGCTAACTACGTACACTAAGCCTTGCCACAAGTAGCAGACTTTATTTTGTAGGCAAGAATACAGCAAAGGCGATGCAAGGATCATCTTCAGACTTTGCTCTCAATGTCAAGGTGAGTCCCTGCCCCAAAGATGGCTGCAACAATCTAAATTGTGAGAGATCCAGGTTTAAATCTAGGAAGGTGTACATGTAGTACACATGATGCTGCAGCTCTTGTAGGTGGAGTTGTTGAATGGCTCAGTAGGCGCAGCAGTTTTGCTGGGGTTTTGGTAGACTGCCCTTCTCAGGGTTTGATGAAAGTCCCTTTTCACTCTTTCCTTATTCTGTAGAAAGAAAACAGGTAGAAAGAAGGCCTCGAAGAGCCAGTGGTTCTGGAAGTAGAATCTTCAGCGCCCCAGGTCAACCTCGCTGCAGCAGAATTGGGGGGGCCATGGCCAAAGATGACCTCACCTTTTTGTTTCTACACATTATTTATGTTTCCTGATTTAATGTGAATCTTCTATTGAAAGGAGAAATTGCCTTTGACTGGTATACTGCATTCCGGCAGCTAGCAAACTAGAATATCGCAGAAATTGGGGGTCAATGCATTAGTAGTAATCAACTACATAGGATTGTAGTAAAAATGAAAGGTAAGAAAAAACAGCAGTTTCTCACATTTTAAGGAGACTTAATATTCTATGGAACCTTAGGATGTTATACATCATAAGGGACACCTAAAGTCAACTGAAGTCAAACCACTCTCTTCCACGTATAGATAATTAAAATGGCCCCATGTTTCAACACATGAGTCAATGATTTTCAGAAGTACAGTTATCTTTAATGACTTCAGGAAAGCTTCAGGAAAGTTTTTTCACAAGTTGGGAAAGGTACTGAAAAGAAGCTCATGGAAAAGAAGAGAATTTAATGGTCTTAACCCCTTTGAACTGAGGTACAAGATTAGAGATGGGGCAACAATTTAAGTCCTTCCTTCCTATGTTTCACAAGGCTCAGAAAGAATCTAGCTAGTACAGCAGAGTCCTTTGAAAGTATATGCATCTTCAGTCCTTTGAGTACTGAACTTTCACATTCATGAGGCACTTATTATATAGGTGTGTCTGGAAATGAAAATCTAGATTTGCTACCTGTAATTGTGCATTACACTGATATTAAACAGTCTGTTTTTAATGTTATAACAGTATCAACCATCACATTAAAATATAATAATATTTATGTGGGGCTGGGACTGCTTTAACATTAAAATGCCAACTTCAAATTGTAAAACGTTTCATATCTTGACCTTGACTATCTTTGTTATTAATGTATGCTATGCTAATTAAACATGGATCCTCAATAATTACATGAAGAAGCTTCAAAGCTTTTAAAACTCCTGCTAATCCAGCACACTCTGCTTGTTTCTAATTTGTTCATTTCAATTTTTTTCCAATTATGCAAATTAAGCATATAAACATGTTGTGAAAAATCTCTCTTCTGGCACTCCAACTCCAACCTGTTCTAAATCACATGGAACAATTCTTATTCTAGCACAATCATCCACCTTCAAAAGCAGAATAAAGGATTAAAGGGCAGATTTATTTAATTATGAATAACCAGATATATCTTGAATTTTCATTGTGAATTCACCAGGCTAGGCATTGTTCTACTGGTCAAATCCAAATAGAATCAAAGTCAGCTAAAGGCATAGTGAATCACTATAACAATTTTAATGAACTCTCAAGAAAGAATCACATTAATGTGAAAACCATAAGACAGTAAGATTCTTACTGTACATGTTCGGTTTGCTTATGAGCTCATAAACATAATAGTACAGAAGAAAGATGTGTATGTATTATAGCTTTTTGGATTAATGAAGTTTTTTCCTTTAGGGTTCACTGCTTGCATAGTGTACTTCAATGGGTTTTTGAAAATATGCAATCTAGTATTTTCCCTTTTAATCATATCCAGATGTATATCTCTGTGCTGTTAATTATATTCACCATGTTGTATGACATCATCACTATCAATTACCAAAATATTATCATCATTCCAGCAGGAACCCTATACATTTTTTTGTTTTGCAGATTTTATTGAGATATATGCACATACTTAATATTTCACCCAAAGTATGTAATCATGATAATTTTAGACCATTTTCATTGATCCAAAGAGAAAAATAATAGACACAAAAGTGGAAAACCACAAAAACCCATGTCCCTTATCTCCCCTATTATGACGGCTACTATTGGTGTGGTACTCTTGAGGGAAGAATATTGTTATCGCTGTTAACTATAGTCTGTGGCTTGCAATAGGTAATTTCCCATACACCACTCTGTCATTAACTCTTCATACAAGTTTTATGCTTCTGTAGATCATACAATAACTTATATATGTTTGCATGTTGATTGGTGATATACATGACTCGAAACAACCACTATCAACCCAATTCAGCTACAGTATGGCACTATTACTTATAATCCCATCCCTTAACTTCCCATTCCTTATCGCCACCCCATATTCAAACTTCTGACTCTATGAACTTGTTCATTCCAGTTACTTAAAATCAGGAAGATCAAGTAATGAACTCTTGGCAACAAAACAACTTTTGTTGTTGTTTGTTTATATGTGCTGTGCATTTCTTTCTGATTAGATCTAACCATTTTTTTTCAGGGGTGTATTTCCCACTGAGGACAAGGTGGTCAATTTACTTTAATATTCGTAGCAGGATACATATTTGTAACAATATCTTATCCTTTGTAGAGGGATAAATATTTTAATATTGATACAGGCTATACCCAGATTTTCTAGATCTCCACACTGTTCGGGTCACCTAGTTGATAATAGTTGTCCTCTCCACTTAGTAGATTAAATGATGTATCCTTCTGACCAATGCCCAAAAACAAAAAGTCTGTCATGACTCTTTCCCCTGTGGAGTGATGCACAGTGGGATAATTAAACCATCCTAGCTAGTAAATATGTGCTTAGCTCAATAACTGTGTCAACATTTTATGGGGAGTTGATTCAACACCTTTTATTAATGTTTCTTTTTTACTTCTGTTTGTAAAAACATAATATGTTCTTAGGTTAAGAAACTCCAAAAAGTAGAGTCACTCAAAATTCCACTATTCAAAGAATCCATTCTACATACTTTAAATTTAGCTTCCACTTTCTCCTGCTTCTTTTTACTTTTTTTAAAACACATCTGAGATCACAGTACATGCAACTTTGCACCTAGTTAGTTTAACAATATGCATCTAGTTAATTAGTTTAACAATATGCATGCATGACCCATGTACTGAAAACCACAAAATTTTTTTGAAAATATTCTGGAAGTGGGACTGATTCCTGAGATGCTTAACTCTGCAATATTCCCATAATCCTCCTTACCTGGTTGATCCTAAACACCATAATTTCCCTCATGAGTGTTTGGGACCAGAATTCATATCTTGGGTGAGATAGGAAAAACTTATCTTAGAGTCTTGATTTCTGGATTGGTATTACCCCATGGCACTCCACAGGAGTATATGCATATAAATCTTAGAGTTAACTCTCTTTAACCTATAGTTTCCAGAGAGTTCCTTAGGTCGGATAAATCCTGAAACCCAGAGAGACCAGGCTCTCCAAAATTATCAAGTAATTACATCCCCCTATCCTTTAGTGTCAACACCCCTTCTCAACATGAAAAAGTCAGAACAGGCATTGCCTAAATTTCCCTAGAGATTGAGAGAAGGGTCAAATAGAAGGATGAGTTATAACAAAAAAATATGATTTAACAAATGAATATAACTGCTGAATTACTATATTGATCTTTCTTTTAACCTCCAGTGTTTTGGAGAATATAGAAGTAAAAATCTGAAATTGTAGAATGGTAACTCATAACAGACTCTGAAATCTTTTCTGTAAATAGTTGTTGAGGTGTACTTTGAAAATTATATATATATGTTACATTTCACTATAAATTGAAAAAAGATAACTAAGGTCTTTATTTAAAAAATTAATAGAAGCATATCAACAGAGGATCCCATTTTCCCTCTCTCCTTGGCTTCAATGTGATACATCTGGCACAAGCGTACCACAACTTACCCAACTAGAAGGTCCCAAATTTTGTATATTTGCATCCCAATTGTATATCTTTTCCCACTCTCTCTGAATTGATCAGCTTCTCACCAGAAACAAACCTGAGTCGATAAAACATATTGGAGCATGCTAGCATTTCTAAATGTCAAGATCCTTAATGAATGCAAATTTGCCTAAGTCTTGCTAAAATAATCCATGAGAAAGTAAAGAAGAAACTAAATGGGAGCAGGACAGAAAATGAAAGGTTCTGTGCTCCCAGTTTAAGAATAACCACCTTGAGAAAATGGGGCAAATTCCCAGCTCAGCATCGTAGCCAAGAGCAGGAAGATTTTACTCACTGTGCACACTGCCCAAGTTGTCCCAGAAACAAGAGCACCTCCACGTTGGTCCCATGGAAGGACGACCCAACTTCAGGGTGGACAAAGCACTGCAGTCCACAGGACCCAACAGAGCGGCCTTTGCAACACGGTGAGAAGCTCATTCTGTCAAAAAAAGAAAAGAAGCAGGTCAGGTGCTCTCTCCTGGCTGGGGCCACAGCACAGGAAGCTTGGTGCTCATGGTTTAGCTGGATTCCTGCCCTCTATAGGCCCCTCTCTGAATCACTGAAATAAAGCTTTCATAATACAAAGTTAAAGAAAATGGGCTCACTTTCAAGTGCCTGATAAGAATGCCTAGAGAAAATAGAGAAAGCACAAAATCAACGTACATAAGTCAACTCAATTTAGGATTCAAGTAACTCTGATATCCGTACTTACAGATTTTTTCCTTCCTTGCTTTAATTTAAAATTGGTTTATGAAACATATTGTATAAACACACTTTATGGTGATTACATAATTTTTTAAAATATGCTTATGGATAAGTTAACTAGGATATCCATTTTAGATGGTTAAGATTTCCATGTTAATTGTAAAAACACATGTATCTTCAATTTTTCCTGAAATAACTTAAATATTTAGTAACACAGGTCATTGCTAAAGCAATGCAGCCATATTGCCTTAATTTTAAATTGGTTTATGCAATGATTATATGGATACTTATTTAAATATGCCTATGGTTAACCTAACTAAGATAGCCATATTTTGGCGATTCTATGTGTATTGCTTGTTTTCTTAAATAAATAAATAAATAAATAAAAGGAAAAGAAAGATCAATAAATTTCCCCTTCCCAGCAATGAACATTTAAGTAGAAAATAAACAAATGTATTTATGGCAGTGTATGCATGCCATGGATTCGGCTGGATAAAGCCTAAAAAATATGTAGATATCTTAATCTTGTACACCATGAAAAACTTGAAAGAAATCAAATGAAATCTAAATAAATGGAGAATTATTGCTTTTCCATAGTGGACTGAAAAAATATTTTTAGGATATTGTAACTGAGAAATCTGGATTTAAGGGATGATTTTGATTACTGAATAATTATATAAAGGTTCCTTTTGCTTTTGGGGTTTTGGAATGGACAAGGGAGGGTACGTGGAAGCCCTGAACTGTAATTAAGCTGTTTGGACATCTGAAAGTATTGTAAAAGCCCTTTTCTCTTGTCTGGTGCCTTTGGGACTATAAGCTGTTATGCCATTTGCCTGGTCATTTTCTTAATAGGCCTAAGGGTAAGGAAAATATGAATTAACTAACCTCAATCCCTTACGTTTGTAAATCATCTGCTAAAGTCTGCCACTGAAAGATAAGATAGCTCTGCCTCCTTCCCTTTCAATTTATGTTAGCTTGTTATGTTAACAATGTTTAACAATGTTTTCTTTTCTGTTTTGAACTTTTGCCTTGAATTTACTATCTGAAATGACCTCATCTCCCCTGCTAAAATCTTTAAAAGCCTTGAACCTCCTTTGTTCCGGGATACAGATTTTGGGCCCTTAGGTTATCTGCTCTCCTGCTGCATGTGTAGTAATAAACTCTTTCTCTCTTCGAAACCCTGGTGTCTCAGGAATTGGTTATTGAGTGCGTCGGGCAGAAGAATCCGTGGCCTTTCTCCGATAACAATTTGGTGATCCAGATGGGATGAATGCCCGAATCTGTGGAGCCCCCGCAGAGCAGGTGAGCCAGGGAACCTAGGCTTGGTGGCCGCTGGACTGAATTTGGTCTAGAGGCTTGGCCACCAGGGTTCCTCTGTTCTGCTGGCACCCTAGTGACTTTTGGCTCCTTAAAAAAGCTTCAGAAAGAGAAACTGCTTCTAGTTCCAGGTCCAGACATCTGATTGGGTCTGAGCGGGTCATCAGGGCAAAGCTGGATCGGGAAGTAAATAGGCAGCTTGAGCCCCCTTTGACCTCGGCCCAGGTCCTGCTTCCAGAACAATCCCTTTGCTCTGACCTCTACAACTACTGATTTTGGGTACGTGTAAGGAAAGATGCATTTGTACAGTCTGTTCTTTTCAACTGATGTTGTCATTGCCTGCAACTGATGTTGCTATTGTGTGACCTTGGTAAGAGACAGTTCAATTGTACACTCTAGCTGGGAGAACTGGTTATCCTCCCCAAAGGAGATGCACTTTCATAAAGATATCGAGGTCCCAGGAAGCTCCTTTCAGTCCCTAGCCAGTTCCCAGAGAATGAAACTGGGCCTGGTCACATAAGCTAATTGGAATTGTGCCAGTATTGTATAAAGATATCATAAAAACCACATGCAAGCAGTTAGAAGAGGAGAAGATGAGAGAGAGAGGAGAATCTTATGAGTAAGAGAAAGCATCTCATCTGAATCTTATGCAGAAAAACAATGCTTTGCTGTGGATTTTTACTAAGGAGACTTGAATGCTGCTTCTGAAATTTCCCAGCACTTCTCTTTAGGTGTTGATGCCATCTTATCTGGTGATGCAACTATGCCTTATATTTAAAACTCCTTTAATTACTTTCTTTTAATTATTTTTCTATCTGAGTGGGTGAGTGAGTTATCAGGGGAGAAGCAGATTGGGAAGTAAATAGGTGGTTCGAGTCCCCTTTGACCGAGGTCTGGGTCATGCTTCCAGAACAATCCCTGTGTTCTGACCTCTACACCTTCTGATTTTGGGTACCATGATATACAGAATTTGAAGCCTGACCTAATCCAACAATTAACTTGTGTCTAGTGAAATTAAGTAGGCCTGTTTAAGTGTTAACTGGCACATTACCTAGGTATTGGTTAGCTGTAAAATTGATGTGATAAGTGTTTTATGTCTGTTTAATTGTTATCTGATGTATTCACTGTGGATTCAGTGCAGGGTTTGAGGCCCTGGCCTGAATTTGTCTGTTGACCATACTCCTAAAAAATGAGAACTCCAACAATTAATTGGTATTTAATGAAGTTAAATAAGCCTGTGTAAATGGTAGCCAGTATGTTACCTGGGTATAGCAAAAATTGTTTGTTTAATTGTTAATCAGTGTGTTAAGTGTTTAATGCCTGTTTGTTAGCTGGTGTATTAGTTAGGGTTCTCTAGAGAAACAGAATCAACAGGGAACATTTGCAAGTTTAAAATTTATGAAAGTGTCTCACGTGACCGTAGGAACGCAGAGTCCAAAATCCACAGGGCAGGCTGAGAAGCCGATGACACCAATGGATGGCCTGGATGAATTCCACAGGAGAGGCTCACCAGCCAAAGCAGGAATGCCACCTGTCTCCTCTGAGTCCTCCTTAAAAGGCTTCCCATGATTGCATTTAGCATCACTAATTGCAGAAGACACTCCCCTTTGACTGATTACAAATGGAATCAGCTGTGGATGTAGCTGACGTGATCATGACCTAATCCTATGAAATGTCCTCATTGCAACAGACAGGCCAGCGCTTGCCCAATCAGATGAACAGGTACCACAACTTGGCCAAGTTGACACCTGTCCCTAACCATGACAATGCATAATACAGTTACTTTGGAAAACTTTTTGGCAGTTCTTATGAAGACAAGCATAGGTCAGCATGTGACTCATTATTCACATTTGTAAAATATTTACCCAATTTTGATAGTTAATGATATTTTTTAAAACCACATGCATATTTATAGCAAGTTTTCATTATAATGACCAGAAACTAGAAGAAATCAAGCGTTCTTCATGTGGTGAATGGAAAACCCAAATCGTACCATGCAATACTACTCAGTAATAAAAAGGAAATATCTTGTCACATGAAGACGTGAATGCATATAAATTCATATTTCTGAGAGAAAGAAGCCAATCAGAAAAGGCTACATACTGCATGATAAGGTTCCATCTATTGCATTCTGCAAGAGGCAAATTGCAGTCATTATAAACAGATGGATGGTTGCTAGGGATTCATGGTGGAAGGGTGGAGGACTGAAGAGGTGAAGTATTCCGTATTATATCTAATGGTGGATATCTACCACTATGAATTTACAAGTTCTCCACCAGTAGAATTTTACAGCACAAAAGGTAATTTTAGGGGGCCTTTAAAAAGGGAATTTATTAAGTTATATGTTTACAGTCCTAATGCCATAAAAATGTCCAAACTAAGGCATACAGAGAGTGATACCTTGACCCAAGTAAAGAAAAAGTCATAAACACCTTCTTCAACTGGGAAGGCACATGGCTCGTATCTGCTGGTGCTTTGGCTTCTGGTTTGAAACAGATTCCCCAGGGGTGTTTTCTTTCTGCATCTCCAAACATCACAAAGGGTAAGTTTTAACGTATACAAATTAAAATCATATGAGGTAGATTAATTCACATGCAACTTAAAGAATCTAACTGAATTACAAATGTATGAAGCAAAATTACTGCAAGTGGGAAGGGAACAAAGTAATTAACTTTGAAATAAGTGAAATCTGTAAGACTATGGGCAAAAGTAACTGGGAATAAGCAGTGAACACTGATAAAACTTCTGCCCATGGGTGTGCTGGTTAACAACTGTGAAGCTACTATACAAGTATATTGAAATCACAGAATCTATTAAATAGATAGAAGATGGCAAGGGGCAGGTTTCTCACTGTTGGAGGGGGAGGTAACAGATAAATCATGGTAGAAAGCGAGAATGATCCATTTGGTAATGTGTTAGGGTTGGAGACATGTATACGAACTAAAGATGAGCTTAATACAGGACTGTTCCACTTAGAAATATTTATAAAACCTAGGTGTACATCCCCAGCTTGGAATAACCATGTTTCCCGACACTACCAGATGAGAGAGTAGAGATGCAATGACACCCTGGTGAGTTCCCCGAATATGTTTTATACAAAGCAATTTTGAGATATATTCACATAGCATACAATTCATCCAAGATGTACAATCAGTGGCTTTTAGCATAATCATAGAGTTGCGCATTCCTCACCACAATTTTAAAACCTTTTCTAATTCCTAAAACAAAAAACTCGTACCCTTTGCAGTCACCTCTCAATCCTTCTACCTTTCCTTGGCCCTATATTAAAATTAATCTAATTATGTTTCTATAGATTTATTTATACTTAATGAATACTGAAATATTACTAAGTATATTTTGCTTTAGCTGTGTTTTTCTCATAAGCCACCCTATTATGCCTTCTATAACTGAGTACATATGTTATAGTGAATGAAGGAACATGTTTACACTTGTACTATTCGCTACAGGCATCATCCACCACATGGTTCAATATGTTATACAGTCCTCTGTTTTATCATCTAGCTTCCTTCTAGCAACATACACTACCTAAAGCTACCCCTTTCACACACACTCATACACATAACTCAGCAATCTTAATTATATTCTGAAGTACCTTCCTACCATCATCTTTGGAAATGGATATAGATCTAGATTTTTTAATGCTATTCTTTAAAGGAACCAGTTCTTCCTCCAGAATTGGCTAATTCTACGTCTGAGAAAGGAAATACACAAGACAGTCCTATAGAATTTTCTAGAGTGAAAAAAGCAAAGAATTCAGAAAGGAATGACAACAAACACACACACTCACACACATTTGCAAATATCTATAAAACAGGAGCCAATTGAAAGGTGTCCCGATGGACAAAGCTGAAACAATTTTAATAAGAAAATAAGTCATTAGCCATTACATCATAACCCAAAGCATACCATAACTATACAGCAACCAGACTGATTTAAATGATTGCATTGATGAGTACATGGGGAAGAACAGAAATATACTATCTGTTTGAGTTTCTCAGACTGATTAAGCAGAGTCTATGAAATGAGTTGGCTTAAGCAATGGGAATTTATCAGCTTATGGTTTTGAGGCTAAAAGAGAGTCCACATGAAGGTGTCATCAAGGTAATGCTTTCTTCTCAGAGACCAGATGCCAACAATCCTGGCTCCTATTGACATGGTAAGGTTTATGGTAGCATCTGCTGGTCTCTCCCTTCTCTTCTGGGTTTCACTAATTTCAGCTTCTGGCTTCCATGGCTTTCTTTTTCTTTCTCAGTATTCACTCTGTTTATAAAGACTCTAGTGGAAGGATTCAAACCCATTGAGCATGAGGTGGGTCACAACTGAAATAAAATAGCCTCATCAAAATGAACTACTTACAATGGGTTCACAACAGCAGGAATGGTTTAAGAAGAGGGTTTTCTGGATTAAATACAGCTTCAAACCACCATACCATCCAAAAAATTTTCAACTTATTGATAAATTCAATTTAATTCAATTTATTGATGAATTCATCAGGGAGTTGGAGCATAACTCCCCACTCCTTAAGGGTGGCAATGTATAGTGACTTCCTTTCAAAAAGCACATACAGGTTGTCAGTGGAAAAGAGTAATTTTTCCTTGGAGAAACATGATAAATAAAACCTCAGCCAGGTGATGAAGTTAAACATCAACAGCGATAATTCATCCTGAGAGGATGAACGCTTTATATGGAGTGAGGAGAAAGGCACTCTACCACTGTGGTCTTCCTCACAAAAAATCATCACAGCATAACAATGAGAAAAATATCAGGTAAAGCTCAGTCGGTGGACAGTCCACAGAATTCATGACCAGCGCTCCTGAATATTGTCACGCTATTCATTAACAAGAATTGGCTAAGAAACTGTCACAGCCAAGGTGAGTTTAAGCAGAGATGTGAACTAAAGGCAAGGTGGTATACTGGAATGGAATGTGGAACAGAAAAAACACAACACTAAGGAAATCTGGAGAAAGAATAGACTGTAGATAATAATAATGTATCTATATTGGCTCACAAATTATAGGAAATGGAGCATAAGAAAAAAAAACGAGAAGATGAAAAACTGGATCTTGGTTACATGATAAATCGCTGCACTATCTGGATGTTTTTCTGTATACCTGAACTATTCAAGGGTAAAAACTTACTAAACAACATTGTTACATTTTCCTAACACATCATTTTTCTATAATCATTCCTATTGTTAGTAATTCCCACTGTTAACTAGTCCCATTGTTTTATAAATATTATTCACGAGAGAAAATAATCCAGGATAATATATGTTATCAAAAAAAGTCTGTTATGTATGTTATGTTTGATTATCAATGCATTTGGTTATACTTATTATATGTTATATTATCGTTGGTTTTTTTTATGTTTTGATTTTGCTGTGTCATTTTGTCATTCTCAAAAACCTGGTCAGTATAGACAAGGCACAGGATTTAGATATCAAGGAATATATTTCACATTACTGTTGAGTATATTCAAACTGGTTGATTGAAAAAAAAAACAGTCTTAAGATGTAAGTGTAGGGACATGAGAAATTACCCATTCAGGATCTTCTCATGTGCCTGAGTAGCCAAGGGGAGAGGGAGAAAAAAAGGGGGAGACTCGGGATAGTTCGATATTTAGAATAATTAGTGTCTGTAATTGTCTCTTTTAACCATTTCCCCCTTTAACCTTGGTTGCTTTTCTGAGAAATCACACAGACTGAAGATGGTTTGAAGACAGGTCATTGGAGAAAGGAGGTAATGGCACCAGAGTAAGGCTGGCCACTTGGTAAAGAGAAAGAACAGTCTTTGTAACGATCACTACTATTCTGCTAAACAATGCATTCCGATGTTTAACACAACACTAGGCCTAGAAAGACCCTCAAATATTTGTTTTTTATGAGTAAATAAATGGATGAAGTTAATAGATTAGGGAACTCATTGGAGAAACATACCGGTATATATAATAGGAATTATTTTCAAACAACATTGACAGACTATAAGGAGATGAGTCATTAGAAACAATTATGAACATGAGTCTGCTAGAGAGATATTAGGAGAGTGAGATGCATTTTATTGAAATAAAAGATGTCAAATTCAGCTGCAAAGAAGGACCACTACCAATTTGGAGATTCCTTCTATAGGCCACCATGAGAGACTTGTGCTGAGGATAGCAGGATATGAGAGACAGAGCCTGGGTCAAAAAGTCACCCTCAAGGACAGACTTGAGAATCCAGGAAAACATGGATAGGGGGAGAAACAAGTAGGTCCACAAAAAAAAAGACCTGAAAACCTTAGATTTGCTCAGTTCTTGCAGATTTCTCCTGAGGTCTTGGGATTGAGATCCACGACTGTTAGCTGATACTTTTTGTGAGACCCTGCACTCTTTTGCCCCTGCCTGCCTTGAACAAACACCAAGGAAAAGAGAGCCTTAAGGGGAGGGTGATCCCTCTAACCTTATAGGCAGGATCATGTTTCCCAAGGTCAGAAGATAAATCAAGTTATGAGAATAAGCCCACTCAAGGACAAGGGCACAGGAGTCTCACATTTATGTCCTGACATGCTCCTATGCAAGGAAGGGGTGAGGGCATGTCATTGTCTAATCCTCTAGGTTTGCTATAGACCAGGGTGAGGCCAGAGTTCAGGGACTGGTCTCCCCTGGCTACCATCAGCCATTTCCCCTTTCCTTAATGTGCAGTATAATTAGCACCACTTTCTATTTGTACAGAGGGAGGAGCAAAGTTCAAGAGCCCAGTTTTATAGAATCTTGCTGGCCTCCCCCTCCCCCGGCCCCACTGATAGGTTCCTGGTTGCTCGGAACATGTTTTCATTGGAGACAGAATCCTCCACAGCATTCTGGAGAGTCAGTTGGGCTAACGGTATACTGGGACTCAGAGACACAGTTGTGGTGTATTTCAGAGCCATGGAGGGACTGCTGATGGTCACCAAAGTGTCTTTCCAGGTGATCCTTGAGCAGCTTTTTGGGCCTTTGTTGTTGATATCCAAAAGCATGAGACAACTCTCAGGTGTCTTTGGGTCTCCCTTGGAGATCCTGATATGTATTGCTATAATAGTTCTCACAGTAAATTATCGACGTGCTGTAAGGGTGAATTCAGGGCTAGCCAAAATTATTTCCACCTGTGTTGAAGAACATCAAAAAGACCATGAAAAGACTGGACTGTTGACACAAGAAGACAAAGTCCATGAGCCATCTGTGGCACAGACCAGGCCACTCACATTACAGACTCTAAGTTTGGTCACTCTCAATAGAAATCTGATCAACTCTTCACTCAACAGTACCATAGACATTTTGGAAAAAGAATATAAAAGTGAGACCCCTAAACTTTCATCTCCTGGAATGATGACGGCTTGCCTTCAAGAACAGGCTCATTTACCCCACAAAGCAGGTGACTTACTTCAATCTCACATGACTCCTGCAAGAAATTACTTAACCGCATCTGAGAGGATTCGAGAACAACCTCAAGAGAAAATAATGGATTGTATGATTGAAAACACTCACCTTCAGGAAAATCTACAAGTGTACGCCCAGGAAATATCAAGATGGGAGCAAAGCATACATGAATCAAAGGAACAAATAAAACTGCTTGAGCACTCCAATGCAAGATTGAAACAAGCTGTACAGGATAAAGAGTGCCAGATACAATCTCTGCATGAAACTCTGCTGAAGAACATCAACTTGCCTGATCAATTTAGAGAGGCTTTTATGGATGAGAGCAACTTGGGACTAAACAATAACAGCGAATCAGAAAATGGAAATCCTCTATTCTATCAATTGACGGTTGATAGCAACAAACTCGTTGATATTGTGAACTTAAGTATTTCCTCTAAAAAGGTGGAAGCAGAAAAGCAAGAAATATTCAAGAAACTAAGTGAACAAGAGTACATGAATGAAGAGATTACAGGGCAAATAAAAGGGCTCCAAAATGAGGAGGCATCATTGCGGTCTGCAAATTCAAAGCTGGAAAATGAAATTGTGAGACTTCAGATGAAATTTCAAATACTTCCTGAGATCCATCGAAATCACATGATGCAACTTGAGAAATATTCAACTGAGGAAGACTCTTCCTGTTCAGAAATGGAAAAGAAACTTTATGATGTACATGGAAACATGAAGTTCGCATATGAGAAGCGTAACCTCTACAAGAAGATGGCACAAGATATGGACAAAGAATTGGAAAAAACAACTACTTTCTACTATAATCAGATTGAATACTATAAGAAGAAAGCTCAAGAAAAGTCTCTGGAAATACTGGTCACTAAGAGAAAGCTCAGCGAGCTAAGAAGGAAAAATGATTACAGCAGGATAATATAGGCGAAAGTAGAGTTAAATCTCCATTTACTCCCAGGTGGTTCACTTGCTCCTGTTGCTCCAACTGCATCCTTCAGGGACCTAAATGTAAAACCATCCTTCATAGCCACTAAAACCTGACCCAACCTACAGCGGACATCAGCCTGGACTCTGGCTCTTTAAAAGTAACTATAACTGTTTTCATTTTAGTTTAACTGCTGTCATTTAATTGATGCTACATTTGATGTTCTTAATGAACTTTACTTTTATAGTTTCTAGGATAGTATTTCATATAAATGTATATATATTTAGTATAGACATTTTGAACAATACCATTTCATTGAATCCTCTAGAATTAGATACCGTCCCACTATTGTATTTCAGTTCAAACAAGGTTTAGCAGTTGTTTTGTTTATGGTAGTCTTAGTTTCATGTTTATTTTTTGTTTTGTTTTTGGAAAACAAAACCCTTTCACTTAATTAAATATTCTAAATTTACCTTTAAAATGCTTTCTTCTTTCAACTGCCGCATCTTGAGCGTCCATTACATGTCACACAATATTCTAATATTGGGGTCACATCAGTGGGCAAGGTGGATGACCTAACTCTAAGGGAGTTTAAATTATTTTCTTTCTGAATATAACTCAAAACTGAACAAAAGCCCACAAGAAAATCAAGCACTGTTAATGCTCACTTTCACAATGAAGAATTCTAAGCTTTACAGAAATACATCACATGTCCAGATCAGGGATGTGGCCGTAAAGAAACCCAACCAGGCTGAGGAATACCTTGTCAAATGATCTGTCCCCAATAGCAGATCCACCCAAAACAACTGATCATTGTTGAATGTGAAATAACACAAATTCAGAAATAAACATCCCCACTTTACAAAGTTTACTCCTCCAAGTATCTATTTTCCAGAGAAGACCCCCAGATAAGACTGTTTTTTATGTCTAGGAATACACTCCAGAGTAAGGCTGAGACATCTTCCATGCCCATAGCAGGGCATGCTCGCCTGAAAGCCCCTAAGTCCCAGATTTCTGCTGCCTCAGGCGAGGTTGGGCAGAGGCACTTCAGGCATCTATCCTGCCTAACATACATGTTATCAGTCACAACTCCTTCAAATCCTGGAATCTCTTACGTAAAGTGTTGCAAAGGCCAGAATCACAAAACCCAAGAAGGAAAGGGTCCCCTCCCCTTCACATTGACTGGATCCAGGCTGTATCCAGAGGTTGGACTGTGTGCCTTGTAGTCAACCCTGAAAGGTCTAGCATCACACAGTGAACGATTTGGATGCAAGATACAAAAATCGGGATGGTGGGAATTTAACTTGGGGGAAAGTGACCTGGCCATGAGGCTGTCCCAGCTGGGCTTCCAGAGCTCAGAGACAGCAGATTCCATAAGTCAAGCACCCTCTCACATTCCTAACATGGGAATGGAGGAAATGGGCAATCTGCCTATCAAGATTGTGGGTTCTGTTTGTGACTCACCTACCAGAATTTCCTCCGTCCCACCAGAGTGAATTCCTTCCCTCCAAATACTAACTTCTAAACAGGAAATGCTTAGAGTGTTATGTTTGGGAGGTATGCTCATATATGCATATCCAGTGGTTACTTAAATAGGTGAGGTCCATGGTATAATAAGTGCTGCCCTGGTAGATCTACAATCATTGTTGGCAGACTCGGTGCACTGCCCAAGTACCTTCTGTGGTTCAAGATGAGACTAATAAAAGGAGAATAAAGGAAATGAGAACTGGATGCACAAGAGCCATTCCTGCAGAGCACTTCAGTTGCTGGACGGCCTGAGGCTGGCAGCCAGATCACTGCATCCCACACTGATTGACACAGGAGTGTTTGGCCATGGTCAGCTATCCAGCCCTGAGCTCCCTACAGGCACCACCTTTCACAAGACACCTTATTTCCAAGCTTTTCCTTCTTTGGTCACCCCACTCCCTGGTTCCATCCCATATAACCAGGTGTCTGAAGTCTGTGCACTGACCACTGAACTTGGACCCTACTGGGGTTCCTGCATGAGTACAGACCCCTGTAGTCCCAGTCATAATATAAGACCTGAATTGTAGAATGCTGACAGCCACATATGAAATCTCTGTGCACCAAACCTCCTTCTGTCAAATTGCCCTTTCCTTCCAGCTGTCTGCTGGTGGTGGAACAGTTGGTGTGCAGGGACCCATACATACAAAAAGAAAAATAAATAAATACTGCCAAAAGCAGGATGATTTCAAAGCACATTTTAAAGGCTCATTAGATGACTTATTAACAAACATAACTAAGGAATCTATGCTCTCACCTAGAGATGATATCAATATCTGAATTTCAGCCCTTATGTGAATGTGAAACTATTGTTCCAGAGGGCTTAAAGCTACCAAAATGCACTATACCAAGAATGGATTGGCTTTTACAAAAGGGATTTATTAGGCACAAATTTAGTTTGTAAAATGTCCAAACTAAGGAATCAACTAGAGGATAACTTCACCGAAGACAGGCCAATGGTGTCCGGAACACCTCCATTATCTGGGAAGGCATGTGGCTGGTGTCTTATGGTTCTTTGTTTCAGGCTGCATTGCTTTCAACTTCTGATTCCAGTATTCCCTATGAGCATCTGTGGGTCCTCTCTTGTTCCTCCAGGACTCTTCTCTGAATTCTCTGTGTTCAGCAGGACCGCTCTTAGCGTCTCTGAGGAGTTTCTGACCCTCTGTGTCCTTCACTTGGGTTTATTTGTCTGTGGTTTTTACCTGCTCTGGTTTCAAATGGATGTCTTTCATAAAGGGCTCCAAGATGGGAACAAGACCCACCTTGAATTGAGTGGTGAAATCTCCATGGAAACATTCTAATCAAAAGATCTTACCCAAAATAGACCTGCACCAACAAGACTGGATTAAAAGAACATGGCTTTTCGGAGACACATAACGATTTCAAATCAACACAACTATCCCTGAAACAGTATGGCAAAAACTCTTGTCTCCTGTTCCCTTACTCACTTTATGATCTGCAATGCTATACACTTAAAATTTTCTGACATTTTGATAGACCACGGTACCTCTTTTTTTTTTTTTTTATCCCCAGAAGGCCTAGTTTCAAGCAAGAAATGATAGTCATTGTTACACTCAGGAATTTGAAAGCATTTAAAGGAGTATTATAATATCTAATAAAGGATGGGGTGTTTACACATATCTATTTCATGTGAGGAGATAATGTATCATTAAGGCTGAGAACTGAAGAATACCAAGTTGGTCAGACAAAGTGCTAAGAATAGAGCATTCCTGGAAGCAGTCATAGGAAGGGCAAATGTCCATAAGGGGCAAAGCACTTCATCAGTTCAAGGAATAGAAAGGTGGTGGGCATGCAATTGGAGAGTTATTCAGAAGGCCCATGGAGCTTTGGTAGGACTCAATAAATGTGGGTTTTATTCACAGAAAGGTTCTGGGGTAATGCGATTTTCATAATATTGGGGCAGGGCAGAAGCAGCAGGATGAGCAAGGCATGTTTGTGGGCAAGTGTACACCTACTTACATCCAACCCATGACAGTAGGAAATATATGGACAGCTAAGATGACGTCCCTAAGAAATTTACTGAGTCTATCTTAAATATTGTGCCTTTGGGAAATTTACTGATTGATGAACAAGAGTCTCGATTAAGAAAAACACTGCTTGGCTTATGCAGTTGGCATTGACTATGCCACTTCTCATCCTGCCGCCTAATAAGCATGTTCAATTTCCTCAGATGTCACTTGCTTCCTCACTTTGGTCATCCTTGACACATAAGCATGCTAACCTGTCTCTCTTAAGTCTAATTCAACACAAAGAGAACAGCTTCTCTGAAGGTCCCCACTGCTCTAAGAACTTCCCTTGATCCCTCCTTCTCTGAGCTAAGGCTTCGTAGAAGAGTCATGTGCCTTACCTGTCCAGACTCCTTGATCTTCGATTCGACCCACGCTGGTCTTATCACACACAGGCCAGCCACTCCACTGAAATTATTCTCCTAAGATTACCAATGAGGTAAGTTCTCAAATGCCATGTTCCTTAATCATTCTTCATCTTTTCTTTCTGACTTAGCAGCTCCATTTACATATTTGATTATAGTTTTCATCTACTACCAATTTGACTTCCCCATATCATCATTTTGCTTTCCTCTAACTCTCTGTTTCTTCCTTCACCGTGTCTGTGTTCTCAGTTGTACATATGGATGTTACCCATGGTTCCATCTCCTGTCCACTTCCCTCTCACTCTGCACACTCTCTCTGAGTGACAACACCAAAACCTATGACTTCAACACAATCAATATATCAGTGACCCCAAACTCTGTTCATCAAGTCCACAACACTCTCCTGAGACCTACATCTAAATTTCTGATTGGGTGCTCATTGGGTCCTTAAAGTAAAGCTCTTCCCCCAAAGTTTTGCTCATCCTTCCTTGTTAGAATGAATGTCACCACCACCTGCCCAATTTTCTAACTCAGAAGCTGGAAGGTCTCCATGATACTTCCCACTCTATCAGCCTTCAGTGCAATTAGCCAGGGAAAGGCCTCACTTCTACTTGCTAGGTTTTCTTAATTTCACCCCTCCTCCCAATTCCTGTCATAGACTGACTCCATGAGTATCTCACTTATAACATGAATCATTGCCATAAACTTCTCACAAATTCCTCTGCCTCTTACCTGGCTGCTCTCCCATTCATCCCCTACAATCTTGCTGGCATATTCATAAAATGCAAATGAGGCCCTATAGCTCCCTTATGTAAAATATTTCAGTGGTTCACACAGTCTGCACAATAAAGTTCAAATTCCTCAGCATTTCACATCAGCAATCTCATGCACTGGCCATAATCTACATCTTCAGTCTCAACTCCCACCAACTCTTCAGAACTACCTTAACACTGTGTCCCATGAGGATTCTGAGGAGCAGTTCCTCAAGATAATTCTTCTAATTAATAAAATTCTTATAAAGTATGTTTTCAAAAAGGAGGAAATAAATTTAAACACTGTAAAAACCTTTGAGAAGATCCAATAAAAGAATAAAGACAGAAAAGGTTCAGTACCAAACTCCTGTTTTTCACTGAACACCTATTAATATGTCTAGGAACTCAATTTGGAAACTATACTGAAAGCATTTGGCACAGCTTATAATAATACTAAAAGTATGCGATGCTCTCTTGCTTCTACATCTCTGGCTGGGATCTCCTTAATTCATTCTTGTCTTCATCCAATATTACTCACCATTCACCAACTGTATAGTAGAAACTAATACACGATTGATATATATAAGGCTGGATGTTCAGAGGGAGAACATGCTCTAGGTGAACCAATCTAGGTAATAAATGATTGAAACAGCCAGGCTTGAAGCTGTTTTCTCAGCAGCAAAACAGTGTAAGGAACCGAGTTGGAGGAGATCGGGAGACAGTAACCTTCCTCTTCTTCTTCTCTAGGTAGGTATCAGTTTTTACATCATGTACATTATGGTTTAGTGGTGAATTAGGCCTATAATCACAATGGTCATATTTTCCTGATGTACTGAATCTTTTATTATTATTAAATGCCCCTCTTTGTCAGTCATAATATTTCTTGCCGTAAATGCTACGTTGAAAATAATATAACTACTCAAGTTTTCCAGTGTTTACCATTCAAACTATTTATCATTTTCTATCATTTTCTTTTAAACCTATTTTTGTCTCTGAATATAAGGCGTATCTCTTTGAGACAGTACATATTGGATCTAATAAATTCATTCAGTCTGGCAATCTCTATGATTGGAATGATCAGGCAATTCACACTGAATGCAGTTATTAGCATGTCTGGATGAATATTTCCAATATTGGGGTTTGTTTTGTATGTCTTCTTTCTTTCTGGTTCTTCATTTCCATTTGATTGCCAACACTGGTGTTAGATATTCTTAGTGTAACATTTATATTGATTTGTTCATTTAATTTTCTTTTATACTTTAAGATTTGCCATTGAAAGATTAGAATACATATCTCAATTTAACACACTCTACATATCAATGCATATTTAATTTCAGAAATATATAGAATCTTTGTCCCAATGTAGTTCCATGTTTTCCCCTTTTATTTATATTGTTGTCATAGATTATCACCATGTATGATATAAATCCACCATGTAATTTATAAATATTGTGTTATGCAATCGCAAGCCTTTAGAAGAAATTAAGACAAGAAATGAGAAAAGGATTTATCTACACAGCCCTTTTATATTAACCCACATGATTATCATTTCTGGTGTTCTTCATTTCTCCCTGTGTATCTTAATCCCTGTCTGAAGTTATTTCTTTACAGTCTGAGGAGCTAAATGTAACATTTTTGGGAAGACATATGTGTGGTACACTGAATTATAAATCCACAGAGCAGACATGTTCTTATACTTTGCTCTTTTTCCTGTGAGTCTGAAGGTGTATGATCAGTCGAAGTGTGGAAATTTTATGAACAGGATTTCTAAGATGCTATTTAGGTTTCACCCGAATGAATCAGGGCGGACCTGAATCTGCGTGGGTGGAGCTTTACAACCATTAGAAATTCGGTAACAGTCAGAGGGAGATGGTCACAGGAGAATTCTAGGACATCACCATGAGATGGAAGATTGCCACTATGAGAATGCCGAACCTCCAGGATGAAGCACTGCATGACCGACATCTTGACTTCTGACCTCTAGCCTTCAAAACATAGTAAGAAGAAGAAAACTGGGTGAGTCTCTTCTAGGCAGGATAGAGTTGGGTCATACTTTTTTATCCATTCTGCCAATCTGTAACCTTTGATTGTGAAATTTAATCCATTAACATGCCATGTTGTTACTGTAATGACAGTACTTATTTCAAACATTTCATCCTTTGGCTTTTATATCATATCCTATCTTTGTCTCTTTTACCTTTTTCATTACCTTCGTTGATAATCTGTATTTCTAAACTCTCCTGCGAGACTCTCCTGACTTTTCTTTGCAACATGCAGGACTCCCTTTAGTATTTCTTGTTGGGCAGTTCTCTCAGTTTCTGTTCATCTGTGAATGTCTTAAACTCTCTCTCATCTATTTCTTTTAAGACCTAGCCATCGTCCCTTAGGAATTGCTATCAGAAAACTCTGTGTTGTCCTAATCCCACCCACAGCTTCTACCACAGCCATCCTTGGCATAACTGACACATTTAAAACAGATGCCTCTCTATAGGAACCTTCTCATAATTATGTGAACATAAGTTTCAATATAGAGAATCCAATTATCTTTATGATCAGTAAATCACCCATGCAAGTCAAAAGCCAGTCTCTGAAGGTACTTTAGCTTTCCCTATGCAAGAGATCGACACCATGAGAAGGTCTTTCTATAGCTAGGTTTTAAGTTGTGGTTTTTTCAGCACTTTTTAAATTGATATATATATTACATATTCACATACCATGTAATCATCCAAAGTGCACAAACGATGCTTCCTAATATCATCATTTAGCTGTGCATTTATTATCATAATAAACATTATTTGTGAAAAATTACATTTATAAAAAAAGCAATCAAATTTCAAAGCACACTACAACTATTAGTTGCACAACAGATTTCAGGGTTTGGTATGGGTTACAATTCCACAATTTCAGATTTTTACTGCTACTTGCTTCAAGACAATGGAGACTAAAAGAAACATCAAAATAATGATCTACCAATCATATTCATTTGTTAAACTCTGCACTCCTGAATAACTCCACCATCACCTTCGATCTTTATTCCACTCTTGAGGAGTATTTCGGCTATGCCCATTCTAACTTCTTTATGTTGGAAGGGGCTGTTGATAATATGGGACAGGGGGATGGAAATAGTTGATGTTCTGGAGAGGCTGGCCCCTCTGTATTTCAGGAATTATTTGGTCTATTGACCCATCTGAAGATAGTAGGTTTCTGTAACTAACCCTACTGCATGGGGTCCTTGTAGAATCTTATATAATGCCCTAAGTGATCTTTAGGATTGGCAGGAATGGTTTTGGTTGGGGTTGGCAAACCATGATAGTAGCAATGTCTAACTGGAGCTTCCATGAGAGTAGCCTCCAGTGTAGCTTCTTCACTCCATTTGAAATCTCTCAGCCACAGATACCTTGTTACACTTCTATTACTCCTCACTTGCAATGTTGGGCTTAGAGTGAGAGGCCACATCTGAGCAACAAAAGAGTTCTTCTGGATGTAATTCAGAAGCTTATCTACAGGCAGGCTAAGCTTCTTCACTAAATAAATAAGCATCACAAGAGCAAGCCTCAAGACCAAGGGCTTGCGTACTGACTTGAAAGTCCCTAATGTTAGATACAGCATCAGGGGTTTCCACAGTAGTAAAGTTTAATCATCCGTTTTTTTTTTCTCCCATCCCTGAAGGGACTTGGCCAATACTTTTTGATTATCTGCTTAATATACTCTGGGATGTATCCAGGCATTACTTTAAGATATACAGAATTAAAGGTCCTCATTCTTATTCCTGTGTTTGACCTGTTTATCCATCCAGACAAGTTGAGTCAGATTATGTGCTACAGAAAATTCAGGTACTGGACAAAAAAAATTTCTTCTTTTGATCTCATAGTGTAGGTGAAGTTTTAAAGTATAGACAATGTCGTCCTTACCCCTGTATTCTAAATTACCTTAATCCTGACCTGATCAGTTTCATTCTTATCTCTAAATACCAGATTATACATATATAAATCAGCCTGTCAAAATCCAGAAATAACATTTACCACTCCAGACTAAATGTGACTCCTATAAGAGCTTACAATCTAGGCCTCAATTTTCTTACAAGTATTTTCTAAGTGAGACCATATGATATTTGCTCTTTTATTTCTGGCTTATTTTGCCTCACCATATGTACCACAGATTCATTCACAACACTGCATGCTTCAGAACTTTGGTCCATTCTTTAGCAGCACAATATTCAATCATATGTATATACCATTGTTCACTGATCTACTTTTCAGTCAATGCATCCTTCAGCCATCTCCATCCACTTGGCTTCAGGTATAATGTCCAAAATCAACCATCCATCATCACTCTCAGTTTTAGATAATTTCACTGTGACCAAGAGAAAAATGCCTTATTTCCAAATACTTTCTTCCATTGAGTTGCCTACCTCTACACCTTTCTGACGGTCTTTGGAGGCCCCAAAGCATTTGATTTTGAGGAGTTCCCATTGATCTATTTTTTTTTTGTCACTTATGCTTTGGGTGTAAAGTTCAGTTTCTATTACTACATCTTAAAGATGTTACCCTACACTTACTTCTAGGAGTTTATGGTATCAGTTCATTGGTTCTCTTTTTTCTTTTTTTTACATGGGCAGGCACTGGGAATCAATCCCAGGCTTCTGGCATATGCTATTGGTTCTTACATTTAGGTGTTTGATCCACGTGGAGTAAATTTTTCTATAGGGTGTAAGGTAAGGGTCCCCATTCATTCTTTTGGCTATTGATATCCATTTTGCCTGTGTCCGTTTATTGAAAAGACGATTTTGTCTCAGGTCAGTGGATTTGGCGGCCTTGTCAAAGATCAGTTGACCCTAGGTTTGGTAGTCTATTTCTGCACTCTGGACTCAATTTCATTGGTCAATTCTTTAATTTTGTGTCACTACCATGCTGTTTTGTCCACTATGGCTTTGTAATAAATTTTCAAATCAGGAAATGTTTATCTTCCCACTTCAGTCTTCTTTTTAGGATACTTTTAGTTATTTGGGGTCTCTTTGCCTTCCAGACATATTTAGTAATTAGCTTTTCCAAGTCTCCAAAGTAGATTCTTGAAATTTTGATTGGTACTGCATTGAATATGTAGATCAATGTGGGTAGAATTGGCATATTAACTACATTCCATGCTCTTGAAATGAGCACGGAATGCATTTCCACATATTTAGATCTTCTTTGAATTATTTTAACAATTTTATGTAGTTTTCTTTGTGAAGAAACTTTACATCCCTAGTTAAGTTCATTCCGAGGTACCCTATTTTTTAGTTTTTATTTTGAGTGGAATTTTTTCCTTGGCTCCTCCGTTAGGTCATTACTTGTGCATACAAACATTACTGACTTTTGCACCTTAATTTTATATCCTGCTACCTTGCTGAATTTGTTTAACTCAAGAAACTCTGTTGTAGATTTCTCAGGATTCATGTCATCTGTAAATAATGAGTTTTACTTTTTCCTTCCCAATTTGAATGTCTTTTATTCCTTTATCCTGATGATTGCTCTAGCTGAAACTTCTAGTACAGTGTTGAACAACAGTGGTGACAGAGGGCATAAGATCATTCCCAATCTTAGAAGGAAAGCTTTCAGTTTCTCAGAATCGAGTACAATGCTGGCGATTAGTTTTTCATATATGTCCTTCATCATCTCGAGGAAGTTACCTTTGATTCCTACCTTTTGAAGAGTTTTCCTCACAAAAGGATATTGAATTTTATCAAATCCTTTTTGAGTAGATCATGTGGTTTTTTCACTATTGACTTTTTAATGTGCTGTATTAATTGATTTTTGTGTGTGTTAAACCATCCTTGCATTCCTGGTATAAACCCCACTTGGTCGTGGTATATAATTCTTTTAATGTATCACTGGATTCGATTTCCTAGTATTTTGTTGAGAATTTTCGCATCTATGTTCATTAAGGAGACTGGCCTGTAGTTTTCCTTTTTTATAGCATTTTTACCCAGTTTTGGTTTTAAAGTGATGGTAGCTTCATAAAATGAGTTAGGCAGTGCTTGTTTTTCCTCAGTTTTTTGGAAAACATTGAGCAGGATTGCTGAGAGTTCTTTTTGGAAAGTTTGATAAAATTTCCCTGTGAAGCCATCTAGCCTTAGGCTTTTCTTTGTAGGAAGATTTTTGATGGCTAGTTGAATCTCCTGTGATTGATTTCTTGAGAGCTTCTATTTCTTCATGAGACAGTGAGGCTTCTTTGTGTGTTTCCTGGAACTTGTCGGTTTCATCTAAGTTGTCTATTTTGTTGGTATATAGTTGTTCAATATATTCTTTTAGGATTTTGTTTTATTTCTTCAGGGTCTGTTGTATGAATCCCTTGTCATTTTTTATTTTTCTTTATTTGCATCCTTTCTTTTTTCTTTGTCAGCCTGGCTAGTGGCCCATTAATTTTATGATTTTCTCAAAAAATCACTTTTGGTTTGACTGATATTTTTCTACTGTTCTTTTGTTCTCCCATTCATTTAACTCTGCCTTATCTTTGTTATTTCTCTTCTCTTATTTGCTTTAAGATTAGTTTGCTGTTCCTTCTCAAGTTTCTCAAGGTGAACAGTTAATGACTTTATTTTTGTTCTTTCTTCTTTCTTATTATGGATATTTAGGGCAAAATATTTCCCCCTCAGCACAGCCTTTGCCACATCCCAGAAGTTCTGATTTGATGTACACCCATTTCATTTGTCTGAAGATGGCTACCCATTCCTCAATGGATTTCTTCTTTGATCTCCTGGTTGTTTCAGTGTGTGTAATTTAATCTCCATGTATTTGTGAAAGTTCACATTCTTTGGTGTTTATTAGCTTCCAGATTCATTCCACTGTCACCAGAAAAAGTGATTTGAATAATTTCAATGTTTTAAAATTTATAACGACCTTTTTTTGTGCCCCAGTATATGATCTATCGTGGGGAATGTTCCATGAGCCCTAGAGAAGAATGTGTATCCTGACATTTTGAAGTAGAATGACCTATATGTGTCTATTATGTGTAATTCATTTATCACACTGTTTAAGCTATTTCTTTGTTTCATCCTCTGTCTAGTTGTCCTATCTATAGGGGAGAGTGGTGTACTGAAGTCTCCTACTATTATTGTTGAAATGTGTATCGCTCCCTTCAGATTTGACAAAGTTTGTCTTATATACTTTGGAGCGCCTTGATTGGGAGCATAAACGTTTATGATCATTTAGTCCATTAACATTGTTTAGTCCATTAACATTCAAAGTTATAAACTACAAAGGCATTTCTTGAAGCTCCCAGCTTATCCTTTGGATTTTATTTGTCAGATCTATGAACTTTTTTCCCTCTTTCTCTTTTTATCCTTTCAGTCACCCTTACTAGCATTCTTCAATTATGTGCCCTCCTCCAGATTTCCTTCTCATGTCTCTTATGTTTCAGCCAGAGAACTCCCTTTAGTACTTCTTGCAGGGCCAGTCCCTTGTTGACAAATTCACTCAGCAGCTGTTTGTCTGTGAAAATTCTCCCTTATTTTTTTACTGTTATTATTATTTTTAACATGGGCAGGCACTGGGAACCAAATCCAGGTGTCTGGCATGGCAGGTGAGAACTCTGCTTGCTGAACCACTGTGGCCCACCCTCTCCCCTATTTTCGAAGGACAGTTAAGCCTACTGTTAATGAACTATCTTAGTTTCTGTTTATCTGTGTCTTAAACTCCCCTTCATTCCTGATGGACAGTTTTGCCAACTAGAGAATTCTTGGATGACAAGTTCTCTCTTTTGGGGTTAAATATACCATACCACTGCCTTCTCACATCTATGGTTTCTGATGAGAAAACAAAGCAGTCTTACTGGGCATCCATATACATGATTGTCATGGTTAGGCCCATGTGTCAACTGGGCCAAGTTGTGGTACCTGCTTATCTGATTGGGCAATTGCTGGACTGTCTGTTGCAATGAGGACATTTCATAGGATTACGTCATGATCACGTCACCTCCATCCACAGCTGATTCCATTTGTAATCAGCCAAAGGGGAGTGTCTTCTACAATCAGTGATGCTAAATCTAATCACGGGAAGCCTTTTGAGGAGGACTCAGAGGAGACAGGTCCCATTCCTGCCTCGGCTGGTGAGCCTCTCCTGTGGAGTTCATCCAGACCCTCCATCGGAGTCATCGGCATCACACCCTGCCCTGTGGATTTTGGACTCTGCATTCCTGCAGTCACGTAAGACACTTTTATAAATTTTTTATTTGCAAGTGTTCCCTGTTGATTCTGTTTCTCTAGAGAACCCTAACTAATACATCTTGGTACTGGGAGTGGTTCTTAAGAAACAGAATCTTAAAAATGGGTTTTATGAATGGTTTTCTACTCTGACTGAATGCAGAGACACTAAGGACTCTGATTCCTGTAATCAGAATGACACTCCCAATCCATGGAGTGAGTTGGCAATGGAGATAGTGAAAATATCATCATTCGGTTCTCCTAATGCTTTGCTTGTACGAAGCCAGACTCTGCGGGATAATGTTTTTGACACCTTTACAGAGTTGCGTAGAAATAAGAGTTATAGAGATGTTGGTTGGTTGTTGTTGGTTACATTGGCTACGTTAAGGGGTGAAAGGGATGGACTTAAGGCTTCAAACGAGGAGCTTAAGTGCCATCTGAATGATGTAGAGGTTTCTATGAGTATCCTGAAGGAAAATCTTATTTTCTGTAGCCGTAGACTTGAGATCTCTGAAAATCAGACTCAGAATCTTATGGTTAGAGTAGCAACTTTACAACATAAACTGAAATCTCAGTCTTGCATGGTGTCGGCCGTTAAAGTGAGGGCATTGATTGGAAAGGAGTGAGGATCTGAAAAATGGGATGGTGACATATGATGTTGGGGGCTAGGTTGAAACCCTAGGCCATGCTGAGTCTTCTCTAGATAAACCTGTAATAGTTGCCCTGAGGACATAGTCACCCCACCTCCAGCCTACCTTGAGGAATTGGCCACCCAACCTCCTCCTGAAGGGATTAGCCCTAGAGTGATTAATCCTGTTTCACCAGAAGAAACTGCAAATGAAGGCCCTGAAGCAAATGGCTTGGAAGATATTTCTAATTCTTTTCATGACCAATCCCTACCATCCCTCCTATCTTCCAGGGCTATAACTAGACTAAAATCCCAATAGGCCCCTAAAGGTGAGGTACGAAGTATCCCACAAGAGGAGGTGCATTATACTCCAAAAGAACTGTATGAGCTGTCAACTAATATAGATAGAAATCAGGGGAATGTGTGTGGCAATGGATTTTAAGGATGTGGGGTAATGGTGGGAGGAATGTAAGGCTAGATCAGGCTGAATTTATTGAAATGGGCCCGCTAAGCAGAAATTCTGCATTCAATGTTTTAGCTGGAGGGCTTAGAAAAGGTATTACAGTTTGTTTGGATGGTTGGTTGAAACATGGATCAAAAAGTGGCCGACATTACCTGAGGTGGAAATGCCAGAACTGCCCTGGTATAATGTAGATGAGGGGATCCAGAGGCTTAGAGAGATTGGAATGTTAGAGTGGATTTATCATGCAAAGCCTGCTCTTACACCCCAGGAATGTCCAGAGGATGCACCTTTTACCCAGAACAGTGAGAAATAAATTTGTGAGACTAGCACCATCATTCCTGAAGACTTCTGTGGTTGCGCTTCTCTGTAGGTGAGATATTACTGCAGAAACTGCTGTCACTGAGCTGGAATCCTTAAACACGATGGGGTGATGGGATCCCGAGTTGGCAGAAGCCAGGTGGCAGCACTTAATCGCCAAAGACAGCGTAGACGTGACTATTATAATAGACAGCTAACTCAAAGCAGGAGTCAAAATTATATGACTTGCAGAGATTTGTGGCATTGGCAAGTAAATCATGGAGTACCTAAAAATAGAATAGAAGGGAAGTCTACTAAATTCTTGTTTGAGCTGTATAAACAAAAGAGTTCTAGATCAAGTGAACAGAAGTCTAACATGATCTACAAAAACACAGAGTCAAGGCCCCTTAATCAATTTCCAGGCTTGAAACAGTTTACAGACCCAGAGCCCCTTGAATGGAGGGGAGGCCAGGTCCCTTTGGGGGAAATCCTGTTACACCGCCACAAATTTATACTGTTAACCTTCCTCTAAGACTTCCCCAAGGAAACCAACAGCCTTTTGCCAGGGTAACTGTGCTTTGGGGAAATGGAAATGATCAGATAATTCAGGGATTATTAGACACTGATTCAGAAGTGACATTAATTCCAGGGCACCCAAAACGTCATTCTGGTCCACCAGTCAGAGTGGGGGCTTATGGAGGGCAGGTGATCAATGGAGTTTTGGCTTGGGCTCAGCTCACAGTGGATCCAGTGGGCCCCCAGGTCCATTCTGTAGTTATTTGCCCAGTTTCAGAATATATAATTGGTATAGACATACTGAGCAACTGGAAGAATCCCCACATTGGCTCTCTAACTTGTTCAGGGAGGGCTATTATGGTGGGGAAGACCAAGTGGAAGCCACTAGAACTGCCCTTACTGAGCAAAATAGTAAATCAGAAGCAGTACCATATTCCTGGAGGGATGGCAGAGACTGTTGCCACTCTTAAGGACTTGAAGGATGCAGGGGTGGTGATTCCCACCACATCCCCATTCAACTCTTCTATTTGGCCTTTGCAGAAAACAGATGGGTCTTGGAGGATGACAGTGGATTATCGTAAGCTCAACCAGGTGGTAACTCCAACTGCAGCTGCTGTTCCACATGTGGTATCATTGCTTGAGCAAATCAATACGTCCCCTGGTACCTGATATGCAGCTATTGAGCTGGCAAATGCTTTTTTCTCAATAGCTGTTAGGAAACACTTTGCTTTCAGCTGATGAGCTCAGCAGTATACTTTCACAGTCCCTCCTCAGGGGTACATGAACTCTCCAGCCCTATGTCATAATCTTGTCTTGCAGGGACATTGATCATTTCTCCCTCCCACAAGACATCACACTGGTCCATTATATCGATAATATCATGTTGATTGGATCTAGTGAGCAAGAAGTAGCAACTACTCTAGACTTACTAGTAAGGCATTTGCGTATCAGAGGATGGGAGATAAATCCATCAGCAATACAGGGGCTTTCTACCTCAGTGAAATTTCTAGGTGTACAGTGGTGTCTAGATATCCCTTCTAAGGTGAAGGTGAAGTTGCTGCATCTGGCCCCTACTATGACCAAAAAAGAGGCACAACGCCTAGTTGGTCTCTTTGGATTTTGGCAATAACATATTCCTCATTTAGGTGTGCTACTCTGGCCCATTTGTCTAGTGACCAGAAAAGCTGCTAATTTTGAGTGGGAACCTGAACAAGAGGAAGTTCTGCGACAGGTCCAGGCTGCTGTACAAGCTGCTCTGCCACTTGGGCCGTATCATCCAGCAGATCCAATGGTGCTGGAAGTGTCAGTGGCAAATAGAGATGCTGTCTGGAGCCTTTGGCAGGCCCCTATAGGAGAATCACAATACAGACCCTTAGGATTTTAGAGCAAAGCCTTACCATCTGCTGCAGATAACTACTCTTCTTTTGATATACTGCTTTTGGCCTGCTACTGGGCCTTAGTAGAGACTGAACACTTAACCATGGGCCACCAAGTTACAATGAGACTAAGTTGCCTATCATGAGCTGGGTGTTTTCTGACCCACCAAGACTAAAAGTTGGGCATGTGCAGCAGCACTCTATCATAAAATGGAAATGGTATATACGAGATAGGGCCAGAGCAGGTCCTGAAGGCACAAGTAAGTTACATGAAGAAATGGCCCAAATGCCCATGGTCTCCACCCCTGCCATATTACATTCTCTTTCTCAGACCAGAGCTATGGCCTCTTGGGGAGTTCTTTACAGTGAATAGACCGAGGAAGAGAAAACTCGGGCTCGGTTTACAGATGATTCAAGACGATATGCAGGTACCACCCAAAAATGGACACTGCAACACTACAACCCCTTTCTGTGGTGTCCTTGAAGGACAGTAGTAAGGAAAAATCCTCCCAGTGGGCATAACTTTGAGCAGTGCACTTGGTTGTTCATTGTGCTTGGAAGGAAAACTGGCCAGAGGTGCATTTGTATATTGACTCATGGGCTGTTGGCTGGATGATCAGGGACTTGGAAAGACCATAATTGGAAAATTGATGACAAAGAGGTCTGGGGAAAAGGTATGTGGATAGACCTTTCTAAGTGGGCTATAAACATGAAGATATTTGTGTCCCATGTGAATGCACACCAGAAGGCGACTTCAGCAGAGGAAGGTTTTAATAATCAAGTGGATAAGATGATCCGTTCTGTGGATGCCAGTCAGCCTCTTTCTCCAGCAACTCTTGTCATTGCTCAATTAGCTCATGAACAAAGGGGTCATGGTGGTAGGGGTGGAGGTTATGCATGGGCTCAGCAATATGGACTTCTACTGACGAAGTTGGCTATAGCCACTGCTGAGTGCCCAATCTGCCAGCAGCAGAGACCCACACACTGATATGGCACCATTCCCCTAAGTGACCAGCCAGCCACATGGTGGCAGGTTGATTACATTGGACTACTCCCTTCATGGAAGGGGCAGTGATTTATTCTAACTGAAATAGATACATATTCTGGATATGAGTTTGCTTTCCCTGCATGCAATGCTTCTGCCAAAACTACCATCTGTGGGCTTACAGAATACCTTATCCGTCATCATGGTATTCCACATAGCAGTGCTTCTGATCAAGAAAACCACTTCACAGTAAATGAAGAGTTGGAATGAGCACATGCTCATGGAATCTCTGGTCTTACCATGTTCCCCATCATCCAGAAGCAGTTAGATTGATAGAACAGTGGAATGGCCTTTTGGAAACTCAATTACAGTGCCAACTTGGTGGCAGTACCATGAAAGGCTGGGGTAATGTTCTCCAGGAAGCTGTATATGTTCTGAATCAACATTTGCTGTATGGTGCTGTTTCTCCCATAGCCAGGATCCATGGGTCCAAGAACCAAGGGGTGGAAATAGAAGTGGTTCCATTCACTATTACCCCTAGTGATCCACTAGGAAAATTTTTGCTTCCTGTCTCTGCGACCCTGAGCTCTTCTGTTCTACAGTTTTTAGTTCAAAAATGGGGGGTGCTTCCATCAGAAGAAACAACAATGATTCCATTGAACTGGAATCTAAGTCTGCCACCTGGTCACTTTGGGCTACTTATGCCACTGGATCAACAAGCCATGAAGGGCATTACATTATTGTCTCGGATGATTGACCCTGACTATCAGGGGGAAGTAGGACTGCAACTACATAATGGAGGTAAAGAAGAGTAGTTTTCTTGGAGTATAGGAGATCCCCTAGGGCGTCTTTTAGTACTACCATGCCCTGTGATTAAAATCAATAGAAAAGCCAATCCAGGCAGTACTACCAATGGCTCTGAAACTTCAGGAATGAAGGTCTGGGTCACCACACCAGGCAAATAACCATGGCCAGCTCAAGTGCTTGCCGAGGGTAAAGGGAACATGGAATGGGTAGTGGAAGAAGGTAGTGATAAATATGAACGACGACCACATGATCAGTTACAGAAATGAGGACTGTAATGCTGTTTTGTTCATGTTATACTATTTAAGTTGTAAGATATCAAGTTTAAGAATGAATATTACCCAAGGATATGCACCCTATTCTGGAGAGATTTAATGTGTTTCCAGTTATATGCAGGAGAGTTGAGTATTGTCAGGTGAAAGAAAAAATGTGTTTTATTGTTTTTTATTTAGAAATTAGGTATGGTTTAAGGTGGTATGTATAGCTGTCAAGTTGACAAGGGGTGGAGTGTCACGGTCAGGTTCATGTGTCAACTTGGCCAAGTGGTGGTACCTGTTTGTCTGGATGGGCAAGTGCTAGCCTGTCTGTTGCAATGAGGACATTTCATAGAATTAAATCATAATCATGTCAGCTGCATCCACAGCTGATTCCATTTGTAATCAGCCAAAGGGGAGTGTCTTCTGCAATGAGAAATGCTTAATCTAATCACTGGAAGCCTTTTAAGGAGGATTCAGAAGAGACAGGCTCTTCCTGTTTTGGCTGGTAAGCCTTTCCTATGGAATTTGTCCAGACCCTCCAATGGAATTGTCGGCTTCACAGCCTGCCCTGCAGATTTTGGACTCTGCGTTTCTGTGGTCATGTGAGACACTTTTATAAATTTTGTATTTCCGAATTCCCTATGGATTCCGTTTCTCTGGAGAACCCTAACTAATACATAAGGCATCCAGGGAATGATACCTTGGTTCAAAAAGGCCTATTAAGTTTAGGGTTTCTCTCTCAAGTGAGAAGGCACATGGCGAACACAGTCAGGGTTTCTTCCTCCTCTGGAAAGGTACGTGGTGAACATGGCGTCATCTGTTAGCTTTCTCTCCTGGCTTCCTGTTTCACGAAGCTCCCCTGGATGCATTTTTCTTCTTCATCTCCAAAGGTTGCTGGCTGGTGAACTCTCTGCTTCTCCTGGCTATGTCATTCTGCTCTCTCTGAATCTCCCTCATTCTTCAAAATGTTTCCTCTTTTATAGGATTCCGGTAAACTAATGAAGACCCACCTAGAATGGGTGGAGACACATCGCCACCTAATCCATCTAGCAATCACTCTTGATTGAATTACATCTCCAGGGAGATGATCTAATTGAAGTTTCAAACATACAGTACTGAATAGGGATTAGAAGAAGTGGCTATCTTTATAAAATGGGATTAGGATTAAAACATGACTTTTCTAGGGTACATAAATCTTTTCAGACCAGCACATTTAAAAAAAAAATTTTTTTGTTTAAGAAAAAAAACAATACACTTAGAGTCACCAAAAATGGATATCTTGATTAGTTTAACCATAGGCATATTTAAGTAAAGTGTCCAAATAATCACTGTGAAACCAGTGTTTGCACTGCAAGCTTCATAAACCAATTTAAAATTAAGGCAACAAGGAAAACAATCTACAAATTCATATAGCACAGTTTCTTAAACTCTACATATTAAATGCTAACTTAAATACTATTTGATCAGCTGTCAAAACTGTGAATGTTCTCAAAATATTAAGTAGAAAGTTATTACAAATATATATGTTGCTATAGTAATGACCTATGTTACCAAATATTTTCCTGAGTTCAGGAAAACATGAAGTATTCACATTTTTAAAAGAGGATCTTTATTCATCAAATTCATTGAACTCGAATCTCGTGCAGTGTTGGGTGGACATACATACATATACACAACCTGACAGAGATATGGTGAACCAGTAGTTCCTTCAAACTGATATTTAAAAAATATTAGTGAAACAGCTGTTTAGAGGAGAGGAATTTTGCTTCGGATAGGATCAAAGAGAAGGACAGGGAAGGCCCTTTAACTCTCCTATTGCTCTGAATAACTCAGCTCTAGTTTCAAAAACCTGTCCTGCTCCCAGCAACACAAAAGCTTGAAGTTCATTGGCCCTATCCTCTAGAGCATTCCCCTTACCACCTTACCATCTCACCACTAACATCACTGTAAATGGTTTGTCAAGGTATTTGTTCCAGTTTCCCATAGGAGAAAATATATAACACCCGTGAGAAGAAGGTTAATTTTCCCCACCATGTTCTATTCCCATTGATATCTTTTTTAATGCGATTTTATTGAGATATAATCACATACAATAAAATCATCCAAAGTAAACAACCAATGGCTCATAGTATGACCATATGGTTTTGCATTCATCACCTCAATCAATTTTAGAACATTTTCATTGCTCCATAAAAGAAAAAATAAATAAGAACACCCAAAATATCCCATACCCCTTATCCCCCCCCATATTATTTATTTATTGTCTTTATTTTCTTACTCATGTTTCCAAATACTGGATAAAGGGAGTGTCACTCACAAGGTTTTCATAATCATACGGTCATAACGTAAAAGCTATACAGTGATACAGTCATCATCAAGAATCAAGGCTACTGGATTATACTTCGAACAGTTTCAGGTATTCCTTTCTAGCTATTCAAATACACTAGAAACTAAGATGGAATATCTATACAATGCATAAGAGTAACCTCCAGGATGACCTCTTGGCTCTATTTGAAATCTCTTGGACATTGAATTGAAAGGAAACATTCTTTGCTTTCCCCCTTTTTGGTCATGAAGACTTTGTCATCCCATGAGGCCAGGGCCTGGATGACCAAAAAGGTTATTCTTTCAAATCTGTCATTACTAGTTTCATCCACCATACCACTATTATTATTATTACATGGCAGTCACCGGGAAATGAACATACCGTTATTTTTAATCTTCTTTGTGCTAACCCACAATTGGAAGTGGTAAAAATGGAAATGGATAGTATTGCCTTCAGTACCCCTACCCCTGTCCTGTTTCTCTCTCTTAGAAGCCCTCCCTCCCCTCTAAGGATCTATGTTGCTCATTGATCCTCGGGGGCTTCACTGTCGGCCTCCAGCCCACCTGGTCTGCTGGAGTAGAGCGCAAGTGCCTCTTCCCGTTACCTCCGCTAGAGCCTTGGCGTGAGCTACAGAGCGGGAGAGACACAGAGGTCCTCACACGGGACTGTCTTGGTCAAAAGTAAGGAAATGTGTCTGGAAAGGTTATGAATATTACTCCCTCTTATTTGCATTTGGGAAATACCTCCATATACTGTGGGACTCAGTAGTTTCTGGATGGAAACTTGATAGACGTTTCTGGATCCCTTGGAAGAGCATGATTTTTGAGGTAAGGAGGAAATTTTCCCAACTTTAAAGCATAGTCAAGAGAAGAAGAAATTGATTATCTTGGTCCGTGTTTGTAGTATTACCATAAATCATTTTATATGAAGATAGCAGTACTATCAATAACTCTCCTTGTATAACTAGAATGTGTCTGGTACAAGAATAAACAAAATCTCTGAGAGGGAGATCAACATAACAAGGCACATGGAGAGGAAGAGAGGAAGAAGGTAAAGGGAAGAAATAAATGGTCACCGAGAACCACCTTATCAAAAGTTCCCCCATTGCCCAAGTCAAGGAACTTTCATCTGGCCATGTCAGCCTGGCAAAGTGACCTACTGTTTTCTGCTGTCTGTAAATCCTTGCTCCTGGAAACCCTCCCTCTTTCAGGTTCCATGGCACAACCGCCGCCCCCACTCCCATTTCATTCACCTCTAGTTCGGGGCATTTTAAATGAGGCATACTTTCTAGGATACATTTATGTACAAAGAAGCTTTCTCCTCTAGGGAAAACAATTTCCTCTAGGGAAAACAATTCTGGGTCCCTTGCCATAGCAGTCTTTTTGGGAGCATGGCTAATCCAGCTCTGTCAACTTTACTGAACAACTGGGTCTTGATATTTGACACAGGATTATGACGTGCAAAATTTGATGCAAATACTGCTGAATGTGGATTCTGTAGGGATTGTGCCTGAACTAAATTAAAACCTTTGCAACTTGCTCCCATCTCTTTACTTTTTGTACACGTCTCATTTTATTACATGTGAATACATAAATTAATTTCTCATGCCAAGTTGTCGTTGTGGAAATCAGTCAGAAAAATATCTATTCCTTTGGGCTTTATAAAAAAGCAAGCCAATTTGGCATGGTAATTGTGTGAAGTCCAGACTCTGCTAAATATAAAGAGCCTTAAATACTTAGCAGACTTCCCTCTTTGCTGCTTATATAAGGGAAAATTGGTCATTGCCCTTCTTTAAAGTGTATTTGCCCCTTAATGGGTCCCATTAAGCCATCAAAAAATAAATGTGGGAAATCCATTTTGCCCCTTTTGTTCAGATAATCCCAGCAATCCATGTTTTACATATTTAACTGGTCCAGAGCAATTAGGAACTTTTTCAAGTCTGGCATCCCTTACCTGATGGATTGATCTTTCTAAGCAGCTTTTAGAAGCCAGCCCTTTGTGCCTGCCACTCCTGAGCAGTCAGACCCCATGAATAGGGCACAAAGCCTGGCAATAAAATCCAGCTGACTTGTATTGGTTTCCGTTTACGAAGTTGGTTTCCAGCCTGTGTCTGGCATCAGAACGAAGCCTGTTCTCACACTAGTAGATCCAGAATCAAATAATCCCCCAGCCGTGCCCGTTCCCGCTGCCCCTGGGGCCTTGACTGTTGTCAGACACAAAATATACAAACAAATCCGACTTCAGGGTGTCTTATATCCAAGGATTATTTTTAGTTGCAATAAGTACCTCCCCATTTCTATTTTTCTCTTCCTGTTGTTGTTTTTACTTTCCTAAGCCACTAATTTATCTCCTGTCACTTCTGTCTGCCTATTTCCATTTTCGTTTTTTTGATGGGGGATTCACTGCCAAATCATTTTTCCCATTTCACTAATTTCTCAAGTGCCTGGAAGAGTAAAAGGAAGTCTCCTCTAGTTCCAAAGGAGGTCCTCAGACGTGAGTTCACAGCGATGCTCCCTGTCTGCTGGAGTGCTGGGACAGTGGCAGGGCTGTGTTTTGTCAATTTCAGTACCACATAATTTCATTGGGTACCAAGTGCAGGGTGCCTTCTTCTGAGAGTCACTTGCCCTAACATCTGCTCCACCTGTCACTAGCACGGCTGCCCTTCTGTGCCCCCTGCAGGTGTTCAGCTGCAAGATGTCTCCTCGCACTCCACCCACGGCCCTGGACATACAACGTTTAGCTCATTAAATGCATGGCTATTTCCTTTGCGTCAACTACTGTGCGGCTATCGTCATCTGCAGTTATGTAATGTTTTAGAATTTTTCATATAGTTCTTCATTTGAATCTTACAAACTCCAAGAAGTGTGGGAAATAGTAGAACCGCTTTGTAAATAGGGAAAATCAGCCTTGGGATAAACAATGTAGTAGTGATAAGTGGTGCTGAATTTCAATCTAAGTATTTCTATTTTCTTAATTCCTTTCTAATTGACCATTTGTTTTTGTGACCTGAGTCCTGTCCTTTAAGATCTTGGCCTTGATTCACCCCAGTCCTTCCAGAGTAGCACTCAACTGCACACTGCAAACCTGGTTGCTTGGAGATAAGTGGACGTGCTGACCCATGAGTGCTCAGGGTGACAATGCCAACAAGCTCCTGACCTGTCCCCAAACCCTTCTGCCCTGTCCCTGGCAGCAGCTGGAAGTTTCCATTCAGTTCCCTCATGTTCCTGTGTGCCAGGTAGCAGGAACAGCAGCTGGGGTGGAGGGAGCTGCAGGCCAAGCGAGTCCGGCACTCCTCGGGTGGTTCTGGTGCCTGCAGGACAAAAGCCAAGCACCTCAGCAAGGAAGCTGGGCCTTCACTCACAGCCCTCTGCTCCAAACTTTCTATTTGGCATTTCCCTTCCCTGTTTCCCTGTCCCACATGCCTCCCTTGAGCACATACCGTGTTCCCTTGTACTTCTGTGCCTGTGCTCCCAATCCTGCCTGCCCTCCCTGTCCTCACCCTAGTCACCTACAGGGGGATGTGTGCGTCCTGCCCACTGGGGGACTGGACTGGCTTTGGCCAAGGGGATGGGGCCGAGCACACAGCATACTCGTTCCGGGCTGAGCCTCAAGAGTCACCGTGTGTATTTGTATTCTCCCTTTTGTGCTTCTCCCCTCTGCCATAGGAACATTCCCTGACTCGCTGCTGGTCCCTAAGTCCCGAGGCTTGTGGACCATGGCATGGCTGGATTGAGTCCCCAGCCTGAAGCTAAGTCCAGCCAAACTGCAGAACTGGGAGTGGAAAATGAAATGCTTCTCTGGTGAGGCGCGGAGCTTTGGAGTTGTTCATTGCTAGTCTTATGGCACTTTAAGCATTAATTGCTTCTTTAACACACATGGGTACACGTGCAGAAAATCCGTTTCCCATCTGAAACAAACTGCTACATATTTTTTAGACTCAGTTCAAGTGAAGAATTCGATCAGGTGGGTTTGGGTACCACACCCCGCTAACACTTCGAAGAGAGACTCCTGTTCGTGCCCGTCCACTGTCCCCTCCGTGTTAGGAGCTGACCTTGAGCTACCACCGAATTTGGAATAGAATTTCTTGCGGAGTGGGTGGCTGGTGAGAATGGTGTATCATCAGCAAACCAGCCTTGTTTGTTGCACTGATAAATGTGGGTTTTTTCCCCATAAAGATTTTAATGACTCATTCGCTCCCACATCAAGGCGTCATGCAGCCAAACTCCCACAAGCCAGTCTGTCCTCTGGCTTAAAGCATTGAAGGCTCTAACAGTTAAAATCCAAATCCAATAGAGTAAGATACATTGGGAGGTCTCGGAGAGAAATATTGTGCCACAACCATTTTGTTTTCACCTTAGTATGAATCACTTTATTTAATACCACGGGAATAAGTGGCTCAGTTTGGATGGGGCCAGCACTTTTTGTGAATCCAAGGGCAAAATGAGGGCCTGGATCAATTGCTCTGCATGTGGGTCACCCAAATGGAAATTTGGAGAAAGGGTTCAATAAAAAAACTTAATTGTCAAATGATTGGATGTGCCCTGGGTTGTCTCTGAGAGAAAGAATTTATATAACCAAATCCTGGCTTGACGAAATGAATATTTCCTGGCCCTCAGACACAAACTTGGCGCTAGTTGGAAACAGTGTTTCAGTTTGCCTACAATACACACGTGTACCTATTCTCCAGTGCCATGCTGAACATTTTCTTTGGTTTACTAACTCTCGTTCCTAGATGGTTATATAGCAATCTAATAACTGCTGTAATTGCAAATAGAGATGTTTTCTGTGTTTAGGACGTGTCTCAAATCCTACTTTGCATGGATGAACTTTTTTTTCACTCCAAGAACTTGAAGTCGACTTTGATGGGACAGACTAGGCTCCTGCAGAACTCTGGCAGGCACCGAAGACTTGGCTACCCCGCATACCAGGAGCGCTGGGTCGTGTGCCTGGGGCTTGCAGCCAGGATTCGGGTACTTGCCATGCTGCCTTTTAAAACTGACCCCCTGCCTCCTGCGGAATGCGTTGTGGACTTGAGGTCAGTACCAGGGGACTTGCTGCTGATTTGGTTCCCACTCGTGTGCACAGACCCAGCTGCAGTGGTTCCTGGTACCAATGTGCCTGTGGCACAATTCGTCAAGGGGCGCGGCCAGAGGGCAGTGAGTGTCGGCTCCAGCCAGGACCCTGTTGCTTTTCGATGCCCACATGCCCAAGACACGCAGGTCGGGAACGAGGGATGCGGAACCCTTCTGAAAGGACCGGCCCTCAGAAAGCCTCGTGCGTGCTGCGCAGGGCACACAGGTGTGCATTTAGTAGCCCCATAGACTTGGGTTCGAATCCCATTCTCCCCAGAGGACTCGCTTTATGTTTGGGGGTATGATTGCCCCCCTCCCCCAATCCTCAGTCCTCATATGCAAAAGGGAGATAATAATTGCACCTACCTCCCCGGGCTTTAGGGGATCGGATGAGATAAGGCTAGGACAGAGCTTGGGCATGTCATCAGTTTTCAATAATGCTAGCTCCTACTATTATTATTACTGTTCCTGGCAGAGGGGTTGGGAGTTGGAGGAGGGCTGGACTAAGGGGTCGCTGCATAGGTGTGCTGCTGTGAAAGGATGTATGCCCCCTAGAAAAGCCATGTTTTAATCTAAATCCCATTTCATTAAGGTAAAATAATCCCTATTCAATACTGTATGTTTGAAACTGTAATTAGATCATCTCCCTAGATGATGTGATTGAGTCAAGAGTGGTTGTTAAACTGGATTAAGTGACGACATTTCTCCACCCATTTGGGTGGGTCGTGATTGGTTTACTGGAATCCTATAAAAAAGGAAATGTTTTGGAGAAAGGGAGTTTCGTAGAGAGCAGAGAATGCTGCAGCACCACAAAGCAAAGAGTCCATGAGTCAGCAACCTTTGGAGATGAAGAAGGAAAACCCCTCCCGGGGAGCTTCATGAAACCGGAAGCCAGGAGAGAAAGCTAGCAGATGACTCTGTGTTCGCCATGTGCCCTTCCAGCCGAGAGAGAAACCCTGACTGTGTTTGCCATGTGCCTTCTCACTTGAGAGAGAAACCCTGAACTTCATCGCCTTCTTGAACCAAGGTATCTTTCCCTGGATGCCTTTGATTGGACATTTCTTTAGACTTGTTGTAATTGGTTCATTTTCTCAGCCTTAGAACTGTAAACTAGGAACATATTCAATTCCCCTTTTTGAAAACCTTCCGTTTTCGGTATATTGCATTCTGGCAGCTAGCAAACTAGAACAGTAGGCATTATTTCCTTTCAATTCTCCTAACAAAGTTACCGATTTGGTCTGCTCATCTCCATATCCCACCAAGGAGGCTGAACCTCAGAGAGACTCCCGTGGATGAACAGAGTCACACCTAGGAGTGTCCTCTCCTCCCTCCAGCTTCCCCAGGGGACCTCAGAGCATCCCAGGTTCCTCCACGTCAACTCACTTTCCACACCACTGCCCCTTATCACCTTTATCTAAAGTCTGAGTCACTGTCTCATTAAAAGCCACCACTTGCTCTACAAGATCCCCTCTGAGCTCCAGGCCCTGCCCCGCAGAGAGAGGTTTCCCATGTGACCCCCCTGTGCAGCTTGTCCTTGCAGTACCATCTGCTCCACGGTCCCCACCGAAACCCCTTGCTGGTCCCCAGAGGGCCTGCTCTCACGTCATAACGTCTCTGCACTGCTCTGTCTTCAGCTGACCACTCTTCCTGCCCGAGTCCTCAGTGTATCACTTCCATCTCTCTGGTGCAGCGTTGCTCCACTCTCTAGGCAGAATCAGCTGCCTCCTCACCTGGAGGCACATCGTATTTTGTCCATTCTTCTCTCGGAACATTCACTTGGTGCCTTAGAGTGTTCTGAGCTCAGCCAAGATTTTCAGACCCCTACTGCGCGCCTTGGTTTGCGTGTGTACACTGTGAGCTGTTGAAGGCAACTCAGCTCAGCCAGGATTTATTGGACCCCCACTGTGTACCTCACACTGGACTAAGCCTGGGGACTGAGCAATGCTGTGTCCCTGAAGGCAGGGCTACTGCAGCCGCCTCCTCGCCGCCTGACTTTGGACAAACTGTGTTGTGCTCTTTGCTCCGTTTCCTCATTTGCACAATGGGGCTAGAAATTGTATCTCGCTCACAGAGTTTTTAAGAAATTAAATGAGTTTAGATGGGTAAAGGGCTTAGAATAATGCTTGGCTTGCAAGAACTCACTAAAACTTGGCTGTTATTAGTTATTAGTATTAGACTCTCAATAAATTTTAACCAGATAGATGAAAATAGAATGAAAAGGAGCCCAATTAACTTTAATGTTACAGACCTTTGGTTTCCCTTCTCTCATATCCACTAAAAACTCTGTCCAAAGTAGTTCAAAACTCATTGAAAGCAAAGAATGAATTCGTTTAAATATCGCAGAAAAAAAAATTGAATGCTATGACACATGACATTACTTACTGATGGATTAAGTACTCAAACCATCTACCATCACTAAATTTTAGTATGTCTTTAAATAAAATCTTTATTTCTTGACTGATAATAAAGAACTTTCATTAAAACAAATAGCAAGTTGGATGCTGGTGAAAAGTCAAAGAGCATAGTCCTTGAATACATTTGGGTTTGCTTTAATCAAAATAGTTTCAGTTTTGATAAGATGAGTTTTCATTTGTTTTTTGGCAATATAGAAAAACATTGCTAGATCATTTATTTTATATCCTCTGGTTTTAAGTGCTCTCAAGGGCTTGTTCACAGGATAGAAAAATAAGAAGCTAGAAGGGCACTAGCATTTGTTCGGCTCTAATCATATTCCATGGAACAAAGAGTTGAGGTCAGAGCCATGATGAGTCTTTTTAAAATAAGAAGAGTACTGCTAAATATGCATGTTGAAATGTAGGTATTTTACTGTCAATAGTCTTTCTAAATAAAGCATTGATCTCAGCCATGTCACTTCTCCACCTAAGAGCCTTCAAGGGTTCTCCACCAATTTCAGGGGAGTTACAACTGCTTACCATGCCCATGTCATCCTTTATCACATGGTCTGCTTGTTCAGTCCCATCTCTTGCTTCTTCCTGACATGCATTCCATGACCCAGCCATGCTAAATGGTGAACGGTGCCAGTGCTTCCTCACATATCATCTTAGTGCACAACTGTTCCATTAGCTTGAAATGCTCTCGTCTTCCCATATCAGTGCCTGTGCCAACCCTTTCTCTTTCCCAATGGCCAACCCCTACACAGGCTTCACGCTCTGCTCAAGTATTGCTTTCCCTGAGATGTTTTCACTGACATCCTCCAACACGGTAGCATGTCCCTGGAGGCTGACTTCACAGCCTCTTGAGAAATCTGTATCACAGTGTTTATCGCCTGGTGTGGAAATGCTTTGTTTACAAATGCATCTCTCTCCTGGACTGCTATCTCCTAGACTTTGCTTTCATTCTTCTGTATGCTTATGATAATGAATGATGAATGAATGTTTAGCAAATAGATGTTAGTTCATAAATGGGATTAGCGAACAGTTTGGGAAAAATCAGTCAGATGTTCAGTAGCTCCTCTGCTTCTACCAGCACCATGGACATATGTGATCTGGCTCATACCAGTAAATGACGCCTTGTCCACAGGACAGAACCCACTAAATCAACAGATCGGATGGTTTCCAGAGTGAAGCCAAGGTTTCTAAGTGTTCCAAAACATGAGCACATTTGGTATACACTCACTTGGCTAATGAGGGCGGGCAGCTTCTTCCCTCTCTTTTCCAATTTGTAGAGTGGACAGAGGTTTTCTGTCAGTTGCCTAGCAAATGGCAGAAGGAAAAAGCTGAAAGATTGGTAGAGTGTGATGTAGGAAGAGTACAGGGAGAAAAGAGAGTGTAAGACCCTCACTGAGCAATAAGTGTGAGCTGAGGGGAGGAACAAATGTCAATATTTCATGACTCTAGAACACCAAAAACCTGTAGCCCTCATTCTCTTCCCCATCCGGTCCTGCATCCGTTTGTGCCACAGGCACTGCTGGGACCTCTGTCATAGCAGCTGGACACTGCAGGGGCACCAAGGTGGCCAAGTTCATCTCTCAGCTTCAGGCAGTGCGTCCTCTGAGCGCAGTGCTAAGACAAGTTCGCCAGTACTAGAGATGACCACATATGGTATAGGCAAGGAGATATTTCATAGTCCAAATGTTTAGTGACCATTAAATTTTTTAACTCTAGGGCTTAATTCTGCGATTGTATGGTAGTATAATATACATGGATGTTTCTGTCTGCTGAATACTAATTTGTTGCTAGAACTCGTAAGGTCTGTTTTATTATCATAGGCATATTTAAGATTTACTATCCTAGTTGTTTTAAAGGAAATTCTGTCTTAGTAGCTTTGTTTTTGCTCTTCAAGTTTAAAGGGGTAGAAAATGAAGACAAGATGAAACACAAAACAAGACCAAATTGTTAGGAGTAGTAGACATTTATTTGAAGTAAGGCAATTGAGGAATGGTATAGTTGAAGTTCTATAAATTAATGGAATGATAGGTCAATAGATTATATAACTATATAGAAATTATTTTTATAATAAGAGAAATGGTGTTAATTTTAAAGCAACCACAGGTGTCATTTAAACATGCTTATTCCTTTCAAAAAATAGTGGGAATTAGCCAAATTATACTCTTTAGATTTCCTGGTGTTCTACTTTGCCAAGAAAAAGCTCAGGGTAAAGTAATTTTAGTCTGTTAATGACATTACATGAAAAGCTTCTATGCAAATTATATCTACCTAATGTGGACCCATTCATAAAAATGTTATGTGTAAAATGGGCAGGAATTTATTTTAGAAAGATCGTCTTAAAAAAAAAAAAATGCCAAAGGAAAACCAACTCTGCCACCTGGTGTAAAAATAGGTCATTGCAGTACCTTTTTTATTCAAACAACTAACCTGGCTTTTCTTCATTCATCAAAGATCTTCAAGACGATATTTGAGTGAGTGTTTTTTTTCCCAGGTTACTGAAGCTCATGACATATTTTAGAAAATTATTGATGGAAATGTTTCAAAAAATTTATACTAATTTCTACCTTATAAATACAATATGATGAACCCCATTTCACTTTTTCATGATGACCTGGCCTGGCCATTATGAACATTAATTATCTCCCATTCTCTGTAATGCAGAGAGAACCTTAAGGTTAAATGAGATTGGTTCCTTTACTCTAAACGGCCCTTATATTTTACCTTTTAGTTTGCAGGCATAGTATTTGATTATCTACTCTGTAGTGTCACCTCCCAGCTGTAGGAACCAGGCAGGAAGGCGGAGCTGGGGATGACCAGAAGCCTGGTGCGGAGACCTAAAGATAAGAAGGAAAAATGGACTTGACTGGAAACAGGTAACTTCAAATTCTAGAGGCAAACCCAGGAAAGTAGAATGGAAGATACGCCAGGTTATATCAGTGGGAAACTCTCAAGTACCACAAATAAGACCCTAAGGGAATAAAAGCTCAATTTAGGAGTCTTTTGCAGTCAAGATTGCCTGTAAAAATTACCAAAAGCAGAATTTGTCAAATATTTGCATTTTAGAAACTATTTTCAAAATTGTAGAGAAATAAATACCTATTTCTTAAGGAAAAATATACTTAATGTGTTTCATTTAAAAAAGAGGTAATATTTTTCTGACTTTTAAATTTATCTGATTTCTGTGAAACGCACATAGTTTTGCTCATTTTACCCACCCAGCCTCTAAACTTAATTTCATTTTATAAACTTTTGAAGTTTCATTAAAATTTTACCATTTATGAAATCACTTAATGACAGTACATCAAGTTTAATGCAGAATGATTTTTTCCTGACTATTTTTCTATTAAACAAACACTCCCTAAAAAGAGAATGAGAAATCAGTTAGTTTTCCTTTTCTCCTTAATAACTGCTTGCGAATCATTACGAGGTGTAGCTCTTAAAACACAGGGCAGTGAGTGATTTGTTTTGTTTTGTTTTATTAGTGCTTTGTTTCTTTAAGGGACATTTTACTGTAATTCACGTAGGTAGCGTGATCACACCTGCCAGGTTTCCCAGGGTCATCCCTTGGGCAACTTGTCCTGGTATCAAGTACACTGATGCTTAAAAAAATCTCAATTTGCATGACAAAGTAAACGTTTACCTTAGCTTAGTAAATAGTATCAGCTCACAAATAGTGTTAGGTCTTCAGATTCAATGAAACCTTCACCTTCCTGTCAGAAAAATATTTCCTCTTTTTTAAATGAAACTCATTAAGTACATTTTTCCTTAAGAAATAGGTATTTATTTCTCTATAATTTTGAAAATAATTTCTAAAATGCAATTTTTTGACAAATTTTGCTTTTGGTAGTTTTTATAGGCAATTTTTACTAGAACCCTCCAATTCTAGAAAATTAGGAAAGCTGGTTTTAAAAAATAAGTTTGAAAACAATACGGAGCCCTTCAGGCAATAAGAACTTGAGAGGCAATATCCCAGGCAGAAGAGAAGTCCAGAAAGGTGACTGATGTTTGGCTTCCCCTCCCCCCCAACCAAGATGTCTCTTCTCCTGGTTTAAAAGGAAGTACGCCCCCTAGAAAATCCATGTTTTAATCAAAATCCCATTTCATAAAGGTAGAATAATCCTTGTTCAACAGTGTATGTTTGAAAGTGTAATCAGATCATCTCCCTGGACGATGTGATTTAGTCAAGTGTGGTTGTTAGACGACATGTCTCCAGCCACTTGGAGTGGCTTGATTGGTTTACTGGAGTCGTATAAAAGAGGAAACATTTGGGAGAATAAGGATTCAGAGAGAGCAGAAAAGAACAACATAGCGGTGAGAGTAGAGAGCCCACAAGCCATTTGGAGATGAAGAAGGAAAATGCCTCCTGGGGAGCTTCGTGAAGCAGAAAGCCAGGAGAGAAAGTAGCAGATGATGCCGTGTTCACCATGTGCCTTTCCAGATGAGAGAGAAACCCTGAACTTCATCGGCCTTCTTGAACCAAGGTATCTTTCCCTGGATGCCTTTGATTGGACATTTCTATAGATTTGTTTTAATTGGACATTTTCTCGGCCTTAGAACGGTAAACTAGCAACTTATTAAATTCCCCATTTTAAAAGCCATTCTGATTCTGGTATATTGCATCCCAGCAGCTAGCAAACTAGAACATCTACTCATAGCTTTCTGAGAAGCTACGTAGACCTCATGAAAGTCACAGAAGGTTGAGTGGGCAAAAGTCAGAGTTCAGTTATAGAAAGTTTGGGGAAGTGAATTTTGTTTGTTGTAGTCATTCCTACTACAAGCCCTGAGCGGATATGTAAAGTTATGGAAGGTTTGTGAAAGTAAATTTTGTTTATTATAGTCAATGTTGACTATAATGTATTGAGCTTGTCTAAGGGAGAACGGTTTGGCTTAAAATGAAATGGCTAATTTTAACATGCACTTTGTGCTGGTTTGAAACTGAAGTACCCCTAAAAGCCATGCTTTTCTAATCCAATCTTGTAGGGGCAGACCTATTACTAGGTGGGACCCTTTCATTAGGTTATTTCCATGGAGACGTGACCCCTTCCCCATTCAAGGTGGGTCTTAATCTTTTTACTGGAGCCCTGAATGAAGAAAATAAAAGACAGAAAACATGTAGAGATCTCAGAGCCAGCACAGAGAGCAGAGAGATGGAGTCAAGTGACAGATGTTTGAATATGCTAAGCGAAGAGAAGAAGCCCAGAGTTGCCCCGGAGAAGCTAAGGGAGGACCCACAGATGCTTATAGAGAAAGGCACTGGAATCAGAACCTTTTGAAACCAGAATCTGGGAGAGCAGGACAGGAGACATTGCCATGTGCCTTCTCTTGTGATGCAGAAACCCCAGATGCCATCAGCCTTTTCTTCAGAGTCAAGGTATGTTTTTCTGGATGCCTCAGTTTGGACATTGTTATGTAACATAATAAATCCCCTTTATAAAAGTCAGTCCATTTCTGGGATATTGCATTCTGGAAGCATTAGTAAATTAAAATACAAGTCAAGACCTGATTGAATATGGAAAATTATAGGTTTTTAAAAGTGAATACTCAGATATACCAGAAAGAAAAAAAGGAATGCTTATGTAATGATTCAGTATCATAAACATTTGTTAAATCCTAACTTCTCAGTTAAAATTTTTTTTTTTTTACATGGGCAGGTACCGGAAATTGAACCCGGGTGCTCTGGCATGGCAGGTTAGCATTCTTGCCTGCTGAGCCACCGTGGCCCGCCCTACAAATATTTTTTACAATTGTATTTAAATATATCAGCATTAATTAGAAGATGAACATCTAAAACTATGACACAGTTGCAGCAAAAATATTTTTTAAAACTCTATCAATAAATCTAATTTAAAATGTGGAAGAGAAATTAAAGAAGACTTAATTAAATGATAAGACATACCATATTAATGGGTTGAAAATCTCAATTTGTAAAGCTGTCAATTCTCCCCAAACTGGTTTATAGATTTAAGGCAATCCCAATTAAAATTGCAGCAGATTTGTGTGTGTCGGTATCAATGAGAAACAGAGCGTGTGTAAATTGAGAAGTTGATTTTAAAACTTATGGAACACTGTGTACCTGGTGCCTGCCCACGCAAAAAAAAAAAAAACCTCATGGAATACATGGAGGCAAGAACTGACAAAACAAAGTTGGAAGATTAATATGATTTTATCAAGACTTATATTAAGTTACAGAAATTAAGACAATGTGATATTAATGCAGGGAACAATAAATAGTTCACTGAAATAGAATAGACAGTTCAGACACAGGCCCTAACATATCTGCACACTTTATGACAAAGGTAGCACAGAAAAGTAGTGGGCTAGATGACATCTTTATAAATGTTGCTGGGCCGATTGGATATTTATGTGAAAAGAATGAAATTTGACCCTTACCTCATTTCATTTACAAAAATCAACTCTAAAGGTAAAACACATGAAATTTCTAGAAAATAGTTTAGGAGAATATCATCATAAATTTGGGGTAGGCAAAAAATTCTCAATCCCAATGCAGAAAACTCTAAGCAAAAAAGAAAAACTAATAAACTGTACTGCCTTAAAATTACAACCTTCTTTCAATGCTTCACAATTAAGAGTGTGAAAAGCAAAACACAGAGCAGGGAAGTATATTTGTAACACATTTCACTGATACGTGAACCACACCAAAATCAATAAACCACTCCTACAGATTGGTAAAAAGACAGAAAACCACAAAAGGGGATTTCCAAATGTTCGGCAATCACAGGAAAAGTCTTTCAACTTCATCATTCATCAAAGATATGCAATTTATAAGTCTATAAAAGATCTAGACATATGCATCAGAATGGAAAAAAAGGAAGCCTGTCAGACCACCATTGTCAAGTGTTGACTGAGAGGCGGGCAATGGAGAGACATGCTCAGCCACTCTGGGGGACGGCAATTAGCACAGACACTTTGCAGGTGATAGAACTGCCTCTGCAAGCAGCAACTTGGAGCAACCCCACAAGCATGTTATTGAGCAAAAGAAGGCAGGCCCAAAAGAGTATTCAATCGTATGATTCCGTCTATGTAAAGTTCAAAACCCAGCAAAATTGCTTTATGCAGTTCAGAGTTGAGATAGTGGCTTTACTCAGGAAGGAGGGGATTTGTGCCTGGAAAATGGCATGTGGAGGTTTGGACCTGGCCGTCGCTGCTGTTTTTTCTTGATCAAGGTGGTGGTTTCTGGGGACAGCGCCCTTTGCCTTAATCCATCATACTGTACTCGTAAGATTTGTGCACATTTCTGTATGTACATTTACACTTCAGTAAAATGTTTTCTCCTTAAAGAAAAGGAAATTGTTGGGAGTACCAGAAGAGAGTAAAATTACTTCATGAAGTAATCTCTCTGAGTGTATGCTATTTATTAATATATACATAGCTCTTATTATGCTCTTCGATTGCATGTTGTGTTTAAGTGCCATACGTTTTCTTATAATTTATTATAGGCTAGAATAGAAGGGTTTACTCTTCGAGAAGACCAACACGAAAGAGCTGTGGTCTTTCTGTTTGTTGAGTCAGGAAACCAAACTATAAGAAACTATTTACTCTCCATATTAGAGTTAACAGGAAATTATTCTTACCCCTCTAACACCTGACCTTCCTCAGTTTCATCCCCATGGATGGCACCATCTCCATCTGGTATTTCCAGTAAGAACTCCGGGAGATTTCTGTGAAGGTCTCCCTCTTCCTTTGCTGATGACAGCCAATCAATTTTGTGTTCTCATATTCTACTTCTCAAATTCATTCCTTTTCTCCATTCCCTATGTCCTTTCCAAAATCAGTTTTTATTGCTACAATATTGGTCCTTCCTCCAGTCCAGGCTTCTTTGATTAATTTCCTTTTAACCCATTAGCATCCAGATTGGTCGCTGACATCACTCCTTGGCTTAGCCCTTTTCTGCTCCTATTCCTGCAGGGTAGAATCAAAACTACTTAACTTGGTTTACAAGGCTCTTGGGTAACTTTCCTTTGGCAGCTATCCTGCCCCCAAACCCAGCTTGATCTCATTGCAAACCCTTTCTCAAATCTTTGGACTCTGCCCATCTTCCTCTGGAATATTCCTACCTAATCATTTCAAGAACCAAGTTAGGTGTCTCCCTAAAACCTTTCATAGGACACTCTCCATTTCCGTCACAGAACTTATCACGCGCCATTATAACTGAATATTTCTTTGTATTTCTCATAAAATTTTGAAACAGGGACCATGCTTGTCTGTTCTCTGCTGGGTGCCTGACTTGGCACGGTGCCTGGCACACAGTAGGCGCTTGATGACTATCTGTGAAATGAGTAGCTTCAGGGCGGGAAGAGGATGGTAAAGGGGAAATTTCCCTTTCTCCATGACACAGCTTCTATATGCTGAGAGCACGTCAGGGTCTTGGCAGCAAGGGAAGGTATATTTTCAGCTGGGAGCTGCTGTGTGACCTGGGAGCTACGGTCCTCCTAGCCACTGTGCTTCCACACCTGTGTGATTTTTTTCCACATGTCAGTTTCCATCACACTGAGGCATTCCTCAGACCTTCTGAATCGGGTTGGCTGGCCTTTGCTCTGTCTTAAACTCAATTTAAAGAAATGGATCTGTAGTTAGGATAATCTGCTACTAGATAGTGGTTGAAATTGTAGATCATACCAAGGGTTTGACTTAAGATGACTTGTCACATTTCCAACATGCTCAGTGTGCCAGTTATCAGCATATCACTTCTCAGCCCCAGAATCACCAGGTTGTACCTGCTCTGCACTAACAGGCAGAATGTTATGTATTTCTCCTTGACCGCAAATACGGTGTTAAGCTTTCTTAGGAGAGGATGCTGCAGGGACGTTATAGGGGAAGGGGCCTCTTCTGCTGGCTGCGTTGATGGTCGGTGATGCAGGTATGACGTCTTCCAGGTGCTCCGCCCTGGCCACCTGCCTGTAACCTGTGGCCCCTGAGGGGCCTTGCAGCCATGGCCTGCTGAATGCCTTGTGTCAGTGGCTGGAGTCTTCATGGTAGGAGAAGCTGTTCGTTGATGTGATGTCCCGGATTGTGAGATTTGCCCCAGGTTGCACTTGTTGCTTTACTACCTCAACCTCCACATCCAAGCCCAGGTCAGAAACTCTCTTCCCTTGCCCTCATGTGTCACATTCCATCCAATTTCAAAATGAGCCTTTCTGACTCCAGAAGGTCTCTTGATGTCCACAAGCTCCTCTACATCCAACCTGATTGTCCCTGCTCTGGTCCAGGACTTAGCCACCTCCAGCCTGGACTTCTGCAGGGGCTCATGGCCTCTCGGTGGGGCTGTGCCCCCCAGTTCCCCTTCCAGTGTCCCCCCCACCCCCACCTCACTGCAACCCAAATCAGCTGCAAAACCTCAGATCCAATCACGTCACTGCCAGACTCAGGAAATGGAATGCCTGCTGCAATGCCCGTGGGACCAAGCCTGAACTTGCTGAGTCTGCAGGCCAGCCCCGAGGCCCTGCCCAGCTCCGTCTCTGCAGCCCACATTTCGGCCTCTCAGGCCCTTTGTCTTCTCAACTTCAGACCTCACGTTTTTACTCATTTTCCCAGGTTCAGGGAGTAGTTCTGGCTACACTCGCTTCCTCTCTCCTTTCAGTAAATTCTCTAAAGCTTAGCTCATATATTTTCTCCTTTCTGAAACATTTTTTGTTTAGTATCCCCTTTTCTATGTGTTATTTCTTTTTCAGGGGCGGGGAAAGGGAATAGACATTTTTCATTAAAGAAGTTGTAGGTTTACACAAAAATCGTGCATAAAACACAGAGTTCTCATAGCCCATCCTATCCTATTATTAACACCTTGCATTAGTGTCGTACATTTTTAACCATTTTAAAAAAGTATACAAGTCTGTGGCATTTAGTATACTTCCCATATTGTGCAACCAGAGCGTTTTCACCACCCCAAAAGGGAACCCAATACTCATTAAGCAGTCACTCCGTGTTCCCAAATTTCTTTTTTTTTCGGGGGGTGGGGGAGGATTGTATGGTCTGGCAATCGAACCCAGGTCTCCCACATGGAAGGTGAGCATTCTACCCAAATAGTCTTTTGAAAGTTCTTTTTTTTAAAAAAAATGTTTTTCCACAGGTTACTTTTAAAAACTTTTTTATTGTATAATATAACATATATACAAAGCAAAGAAATTAAAAAGCAATAGTTTCGAAGCACTCTTCAACAAATAGTTAATGTCAGATCCCAGAATTTGTCATGGGCTACCATACCATCATCTGAGATTTTTCCTTCTAGCTGCTCCAGAATATAGGAGGCTAGAAGGCTTAAATACTTTTTAATCACCACAATTGACTTTCTTTCTTCCTTTTTTGTGAAAAAATAATATATATACAAAAAAGCAATAAATTTCAAAGCACAGCACCACAATTAGTTGTAGAACATATTTCAGAGTTTGACATGGGTTACAATTCCACAGTTTTAGGTTTTTACTTCTAACTGTTCCAAGATACTGGAGACTAAAAGGGATATCCATTTTATGATTCAGCAATCATATTCATTTGTTAAATCCTGTCTTCTCTGTATAATTTCACCATCACTTTGATCTTTATATCCCTCTCTTTTAGAGTGTTTGGGCTATTGTCATTCTAACTTTTACATGTTGGAAGGGTCTGTCACTATTATGAGGTAGGGAGATAAAACTATCTGATATTTTGGAGAGACCGGGCCATCTCAGTTTCAGGACTTTTCTGGACCAGGGACCCATCCGGAGGTTGTATGTTTCTGGAAAGTTACTCTAGTGCATGGAAACTTTGTAGAATCTTATATACTGCCCTAGGTGTTCTTTGGATTGGTTGAAATGGTTTTTGTTAGGGTTTGGCAAGTTATGATCAGTAACAATGTCTAACTTAAACTTGCACAAGAGCAACCTCCAGAGTAGCCTCTTGACTCTGTTTGAATTTTTTATGCCACTGATACTTTATTAGTTACACTTCTTTTCCCCCTTTTGGTCAGGATGAATTGTTGATCCCATGGTGCCAGGGCCGGACTCATCCCTGGGAGTCATTTCCCATGCTGCCAGGCAGACTTTCACCCCTGGATGTCATGTCCCATGTAGGGGGACGGGCAATGATTTCACTTGCAGAGTTGGGCTTAGAGAGAGTGAGGCCACATCTGAGCAACAAAAGAGGTTCTCCAGATTTCATGTTCTTTAGGATTGACTAGAATGGGTTTGGTTGGGGTTTGGCAAGTTATGATAATAGCAACATCTAACTGAAGCTTGCATAAGAGTGACCTCCAGAGAAGCCTCTGATTCTATTTGAATTCTCTCTGCCACTGATACTTTATTAGTTACACTTCTTTTTTCCCTTTTGGTCAGGATGGAATTACTGATCCCACGGTGTCAGGGCCAGACTCATCCCTGGGAGTCTTCTCCCATGTCAGAAGGCAGACTTTCACCCCTGGATGTCATGTCCCACGTAGCAGGGAGGGCAATGATTTCACTTGCAGAGTTGGGTTTAGAGAGAGTGAAGCCACACTGAAGGAACAAAAGAGGTCCTCCAGAAGTAATTCTTAGGCATGCCTATAGGTAGGCTTAAGCCCCTCTGCTACATACATAACCTTTACAAGAGTAAACCTCAAGGTCAAGAGCTTCTAGGCCAGTGTTTTTTCTACTCCACAATTTTAAAGTGATGCATACTGAACACTTCATAGATAAAAGTTCTTCTGTCTCTCTCTTTACCCATGGTGGTCCTTTTGTGTCAAATCCATGGCTGTATTTTATGCACAGTTGTCCAAAGGTAGCCCTTAATCATGGTTCTGAAAACAGTTTAATGGAAAGAGATTTGGACATTGGAGCCTAGACATTCAGTGGCCAAACACTCAGCCTGTGACTCAATTTCCTTGACTTTGCACCACCTTCTTCACTGATGCATCATGAGGTCTAAACAAGACACCTGAAAAAGCATTATGGCAAACAAGAACAAAATTATATACCATAAATGCACCATTGTGGAAACATATACTCCTTTTAAAGTAAAGGGCTTGCTTCCAGGTTATTCTACATAACTAATAATTGTTGGAAGTATGGAGCTATGAGCTCTGCCCTTGTAGCCTTAACTCATTCAATTGTCATGACCTGCAAATGAGACAGATGACATTAATCACAGTTGACAGGTTAGGAAGTGAGGTCCTGGAGATGAAGTAATTGCTCACAGCTGGGAAGTCTAGAGCTGGGAGCCAACGCTGCAGTGACCCAGAGTCCTTGCTGTTTTCTCTATTTGTGCTATTGGCATGGAATAGGCTCAGCACAAACCAAGTAATACATGTTGTTCTAGTTTGCAAGTTGCCAGAATGTGATATACCAGAAACAGAACAGCTTTTAAAAAGGGGGATTTATTAAGTTGCAAGTTTATAGTTCTAAGGCCATGAAAATGTCCAAATTAAGGGACCAACAAGAGGTTACTTTCACTCAAAAGAAGGCCGATGAAGTTGAGGGTTTCTCTTTCAGCTGGAGGGGCACATGGTCTGCTAGCTTTCAGCTGGAGGGGCACAAAGTCTTTCAGCTGGAGGGGCACATGGTGAAGTCTGCTAGCTTTCTCTCCTGGCTTCTTGTCTCCTAAAGCTCCCCTGGGGGCATTTTCCTTCTTCATCTCCAAAGGGCTCTGGCTGTGTGGGCTCTCATGGCTCTTTCCTAAAATAGTTCCTTCTTGAAGGGCTCCCCTAAGCAACCCCACATTGAGTGGGTAGAGATACAGCTCCATGGAAACCATCTAATCAAAAGTTACCACCCACAATTGGGTGGGTCACATCTCCATGGATAATCAAAAAGATCCCATCCACCAATATTGAATGAGGATTAAAGTACATGGCTTTTCTGGGGTACACAACAGATTCAAACTGGCACACATGTGAAGTGCTTAAGCAGTGCTAGGTATGATGTGGGTGTTTGATGGCTCTTTTCTTACTAACCTTTCCATTTATGAGAAAACTTCTAAGCAATGTTGAAGATTTGGGTACAACTCAACTGATAGCAAAATATGCCTCACCTCAGTTTCGTTCACAAAACCACCGCGGATTTCAAGGCATCAAATTAAGTGGATCTCTTTGTAATCCTACAACTGCACTAATATGTATATTTTTAAATATATGGCTCTCATTGCAGACTGGTGAAGGGCACAGTAGCTGGAATCACAGTACATCCTTAGGGTTTTACGAGGTGGGAGACTTTTCTACTTGACTTCTTAGAAAGTCACTGGAAACTTGTGCTCAATCAGCAAAGCACTTCTTGTTGGAGAAATTGAGAGGTTTCACTTCACTTACCACCTAAATGGTGTTTCTTTTAGTCCCACACACTTTTTTTCTTTCTTCCCTGAAATGCCCATTGCTCAATGAGGCAGTAACTCTGCCTGAGTGTGAGCATTTTATTTTGACTACATCGGATCTGAAGTACAACAAAAATATTTTATTTTAGTTTATTTCTGTTTATTTCCTCTTACCACCTGCATGCACAATGCCCTTACAATGACATTATTTTCTTTTATTAGTCTCCTGCCTCTTACTGCTTCATTTTCCTTATTTTCTTCTATTCTTCAAAGTAGAAGAAGCTACCAAGATATGAGAGGATGTCCTGAGACTGTTGTTCTGAAATCCTTCCTCCCCATGAAACACCTAGATTATTTCTCTTCACCCTTTTCTACAATTAAGTTTCATTTCCACCCCAGGGACTTGGCGGCAGCCTTCTCCGGGAGTCAGTTTCCTGACACAGCACAACCTCGCGTCACCTCAGGAAGACAGCTACAGCTGTCTTTAAGCTTTTCTAATCACAACCAGCAAATGGAAAATCCAAATACTATCAATACTTTTTGTTTTTAGAGAAACAGGCCCAGTGGCAAATCAGATAGAATCTCAAGGTCTTTGAATCTTGACACCTTTGTTTGATTCCATCCTTGTTTTAATACCATGGATGAGAGGGAAAATTTGTCTATTTTGCAAAAATGGTTCTTATCTGAAGAGTTGAGCTTTGAAAAAATGGTTTAAAAAGACGGTGGAAAATTACAAGTCATGGTTAGGAGTCTGTAATTAATGTTTGGGATCATATGGGCGCATTGGTGATATTGAATGAGGTTAATTCACCAGCTCCCAGACACTCCTCCACCTCATTCCCTGCCCAAAAAAGCCAAATGAAACCTTAGGGGATGAGGGTGAGGTTGCCTCCTAGGCTGAGCAATACTTTTCCATAATGCAGCAGGTGGCATGTGTGAGAGAAGAGCACTCACCACGCATTCCCTGGAAGTCACTTGCCCTCTCTGCCCCCTGAAAAACTCGGTCCTGCTGCTCAAACAAAGCAACTTCTGGGCACTTGTGAATGTCAGATACCTGCTGCGCAGGGCAATTCCCTTCCGGAGTGCGGAGGAGAGAAACCTTCCAGGGAAGAAGCTTCCACAGGGAGAGCAGGCAGACAGGGCAGGGAGAGGGAAAGGTAAGACTCTGGAAACACTGAGTGGGGAGGGGAGGCTGGTGATCACACGGAGAACTCAAAGTCCTGGTACCGCTGCTGAGGTGGAGCAAGTATTGCCAGGGACATTGCCAAGAGACTTCCTGAGGCATGCCTGTGAAACCAGCGTGCCCCTGCAGCCGACGTGAAACAAGGGATTGAGAAACTTCTCTGTCATTCCCATATACCCAAGATGCAGAACTCCACCCTCCCTTCCCACAGCTCACGATAGCTAAAAAGCATGCACCAACCTAGTATGCTTAAAATATAGATGAGTTGAAGCTCTTTGGGTAGCTGTGGTCTGCCTTCTTTGTATCGGGTTCTTCAGTGTTACTTCAGCTAACACTTTAGATTGTGATGGATGTACAATTTCTGATTTGGAGAACAGAAAGATGCTTGTTCTCTTGCAAACAAGCCATGAAATTGGGTGCTCAGCTAACTCATTATAAATAACTGTCGGTACATAACTATTGTCTCCCTCAAACCTCAACATTTTGATGACATGGTCCCAGATTTTAGCTGTTTTCCTTTTGGTAACCCCTACAGAAAACTTCATTGAGTTTGATGTTAAACATGCATTTCAGCAGTATTTTATCTCACTAACTTATGTCAGTAAATGTATCCTACATATTATAAACCAAGAAGTAGTGTAACTGAGAAATTAGGATTTGAGGGATGATTTTGATTTCTGAATCATTATATAGATATTTCTTTTCCCTTTCTGGTGTATTGGAGTAGATGGAGGGAAACACCTGAAATCTGTAATTGTAATCCAGCTGCCTTGATCTCTGATAATGATTGCATAGCCTTTATTTTGTGCCCTTGTGACTGTAAAAACTTTGTGACTGACCTTCACTTGTATCCATTTATCCTACTTTTCAACATTAGTCTTATAATCACTAAAGACAGCCCCTAATGTTTATTAAGGCCAACCCAGAGCTAAGCCACCCCGAGTCCAAAGTTATCTTGATAACTGAGACTGGATCTACCCAAAATGGGCCCACGTGACATGTGTAGCTTAGACTTTAACTTGTAAGTCACCTACACCTCATTATAATACTAAAAATCATGCCCATCATCATATGAAGGCTGCCGTTTTCTTCCATATATTCTGTGACTAAGCACGTAATCAATCTTCACACGCTGAATAATTAGATCCCCTGTAATTACATCTTCTGGAGCCACTGTGCTCATTATTCTAAAACCTGCCCATCTTTTCTCTAATAAAACTACCAGAATTACTGCAGTTCAGGGAGACAGATTTGGGGCCACTAGGTCATCTGCTCTCCTACCATACACCTAGTAATAAACTCTTTCTCTCTTTGGAACCCAGGGTCTCCGGTATTGTTTATTGAGCACATCGGGCAAAAGAATCTACGGTTTTTGTCTGGTAACAGCAGCATTGATAAAGCAAGATTTTTTATGGTTGCTTTCAATTGAGTTTTTATTTAAGTGCTGTATTTTTAATGATCTAGGTCAATTTTGCTGACGTTTAGTTTCCTAAGGCTAAACGTGCTGATCTGGAAGAGGCAGAGCCACAGGGATGGAAAATATAGGTCCATGGCTGTGAACGATGAGAGTGAAAGAGGGATTGGCTATTAAGGACCCTAGGAGGGAATCTTGGGCATGATGACCTTTTTGTATCATGAGTCTGGGGGTGAATATATGGCATTATGCAGTGGTCAAACCCACAGAACTCTTCAACACAAAGTGCGAATTTTGTGTATTTAAAAAAAAAGTCTGTAGAGTTTTTAAAAACTCAATCCCACTCCAAATGATGCTCTGAACTATTTTAAACAAGTTTGTCTAATCTGTTAAGTTTGTCCATTGAATTCATCTTAATTACTTTCATTTAGAGTGCAAAGCAGGGAGAGAAAAAGGAATGAGGAGGAAAAAAAAACAGAAAAAAGAATGAAAAGATGTTACACTTGATGGGAAAAATATCTGACATATGTATTTGAACAAAAACAGCTTTCCTCCTCACTTCTGCATGCCACGTTGTCTCTGCTCCCATCTCACACAAGCAAACCCTATCGTTTGCCTTCCTGAAGTTAGAGGGAAAAATGAATTTAAATACACAAATAACACGTAGACACACGCACAGATGATATTTGAAAAGGTGCTGCATGCTGGACCCTTTGGCTGGGTGCTTACATAAGTAAGTACTAACCACAGTAAAAATCACTACACCAGACACCATTGAAGATGAAGTCCTTTAATTCTCGCAGCAGCCTTAAGACGGCAGTAACCTTACCACCCCTACTTTTAGAAGGGAAAATGGAAGGCCCAAACTCATCGCAGTGGGTGGTGGAACTGAGATCCCAACCGGGGCAGCCTGGCCCGCAACCCACGGGAGCCCCGAGCCCCCTGCCCTGCGCACACATGCTACCCAGAGCCGGAAGTTGTGACCTGAAGACAGCTCCTGGCCGCCCCCATAGCCCCAATGGAAAGACGGCTCATACGGTGTTTCAAATGTGTTTCCATCTCAAGGGTGTCACCATGTGTGCCCAGCCGCCGTGGCTAAGAGCGCACCAACCAAGAGTCTAGACCATAATATACTTCACAGCCACAGCCAAGTGAAAGGTAAGCAGTCTAAAGCAACACGAGGCACCCCCTGGAAATGAGGGGGTGCTGTTCCCTGAGCACCCGCACAGCTGTTGCAGACACTAAGTACAGCTGAAGGGAGACAGCTCCCAGCGCGCGCGGGGGCCAGGCTTCCGGCGGTGCGGGTTATTCGCTCCTGCTGCGCTGAAGGACTGGCACTAGATGCTTTCTCCCCCAGGCCACAGACAGCAAATTCCACCTCAAGCCCCTTCCATCCTGTGTGTTTGTTTCCTTTTGTTCCCACAACAAAGGTTGCATTTCCTCCTCCAACCTTAAATACAACGACAAAGGGACCACACGCACGTGGAAAGACATCTCCTGAGTTTGCTTTCTGGGAAGTCATGGGCCTTTGGGAGTCGTGCTGTCACTTTTCTCTGGGCTTTCCTAACACACGGTTTGATGAAATGTGCTGTTGTTACCAAGAGACTTGGGCCCCTGGAATCATATACTGTAGAACTGGGAGACAGCTCGGGGTGTCTGGCGGTTCTGCAGGTAAGGCACGATGGCCTGCTCTGCCCAGGCGAAGCTGCCAGACCTGGAGAGGCGAAAGGACTCGCCAGAGGCTTCAGACCTGCAGCTCAAGTCCCAGCCGGACCAAAACTGCGAAACTAGTGAGCCGGGGGCCCCGTGTGTTTGTACCTGGGCAGGTAATCCCCCACTAGATGTGGAGGCAGAAAACAAGACGCGGAAAAGATACAGGGCCACAGAGCAGCTGGCACAGGCGGAACAGCCGGTTTGGTGGCTTGCTGTCGCCAAAGCGCTTGGACTGGCTCGGAGTCCCAAGGGCAGGGACACTCAATTCTTAGCATGCCAAGAATTCCCCCCAGGAAGCTGGTTAAAGTTTACATGTGGGGGGCACCCATCTCTAGAAAATCTGATCCTTTCGATCTGGAGCAGGCCTGGAATCTGCATCTTACTGAAAGGGATAGGTGACTTCGACAGTATGTGGGACTGAATTGAAGCAGCGTGCAGGACGGCTGCCCCAGAGATGGAGACCCACAGTGTCCTGGACTGTCCTTTGAGCCCCAGGAGCAGGAGCCAATGAATTTCCTTGTTCTTTATTTTTTATTTTTTATTTTTGCTTCTGAAATAGTATCGGTGTCGTAAACACTGAGGTTTCTTCCAGCAGCTTCCGGGGCAACTGGCATTGACGACGGGGAAGCAAGAAGGAGTGAGAAAGAGCCAGTGGATGCACACATGGGAGCCCCTGGCTGCCTGTGAGTTTGTAAGCCACGCCTTTGGGGGGATCCAGAACGCTTATGGGGGTCTTGGCAGGAAGGTAGTGAGGTCCTGATGCGCAGGTGAGGCAAGACCAGGAGTTCAGAGAGCTGGCGTGTGTGTCACGTGTCTTCGGCAGCTCAGAGGCACTGGGGATCTAGATGTATCATCAGACTCACTACCCAGCGCAAGACTCTATTTGCTTTCCTACGCTGACTCCATTGATTCTAAAACTTCCAGTTTGAGACCAAATAATCCCTTTTGATCAACATACCAACATCAGCAATTTTCTACTGCAAAATGATTGGCACTAATTGGAAGATTAATCTTATACACTGGGGCTGAAAGCAATTATAGTTTGTGAGGTCCAATGCAAAATGAAAATGTAAGGAAAGACGTGCCAATAAAGGTGTTCCTAAAGGTATTAAAATATGTTTTTTTCCTTTCTTCTTTGTCCCTTTCAACTTGTCATGGTGTGATTTGTCATTTAACATCATTCTAAGTAAAGAAAAATTAAATATTTAAATTGTTAGCATGAATTTTACTGTTTATCTTTTTGTTTTGCAATTCCAGTTTAAAATGCAAATATGGAAGCATTTAATTCTACTGCAGAATCAAAAATACCAATTTATTTTTTGTAGACTGTACACACATACGTATCACATTTTTTACCAGCACCATGGAAATGCAGCACAAACCAACTCAACTACTTTTATTTACCAGCAGTCTGTACCTTCGGCTTGCCAAGGGTATGGAAAGATGTTAAGGAAAAGGAACTATGGGTTGCCTTCATTTCCTCTTTTCTCCTATGTCATTGTTTTCAGGGTAAATGGTTGGTTAATACAGGCAAGTGACATGAATACAAAAGGATATTATAATGTCTGTTGTGTTGGTGTTTCCTAGAATATTACTGCCCTTCCTGGGTTCAGAGCAAATTTTGGTTAGCACAGAAAGCGAAATAGGTGTCTTGGGCTCTCAGTGTCCCCACTTATTTGCAGATGTCACACACTTACCTTGTATTCTTTCTTAGTCTTGCTGGACTCCCATGAGTGAGTCACTGGAATTCTGTGCATCACAATGCTAGATGTGAAACAGGTGGCAAGCAATGACAGCAGGTATGCGTTGCTGCCTTCTCTGCTCACTAGTTTATTTGTCCTGCAGACGTCACTTACAAATCACAGGAACTAAGATAAAATAATTGAGAATTTCAAGATGGCGACGGGAGAACCTTAACCCAAGCACGAGCTTTCTGAGCACAGGGCCCCATGCGACTGCAGCCCACAAAGCCAGGCCTGGCTGAAAGTAATCACACATAACTTGTACTGTAAAAGGAGAATGGCCAAGTAGAGGTTTACTACTTTTAGCAAATCTGAGCAAAATTAATGCCAACTTCTATCTTCAAAAACTAACACTTTTAGCAAAATCAGAGTTGGTTATGTGTCAAGGTGACTGATAACTCATCAGATAAATTGTTGCCAATTTTTTTTTTTTTTTGCAAGGTTAGGCCCCGGGAATCAAACCCGGGTCTCCGGCATGGCAGGCGATAACTCTGCCACTGAGCCACTGTAGCCCACCCCCAATTCATTTTGTGATATAAAATTCACTCAAAGCATTTTCTGAAGGGAGACAACATGAAAAATAAACATATAAATATACTTTACTCTTCTGTTTTCTTCTTGCATGATATTACTACATGATTAATGCTTTGTATAGTGAGATAATACAGCTAACATTAAAAATAAAGAAGGCTCCTATCGTTGCTTTTACTCTGGTCTAAAATTTTAAAACTTACTTGGACATGAATTGGCACTGAATTGATGAAAATAATGCAGTTTTCTAAAGAACAAAGTAAGAAGACACTTGGTCAGCACATTACAAACGACAGTAAAAAGTAATTTGCAGATCTTCAGAGAATCATCTTACTTCCAGGAAAAATAAGAAGTTCTTATAAGGTAAAATCATTTCTGTTAAAAAAGTGGAAAAAAGTCCTTATCTAATCACATTTACTGTAATGGGAAATGGGAAAATTCTCACCTACCCCCTGCCAAATACTATTGACAAGGTATTAACAAAAGGAGAAAAGCTCTGTGAGGATCATGTGAGAATTTTCACCAGCTGTTATCTGAGATTTGTGCTGGTCAACTGCAGAAACTATCTTCAAAAGAGAGAAAAATACCTTAAATAACTAGAATTTGGTACGCCCTATTCCTTAGTTAGGTGAATGGAGGTTTTTTTCTTTTTCACCAGGACAAGCAATTCATTCCAGATACCACTCAGAAAAATTTATAATAGGGAGTTGGAGTTCCCACATATCTAAAAGACAGTGGGTTTTTTAGTTTCTTGCCAAAAAAAAGGTGCAAGGTGTGTGAAAATTGAGAGATCATGGAGGAAAGGAGGTTATTGAGGCTATTAGAAACATGTAGATGAAAGGCAGCAAAATTCTGAGCTGGAAGAGAAGCAAGGAAAATGGAGAAAACGAGACAGTTGTTTGGGTTGGGGGACGAGAGACATGGTGATTTTTAGAAACAGATTTGATTATTTTATTAGTATTAGTGAGGGTTCTCTAGGGAAACAGAACCAACAGGAGATATCTGTAAATATGAGATTTTATAAAAATCGTCTCACGCAACTATGGGAATGCACAAGTGCGAATTCCGTAGGGCAGGTCACAAACTGACAGCTCCGATGAAGGTCTTCAACCAATCCCCCAGGAAAGACTGCTGGCTGAAGCAGAGAGAGATTCTGTCTTCTGATTTCTCCTCTAAAGCCTTCAGCTGATTAGATTAAACATCACTCATTGTGGAAGGCATTCCCGCTGGCCGATTGCAGATGTAATCAGCCATGGATGCAAGCAACGTGCTGATGATTTAATAAACCAGCTTATTGGTTTACTCAACAGCCCCAAGATGTCCTTGCAGAATGGAAAGGCCAATGCTTCCTTGACAAGACACCTAGGCACCATCTCCTGGCCAACTTGACACATGAACCCAACCGTCACAAATGATGCTTGAAAGGCTTTTGCTAATGAAACTAAATGAGAAGTCCAACCCCGTGCAGGGTCAGATAGAAAAGCACTGGGTTGAACACTGGAAATAGCACACAAGGAGAGGCTTTCCCAATAGGAATTTTCAACTCATGCGCTTTTCCTTTCTCTAAAAGCTTTTGCTGCTTCATCTTTTCTAGCTATATGGCATTCTAGGGAATTACTAGAGAAAACTTTATTTTTTCTTTTGATAAATCTGTGGATCAGACAGCTGACACAATCTGCTTATCGAATTGAGAATTTTGAAAAGACATATAAAATGTTGTTTGCTAGAGTCTCTCATCTGGGAAAATGTTGGCTATTCATATCTTTCTACATTGAAATCATAGAAGAGAGAAGTTCTTGGGACCCAAAATTTTTTGCAGTCCATAAATTTTCATTTAAGAAAACTCTATAATTTGAAAACTATTGCTTTTTTCTTTCTTTGTTTTGTATATATGTTATGTATAAAAAAAGAAAACTCTATAAATGAGTTTTCTGCGCTTATTGTTTACCATTGTGCCACCTTTGGTGGATGTTGAGGGGGTGACGAATCTATTTCAGAATCTTAATTACACCTGAGCTCCTGGCTTTGACCTAACATTAGTGCTTCCCAAAGTGTCTTATAGAGGTGGGGGAAAATTATTTTTCTGAGCAAAATAAGCTGGAAAATGCTAATTCCAACAACATAAATAGGCTGCTTTGCTGCGATGCTTCTCAGAGCCTTTAGTACATCAATGCACTTTTAAGTCTTCTACGGGGATGTATTAGTTTTCCAGCCCTGCTATAACAAATAGTTTCATTCTTATCTCTAAATACCAGATTATACATATATAAATCAGCCTGTCAAAATCCAGAAATAACATTTACCACTCCAGACTAAATGTGACTCCTATAAGAGCTTACAATCTAGGCCTCAATTTCCTTACAAGTATTTTCTAAGTGAGACCATATGATATTTGCTCTTTTCTTTCTGGCTTATTTTGCCTCACGATATGTACCACAGATTCATTCACAACACTGCATACTTCAGAACTTTGGTCCATTCTTTAGCAGCACAATATTCAATCATATGTATACACCATTGTTCGCTGATCTACTTTTCAGTCAATGCATCCTTCAGCCCTCTCCATTCACTTGGCTTCAGGTATAATGTGCAAAATCAACCATCCATCATCACTCTCAGTTTTAGATAATTTCACTGTGACCAAGAGAAAAATGCCTTATTTTCAAATACTTTCTTCCATTGAGTTGCCTACCTCTACACCTTTCTGACAGTCTTTTGAGGCCCCAAACATTTGATTTTGAGGAGTTCCCATTGATCTATTTTTTTTGTCACTTATGCTTTGGGTGTAAAGTTCAGTTTGTATTACTACATCTTGAAGATGTTACCCTACACTTACTTCTAGGAGTTTTATGGTATCAGTTCATTGGTTCTCTTTTTTCTTTTTTTTACATGGGCAGGCACTGGGAATCAATCCCAGGCTTCTGGCATATGCTATTGGTTCTTATATTTAGGTGTTTGTTCTACGTGGAGTAAATTTTTCTATAGGGTGTAAGGTAAGGGCCCTCATTCATTCTTTTGGCTATTGATATCCATTTTGCCTGTGTCCATTTATTGAAAAGACAATTTTGTCTCAGGTCAGTGGATTTGGCGGCCTTGTCAAAGATCAGTTGACCCTAGGCTTGGTAGTCTATTTCTGCACTCTGGACTCAATTTCATTGGTCAATTCTTTAATTTTGTGTCACTACCATGCTGTTTTGTCCACTATGGCTTTGTAATAAATTTTCAAATCAGGAAATGTTTATCTTCCCACTTCAGTCTTCTTTTTAGGATACTTTTAGTTATTTGGGGTCTCTTTCTCTTCCAGACATATTTAGTAATTAGCTTTTCCAAGTCTCCAAAGTAGATTCTTGAAATTTTGATTGGTACTGCATTGAATATGTAGATCAATGTGGGTAGAATTGACATATTAACTACATTCCATGCTCTTGAAATGAGCATGGAATGCATTTCCACATATTTAGATCTTCTTTGAATTATTTTAACAATGTTATGTAGTTTTCTTTGTGAAGAAACTTTACATCCCTAGTTAAGTTCATTCCGAGGTACCCTATTTTTTAGTTTTTATTTTGAGTGGAATTTTTTCCTTGGCTCCTCAGTTAGGTCATTACTTGTGCATACGAACATTACTGACTTTTGCACCTTAATTTTATATCCTGCTACCTTGCTGAATTTGTTTAACTCAAGAAACTCTGTTGTAGATTTCTCAGGATTCATGTCATCTGTAAATAATGAGTTTTACTTTTTCTTTCCCAATTTGGATGTCTTTTATTCCTTTATCCTGATGATTGCTGTAGCTGAAACTTCTAGTACAGTGTTGAATAACAGTGGTGACAGAGGGCATGAGATCATTCCCAATCTTAGAAGGAAAGCTTTCAGTTTCTCAGAATCAAGTACAATGCTGGCTATTAGTTTTTCATATATGTCCTTCATCATCTCGAGGAAGTTACCATTGATTCCTACCTTTTGAAGAGTTTTCTTCACAAAAGGATATTGAATTTTGTCAAATCCTTTTTGAGTAGATCATGTGGTTTTTTCACTATTGACTTTTTAATGTGCTGTATTAGTTGATTTTTGTGTGTGTTAAACCATCCTTGCATTCCTGGTATAAACCCCACTTGGTCGTGGTATATAATTCTTTTAATGTATCACTGGATTTGATTTCCTAGTATTTTGTTGAGAATTTTTGCATCTATGTTCATTAGGGAGATTGGCCTGTAGTTTTCCCTTTTTTATAGCATTTTTACCCAGTTTTGGTTTTAAAGTGACGGTAGCTTCATAAAATGAGTTAGGTAGTGTTTGTTTTTCCTCAATTTTTTGGAAAACATTGAGCAGGATTGCTGAGAGTTCTTTTTCGAATGTTTGATAAAATTTCCCTGTGAAGCCATCTAGCCTTAGGCTTTTCTTTGTAGGAAGATTTTTGATGGCTAGTTGAATCTCTTGTGATTGATTTCTTGAGAGCTTCTATTTCTTCATGAGACAGTGAGGCTTCTTTGTGTCTTTCCAGGAACGTGTCTGTTTCATCTAAGTTGTCTATTTTGTTGATATATAGTTGTTCAATATATTCTTTTAGGATTTTGTTTTATTTCTTCAGGGTCTGTTGTATGAATCCCTTGTCATTTTTTATTTTTCTTTATTTGCATCCTTTCTTTTTTCTTTGTCAGTCTTGCTAGTGGCCCATTAATTTTATGATTTTCTCAAAAAATCACTTTTGGTTTGACTGATATTTTCTACTGTTCTTTTGTTCTCCCATTCATTTAACTCTGCTTTATCTTTGTTATTTCTCTTCTCTTATTTGCTTTAAGGTTAGCTTGCTGTTCCTTCTCAAGTTCCTCAAGGTGAACAGTTCATGACTTTATTTTTGTTCTTTCTTCTTTCTTATTATGGATATTTAGGGCAAAAAATTTCCCCCTCAGCACTGCTTTGCCACATCCCAGAAGTTCTGATATTGATGTATTCTCATTTCATTTGTCTGCAGATGGCTACCCATTCCTCAATGGATTTCTTCTTTGATCCCCTGGTTGTTTCAGTGTGTGTAATTTAATCTCCATATATTTGTGAAAGTTCACATTCTTTGGTGGTTACTAGCTTCCAGATTCATTCCACTGTCACCAGAAAAAGTGATTTGAATAATTTCAATGTTTTAAAATTTATAACGACCTTTTTTTGTGCCCCAGTATATGATCTATCTTGGAGAATGTTCCATGAGCACTAGAGAAGAATGTATATCCGGACATTTTGAAGTAGAATGACCTATATGTGTCTATTATGTGTAATTCATTTATCAAAGTGTTTAAGCTCTGTATTTCATTGTTTCATCCTCGGTCTAGTTGTCCTATCTATAGAGGAGAGTGGTGTACTGAAGTCTCCTACTGTTATTGTTGAAATGTGTATCGCTCCCATCAGATTTGGCAAAGTTTGTCTTATATACTTTGGAGCGCCTTGATTGGGAGCATAAACATTTATGATCATTTAGTCCATTAACATTGTTTAGTCCATTAACATTCAAAGTTATAAACTACAAAGGCATTTCTTGAAGCTCCCAGCTTATCCTTTGGATTTTATTTGTCAGATCTATAAACTTTTTTCCCTCTTTCTCTTTTTATCCTTTCAGTCACCCTTACTAGCACTCTTCTATTATGTGCCCTCCTCCAGACTCCCTTCTCCTGTCTCTTATGTTTCAGCCAGAGAACTCCCTTTAGTACTTCTTGCAGGGCCAGTTCCTTGTGGACAAATTCACTCAGCAGCTCTTTGTCTATGAAAATTCTCCCTTATTTTTTACTATTATTATTATTTTTTACATGAGCAGGCACCGGGAACCAAATTCAGGTGTCGGGCATGGCAGGTGAGAACTCTGCTTGCTGAACCACTCTGGCCCACCCTCTCCCCTATTTTCGAAGGACAGTTATGCCTGCTGTTAATGAACTATCTTAGTTTCTGTTTATCTGTGTCTTAAACTCCCCTTCATTCCTCAAGGACAGTTTTTCCAACTAGAGAATTCTTGGATGACAAGTTCTCTCTTTTAGGGTATTAAATATACCATACCACTGCCTTCTCACCTCTATGTTTTCTGATGAGAAAACAAAGCAGACTTACTGGGCATCCATATACATGATTGTCATGGTTAGGCACATGTGTCAACTTGGCCAAGTTGTGGTGCCTGCTTATCTGATAGGGCAAGTGCTGGCCTGTCTGTTGCAATGAGGACATTTTATAGGACTAGTTCATGATCATGTCAGCTGCATCCACAGCTGATTCCATTTGTAATCAGCCAAAAGGGAGTGCCTTCTTCAATTAGTGATGCTAAATCTAATCACGGGAAGCCTTTTAAGGAGGATTCAGAGGAGACAGGTTCCATTCCTGCTTTGGCTGGTGAACCTCTCCTGTGGAGTTCTTCCAGACCCTCCATTGGAGTCATCGGCGTCACACCCTGCCCTGTGGATTTTGGACTGTGTTCCTGTGGTCCCGTAAGACACTTTTATAAATTTTTTATTTGCAAGTGTTCCCTGTTGATTCTGTTTCTCTAGAGAACCCTAACTAATACAATGATGAATCACTTTTCTCTTAGAGTTAACAGAATTATCTCTTTATCTTTGGCATTTAACATTCCAAATAGTTTATTATTCCTCAGTTTGAATACATTGCATTTCTTGGACATGGAAATCAATGTTTTTCAGAACAGTTGGTAAATTATTGATCTTTATTTCCTTAAATACTTTTTCTGCTAGTTTTCTCTTCTCTTGCCCTTCTGGGACAGCGATGATGCACATGTTAGTGCAGTGACATGTGGGTGTGAATGGGAAGGTTTAGGGTCATTTTATCAATATAAGGAAAGATCATGGATGAAATATGGGACTTACACTGAATCCTCTTGTGGATGATAAGTCTGGTCAATAGTAAAAATATAAGAATGAAATTCCATGAATTAGTACAAATATAGGATACTACTACAATGTGTTAATAATAATAAGGTGGTAAATGCATAGAAATATACTTTAAGCAAACTATGGACTGTAGTGAATCGTAGTATGTTAATATTCTTCAAATAAATTCCAAGACAAAATTATGGCAAGTGCAACAAAACATATACAAAATAGTGCAAATTGTTTAACTCAATTTGTATGAAGTGTAAATATGAATAAATTTATAGAATGGGAAAAAGTGTTTGCTATGACAAAAATAAATTAGTGGTTATGTAAGGATAGAAAAGGATAAGTGGATTGAGAGGTGACTGCTAACAGATATGGGGTTTTTCTTTTAGGAATAATGAAAATGTCTTAAAATTGATTGTGCTGAACACACAACTCTATGAATATACTAAAATTCACTGAATGTACACAGTAAATGAATTGTATGGTATGTGAATATATCTCAATGAAATAGTTTTGTGAGTTTGCATTCACAAAGGTAATAAATGGTAATTAGGAAGATCAAAAAATAATAATACAACTGCCAGAGATAGGAAATATGCAAAGTATCCTTTCAAAGCTCTAGTGCATTATACATAGTATGGAACCATGCCAGTTAATTTCTTGGATGACAGTTGGGATTCTTCCAACAACATGTGTGAATTAATTCAACATTTATTACTGAGCATGTCTTATGTCTAGGCATTCTTCAACACAAAGGGTGGGTGGATTTCCCATGACATGAGTAAAGGTCATACTTTAAATTTTCCCAATGCATCTTCCTATTGCAAATCTCTCTATGTCATGCAATGATGTAATTGCAATTAATACAGCCTTTGACATATTTGAGAATATGGCTCTTGCAAAACATTGGGGTTTCCTGAGAGAAAGTTACAGTTACTGCTAACCTCTAAATGGGTGTCTTCTTGCAATGCATTCTTCTTTTCCATTTTTAAAGCTAGAAAGTAATACTACCGCAATGTTCTGCTCACTTTCCAGTTGCTTAATCCTTCTCTTGGCAGGAAGAAATTGGTGTTTGTCTAATGAGATGTTAGAAATATCTGTGTTTACCTAAGATGGTAAAAACTCTGATCTTAAATTAGGGATCTTCTCAGGCAGAGATAATTTGTACATACAAATTTAATTTCTCACTATGCTAGTATAAACCAGAGAAAAGAAAAAACCCCACTGCATCTGGAGCTCCATTATGGTATCCTAAGTGTCCTAAAACCTTTTTTTGTAATGGTCATTTTCCAAACACCACAAGGTATGGAAAGGAAAGGGCCTCAAATTATGGGCTTTCAGTAGTATGGTGAATTTGAACAACTCATCTTAGATCTCTGTGCAGATGTATCAAGTAGTAATCACGGAAAGCCAGTTTAAAATCTCTATTTCATTTGAAACTTTTTCTTTTAATTGACAAACATTGATGATTCACATCATGTTGCATGGCACAAAAACATGCCCTATTCAGCAGAAAACAGAATCCAAACAGAACAGTTTTAAAGCATCTGAGAATTCAATACGTTTCCCACCATTTTTAAGTAGCAGTACTCAGACAGCAGCCAGCCACATGTAGCTCCCGTCATTCCTGTTCCATAAACACGCAACCCACAGAGACATCCTCATAGAGTTGGAAAGAGCAATTCAAAGGATGGAGGCACTAATAAGCAACTTTAAGGAGGCATGAAGACCATAACGAACTGCCATCTATACATGAATTATATTTTGTGTGCTAAAATAGGAGAACATCAAGCTTAGTGCTTACAATCCGAGAATCTTTCATCTCAACTGGCTTCTCTTTGTCTGCAAAAGGATGGATAAAGTTGAGAAGCTAATTCCAAGTGGGCAACCCTTAACTTTGCATTTCTATTTGAAAAATATTTCAACTAAGCTACACAATATAGCCAGTTTATATGCAGAGACTTGATTTAACATTCACTTCTTAAATCATTTTGCCTCTCTTTTCTTGTTAGTGATGCTTAAATTCTGTGACTTCTGAAGTCATATAATAAACGTTTAGAAACACCTCTGACCAAAAGAATAGCGTGGTTACTGTATGTCTCAATGGAGATTAGGATAAAGTAACATCATAACGCAGAAATGAAAGGGCATAAGATAATGCAGCTGGCACAAGAGAGCCACATTCGAGTTATCCTTAGAGAGGAAGGACACACAGATGAAAGGGGGCTCTCTACCAAACTCTCCTCTTAACCGTACGTGAGGCACCTGGGATTACAATGGCAACATATAATTTCAGGAGTATGTTTCTTCCAGGAGTGGAAAGAGAGCATTCTATGCCGTCTTTTCTCTCCTGGTCTACAACTGTGGGTACTTTATTTACTTTTGTTGGTGGAACTAGTCTAACCATTGCCCAAAACAAAGAAAGAAATTACATACATACGCCTCCTACAAATTCCACCTCCTTGCTGAAGCTGTCTTGATTCCCTATTATCTATTTTTTACATCCCCCACAATATTTACAAACTGTTTTCTATGTAAGTCATGTGTGTACACATTTCCTTATTTCACTGAACTGTAAACTCTGGGACCAAAGTGACAAACAGAGTGCTTTATAAATGGCAGGTACAACATAAATGTTTCCTGAATGAGTGAATATGTTCATTTCAACTTCGTGATAGCTAGACTCATGATTGTTTAAAAGCCCTAATCATTAGCTGAAATAAAGATAGGATAAAGACAGGATAAAGAAATCATCCTTCCTAAGTGGCGGTCTCCCTCACTACAACGTCTTTCCATTATTTTATTTATTTATTTTTATTAACGGAAAGAAAAAAAAGAAATTAACACAACATTTAGAAATCATACCATTCTACATATGCAATCAGTAATTCTTAACATCATCACATAGATGCATGATCATCGTTTCTTAGTACATTTGCATTGGTTTAGAGGAACTAGCAACACAACAGAAAAAGATATAAAATGTTAATATAGAGCAAAGAAATAAAAGTAGTAATAATAGTAAAAGACAAAAAAAGCCCTATAGCCCAGATGCAGTTTCATTCAGTGTTTTAACATGATTACTTTACAATTAGGTAAAGTATTAGGTATTAATATTTATGTTGTAGTAATAAACTCTTTCTCTCTTCGAAACCCTGGTGTCTCAGGAATTGGTTATTGAGTGCGTCAGGCAGAAGAATCAGTGGCCTTTCTCCGATAACAATTTGGTGATCCAGATGGGCTGAATGCCCGAATCTGTGGAGCCCCCGCAGGGCAGGTGAGCCAGGGAACCTAGGCTTGGTGGCCGCTGGACTGAATTTGGTCTAGAGGCTTGGCCACCAGGGCTCCTCTGTTCTGCTGGCACCCTAGTGACTTTTGGCTCCTTAAAAAAGCTTCAAAAAGAGAAACTGCTTCTAGTTCCAGGTCCAGACATCTGATTGGGTCTGAGTGGGTCATCAGGGCAAAGGTGGATCGGGAAGTAAATAGGCAGCTTGAGTCCCCTTTGACCTCGGCCCAGGTCCTGCTTCCAGAACAATCCCTTTGCTCTGACCTCTACAACCACTGATTTTGGGTACCTGTAAGGAAAGATGCATTTGTAGAGTCTGTTCTTTTCAACTGATGTTGTCATTGCCTGCAACTGATGTTGCTTTTGTGTGACCTTGGTAAGAGACAGTTCAATTGTACACTCTAGCTGGGAGAACTGGTTATCCTCCCCAAAGGAGATGCACTTTCATAAAGATATCGAGGTCCCAGGAAGCTCCTTTCGGTCCCTAGCCAGTTCCCAGAGGATGAAACTGGGCCTGGTCACGTAAGCTAATCGGAATTGTGCCAGTATTGTATAAAGATATCATAAAAACCACATGCAAGCAGTTAGAAGAGGGGAAGATGAGAGAGAGAGGAGAATCTTATGAGTAAGAGAAAGCATCTCATCTGAATCTTATCCGGAAAACAATGCTTTGCTGTGGATTTTTAGTAAGGAGACTTGAATGCTGCTTCTGAAATTTCCCAGCACTTCTCTTTAGGTGTTGATGCCATCTTATCTGGTGATGCAACTATGCCTTATATTTAAAACTCCTTTAATTACTTTCTTTTAATTATTTTTCTATCTGAGTGGGTGAGTGGGTTATCAGGGGAGAAGCAGATTGGGAAGTAAATAGGTGGTTTGAGTCCCCTTTGACCGAGGCCTGGGTCATGCTTCCAGAACAATCCCCGTGTTCTGACCTCTACACCTTCTGATTTTGGGTACCATGATATACAGAATTTGAAGCCTGACCTAATCCAACAGTTAACTTGTGTCTAGTGAAATTAAGTAGGCCTGTTTAAGTGTTAACTGGCACGTTACCGAGGTATTGGTTAGTTGTAAAATTGATGTGATAAGTGTTTTATGTCTGATGTATTCACTGTGGATTCAGTACAGGGTTTGAGGCCCTGGCCTGAATTTGTCTTTTGACCATACTCCTAAAAAATGAGAACTCCAACAATTAATTGGTATTTAATGAAGTTAAATAAGCCTGTGTAAATGGTAGCCAGTATGTTACCTGGGTATAGTAAAAATTGTTTGTTTAATTGTTAATCAGTGTGTTAAGTGTTTAATGCCTGTCTGTTAGCTGGTGAATTCAGATTTTCTATCCTGTTTCTGGTTAAATTTGTATAGGTGAAATATTATTCATTTATTTAGAGACCTTATAAATTCCTACAACTTTGATATTGTTCCCACTGTCCGTGTTATACCCTGATACTAATCTGTATGATGTCAGCAATGGTATGGTGTTGTTACTCATGGTTTTAGTCATTCTAAAATGGCTACAGATCATATAAACAGCCAAACTGTCAGATGCACTGCTTTTGCTCCAGTACCTATCTGAACGTATGAGTGTTCAACTGTAATTTTTTTACTAAGAAGGATATTTATTGGAATAATACAAAGATGTTAAAAGGATGCGTTAGATAATAGTCCTAACAAGCTGGGTGTCCATTAGTACATGGTGTGTGGCTGTTGCAACTAGGAAAGTCCGCTGCTCAATCAGCCACAAACACAACTGCTCTGTCAAAGAAGATGTGCTGAGGTTCAGAGTGGTGGGATCTAGGCTAGGATCTGCCCAACATTAAAGGAAAGGTTGAAAAAATGTAAATGTTATATTTTATCTGTTAAATAAGATAACTCTGGTAAATGTATAAAAGTGAAACAACAAAGCAGCTCTGTTTCCTTAACATAAAATGGCAGTCTAATGTTTCTATTTCTGACGGAAGCTTCACTTAGAAATGCTTATAAAATTTAAAGCTCAGATTGTAAGCGTTAACTGTTATCGTTAAATTCTGAGGTGCTTTACTTTTTGTATAGTTCAGTAGTTTCTTGGAACTTTAAGTATAAGTGTGACACCTGAAACTCAGATTTGGTTCTCCAGCTCTGAAAATTAATTAGCATGGATCCATGCATCAATGGTTACAAAACTGAAAGAGATCAACTCCAATTAAAGATGTGATAAAACTGATCTAGTTAAAACCAAGCTAAAGAATAATATTGTCTGTATTTTAAAGCTTTAACTTTTGTGTGAGATAAGAAAAATGTTATTTTGTCCAAAATTTGTACTATCTAATTTAATCAGTCTAACCAATTAAACAACCTAGTTCAGCTTTATTTGATATGGAACCTGGAACCAGGAACAAAATATTAATGTTATGTACAAGTTAATGTTCTGCAGTGATGTATTTCAGATTTTTCTGAGCAGAAAATGAAAAAGTGTTTGCAACATCCCTTAAGGAACTGGAAAAGATAGACCTATTAAGCTTCCCCACCTGGGGAATTCCTGACATTTTTCTTAAGCAAGAGGGGCTCACAGTTTAATAAGCCAAGGCCTCAATTTTGAGGCTTGTCCTTATAAAATTTATTTTTGTAATAATAAACTGAACCTACTTAGGATTAGTGCCTAAGAGCCACCTCCAGACAATCTCTGCTGTTGCTCAAATGTGGTCTCTCTCTCTCTCTAAGCCAAACTGTAAGCTTCCCCCAATGTGGGACCTAATTTCCAGGGATGTAAGGCTGGCACTGGCAGGGTGGAACATAACTGACCCTGACACCCGGGGATACACTGGCTCTGGCACTGTGAGCCAAAGATAAACCTGGCCCTGACAGAGATGAACTGATCAAAAAGGGGGAAAGAAATAGAGTTTCAATGGCTAAGAGATTTCAAATCGAGTCCAGAGGTTAATATGGATGTTACTCTTATACAAGCTTCAGCCAGAAACTGCAAACTGCCGCAATATGGCAAACCCCTACCAACAGTGTTCCTGGAAACCCTAAAAGATATCCAGTGCTCGATAAAACTTTACTTCTTAAATTTGCCTTTCAGAGACTTGAAACCTCCAGATTATTCCAGTGCATGAGAAGCTTTAAAACCCAAAGATGCTGACCTCTCCAAGAATAACAACTAATTTCACTGTTCATCCCTTTGCCCCTTCATAAGGCCTTCTTAAGCCTTGAAGCAGTTAGAAGAGTCGTTGTCCAGATATCTCTCAAGATTGAGAGATAATTTTCAAAGATAGGGGCAATTAGCAGGCCCTGATGATAAGGAAAGAGTGCAGTAACTAGCCTCAATCCCATACATTTGTAAATCATCCGCTAAGGTCTGCCACTGAAAGATAGATAGCTCTACCTCCTTTCCTTTCAATTTATGATAACATGTTAACAATAAATTGTTATTGTTTTCAATGTTTAACAATGTTTTCTTTTCTGTTTTGAACTTCTGCCTTGAATTTATTATCTGAAATGACCTCATCTCCCCCTGCTAGAATCATTAAAAACCTTGAATCGTCTTTGTTCAGGGAGGGAGATTTTGGGCCACTAAAATGGCCCAAAGTCTGTTCTCCTGCTACATGTGTAGTGTAATAAACTCTTTCTCTCTTTGAAACCCCAATGTCTCAGGAATTGGTTACTGAGTGTGTGGGGCAGAAGAATCCACGGCCTTTTCCTGGCAATAATATCCACTGTTCGCCACGCATCCCTAGAGTCAATGCAATCTCAATAAAAATCCCACCAAGATATTCTGCAGACACTGACAAGCTGAATTCAGCCCTAGATTTGTATTCAAATTGCTTGAGAACACTGTTGATGAAATCACTTTTCACAATTCTAATAACTTAAAAAATATTTTATAATTAAAGTTGCATAAATTAAGTCCATGCCCCCTACCCACAGAAAAGTGGAAATGAATTCAGTCTACCTGTAGAACCATGAAAATACAGTCAAGTGAGCATAAGCCTTTCAACAAATGGTGATGGAAGTGTTGGATGATCATATTAAAAAAACAGACATCAACTTTACATGTTACACAAATTGTGTTTTACACAAAGATTCATACAGAATAGTTTTTAGATTTTTGTGAAAGATGCAAACTTGTAAAAATTTTAGAAGACACCAGAAGGAAAAATCTATGTGACCTTAGGTTTGTTAATGAGTTTTTATGTATAATACATAAAGAGAATCATGAAAGGAAAAAGTGGTAATGGGATTTCATTAAAATCTTTAATATTCTACTCTAATGGAAGGCAGTGCTAAGAATAGAACGTTTACACTGGAACAAAGTTTTGCCAACCACAATAACTAAACATGACTTGTAAGAAAATATGCAAAAGACCCACTAAACAACATAAGAAAACAAATCACCCAATTGAGAAATGGGCAATGGACTGAACAGACACCACATCAAATTAGGTATACAGTTGGAAAATAAACACATTTAAAGATGCTTAATATCACTTGTTATTGAAGAAAAGCAACTAAAAGCAAGAGACACTCACTACACACCCACTGAAATGGCTAAAATCCATAGAACAGACAATACCAATGGCTAGCAATGATGTAGAAAAACAGGAACTCTTCTTCATTGTGGAGGAGATGCATGTATTCGTTAGGGTTCTCTAGAGAAACAGAATCAACAGGGAACACTTGCAAATATAAAATTTATGAAAGTGTCTCACGTGACTGTAGGAATGCAGAGTCCAAAATCCAGAGGGCAGGCTGCGAAGGTGATGACTCCAATGGATGGCCTGGATGAACTCCACAGGAGAGGCTCACCAGCCAAAGCAGGAATGCCACCTGTCTCCTCTGAGTCCTCCTTAAAAGGCTTCCCATGATTGCATTTAGCATCACTAATTGCAGAAGACACTCCCCTTTGACTGATTACAAATGGAATCAGCTGTGGATGCAGCTGACGTGATCATGACCTAGTCCTATGAAATGTCCTCATTGCAACAGACAGGCCAGCGCTTGCCCAATCAGATGAACAGGTACCACAACTTGGCCAAGTTGACACCTGTCCCTAACCATGACAATGCATAATACAGTTACTTTGGAAAACATTTTGGCAGTTCTTATGAAGACAAGCGTAGGTCAGCATGTGACTCATTATTCACATTTGTAAAATATTTACCCAATTTTGATAGTTAATGTAGCTCCCGTCATTCCTGCTTCAGAAACACACAACCCACAGAGACATCCTCATAGAGTTGGAAAGAGCAATTCAAAGGATGGAGGCACTAATAAGCAACTCTAAGGAGGCATGAAGACCATAACGAACTGCCATCTATACATGAATTTTATTTTGTGTGCTAAAATAGGAGAACATCAAGCTTAGTGCTTACAATCCGAGAGTCTTTCATCTCAACTGGTTTCTCTTTGTCTGCAAAAGGATGGATAAAGTTGAGAAGCTAATTCCAAGTGGTCAACCCTTAACTTTGCATTTCTATTTGAAAAATATTTCAACTAAGCTACACAATATAGCCAGTTTATATGCAGAGACTTGATTTAACATTCACTTCTTAAATCATTTTGCCTCTCTTTTCTTGTTAGTGATGCTTAAATTCTGTGACTCTGAAGTCATATAATAAACATTTAGAAACACCTCTGACCAAAAGAATAATGTAGCTACTGTATGTCTCAATGGAGATTAGGATAAAGTAACATCATAACGCAGAAATGGAAGGGCATAAGATAATGCAGCTGGCACAAGAGAGCCACATTCGAGTTATCCTTAGAGAGGAAGGACACACAGATGGAAGGGGGCTCTCTACCAAATGTCCTCTTAACCGTACGTGAGGCACCTGGGATTACAATGGCAACATATACTTTCAGGAGTATGTTTCTTCCAGGAGTGGAAAGAGAGCATTCTATGCCTCCTTTTCTCTCCTGGTCTACAACTGTGGGTACTTTATTTACTTTTGTTGGTGGAACTAGTCTAACCATTGCCAAAAAACAAAGAAAAGAATTACATACATATGCCTCCTACAAATTCCACCTCCTTGCTGAAGCTGTCTTGATTCCCTATTATCTATTTTTTACATCCCCCACAATATTTACAAACTGTTTTCTATGTAAGTCATGTGTGTACACATTTCCTTATTTCACTGAACTGTAAACTCTGGGACCAAAGTGACAAACAGAGTGCTTTATAAATAGCAGGTACAACATAAATGTTTCCTGAATGAGTGAATATGTTTATTTCAACTTCATGATAGCTAGACTCATGATTGTTTAAAAGCCCTAATCATTAGCTGAAATAAAGATAGGATAAAGACAGGATAAAGAAATCATCCTTCCTAAGTGGCAGTCTCCCTCACTACAACGTCTTTCCATTGTTTTTTTTTTTAATTAATGGAAAGAAAAAAAAAGAAATTAACACAACATTTAGAAATCTTACCATTCTACATATGCACTCAGTAATTCTTAACATCATCACATAGATGCATGGTCATCGTTTCTTAGTACATTTGCATCGGTTTAGAGGAACTAGCAACACAACAGAAAAAGATATAAAATGTTAATATAGAGCAAAGAAATAAAAGTAGTAATAATAGTAAAAAACAAAAAAAACCCTATAGCTCGGATGCAGCTTCATTCAGTGTTTTAACATGATTACTTTACAATTAGGTAAAGTATTAGGTATTAATATTTATGTTGTAGTAATAAACTCTTTCTCTCTTCGAAACCCTGGTGTCTCAGGAATTGGTTATTGAGTGCGTCAGGCAGAAGAATCCGTGGCCTTTCTCCGATAACAATTTGCTGATCCAGATGGGATGAATGCCCGAATCTGTGGAGCCCCCGCAGGGCAGGTGAGCCAGGGAACCTAGGCTTGTTGGCCGCTGGACTGAATTTGGTCTAGAGGCTTGGCCACCAGGGTTCCTCTGTTCTCCTGGCACCCTAGTGACTTTTGGCTCCTTAAAAATGCTTCAAAAAGAGAAACTGCTTCTAGTTCCAGGTCCAGACATCTGATTGGGTCTGAGCGGGTCATCAGGGCAAAGCTGGATCGGGAAGTAAATAGGCAGCTTGAGCCCCCTTCGACCTCGGCCCAGGTCCTGCTTCCAGAATAATCCCTTTGCTCTGACCTCTACAACCACTGATTTTGGGTACCTGTAAGGAAAGATGCATTTGTAGAGTCTGTTCTTTTCAACTGATGTTGTCATTGCCTGCAACTCATGTTGCTATTGTGTGACCTTGGTAAGAGACAGTTCAATTGTACACTCTAGCTGGGAGAACTGGTTATCCTCCCCAAAGGAGATGCACTTTCATAAAGATATCGAGGTCCCAGGAAGCTCCTTTCAGTCCCTAGCCAGTTCCAGAGGATGAAACTGGGCCTGGTCACATAAGCTAATCGGAATTGGGCCAGTATTGTATAAAGATATCATAAAAACCGCATGCAAGCAGTTAGAAGAGGAGAAGATGAGAGAGAGAGGAGAATCTTATGAGTAAGAGAAAGCACCTCATCAGAATCTTATCCGGAAAAACTATGCTTTGCTGTGGATTTTTACTAAGGAGACTTGAATGCTGCTTCTGAAATTTCCCAGCACTTCTCTTTAGGTGTTGATGCCATCTTATCTGGTGATGCAACTATGCCTTATATTTAAAACTCCTTTAATTACTTTCTTTTAATTATTTTTCTATCTGAGCGGGTGAGTGGGTTATCAGGGGAGAAGCAGATTGGGAAGTAAATAGGTGGTTCGAGTCCCCTTTGACCGAGGTCTGGGTCATGCTTCCAGAACAATCCCTGTGTTCTGACCTCTACACCTTCTGATTCTGGGTACCATGATATACAGAATTTGAAGTCTGACCTAATCCAACAGTTAACTTGTGTCTAGTGAAATTAAGTAGGCCTGTTTAAGTGTTAACTGGCACGTTACCTAGGTATTGGTTAGCTGTAAAATTGATGTGATAAGTGTTTTATGTCTGTTTAATTGTTATCTGATGTATTCACTGTGGATTCAGTGCAGGGTTTGAGGCCCTGGCCTGAATTTGTCTGTTGACCATACTCCTAAAAAATGAGAACTACAACAATTAATTGGTATTTAATGAAGTTAAATAAGCCTGTGTAAATGGTAGCCAGTATGTTACCTGGGTATAGTAAAAATTGTTTGTTTAATTGTTAATCAGTGTGTTAAGTGTTTAATGCCTGTTTGTTAGCTGGTGTATTAGTTAGGGTTCTCTAGAGAAACAGAATCAAAAGGGAACACTTGCAAATTTAAAATTTATGAAAGTGTCTCACGTGACTGTAGGAACGCAGAGTCCAAAATCCACAGGGCAGGCTGAGAAGCCGATGACTCCAATGGATGGCGTGGATGAACTCCACCGGAGAGGCTCACCAGCCAAAGCAGGAATGCAACATGTCTCCTCTGAGTCCTCCTTAAAAGGCTTCCCATGATTGCATTTAGCATCATTAATTGCAGAAGACACTCCCCTTTGGCTGATTACAAATGGAATCAGCTGTGGATGTAGCTGATGTGATTATGTCTTTCATAAAGGGCTCCAAGATGGGAACAAGACCCACCTTGAATTGAGTGGTGAAATCTCCATGGAAACATTCTAATCAAAAGATCTTACCCAAAATAGACCTGCACCAACAAGACTGGATTAAAAGAACATGGCTTTTCGGAGACACATAACGATTTCAAATCAACACAACTATCCCTGAAACAGTATGGCAAAAACTCTTGTCTCCTGTTCCCTTACTCACTTTATGATCTGCAATGCTATACACTTAAAATTTTCTGACATTTTGATAGACCACGGTACCTCTTTTTTTTTTTTTTATACCCAGAAGGCCTAGTTTCAAGCAAGAAATGATAGTCATTGTTACACTCAGGAATTTGAAAGCATTTAAAGGAGTATTATAATATCTAATAAAGGATGGGGTGTTTACACATATCTATTTCATGTGAGGAGATAATGTATCATTAAGGCTGAGAACTGAAGAATACCAAGTTGGTCAGACAAAGTGCTAAGAATAGAGCATTCCTGGAAGCAGTCATAGGAAGGGCAAATGTCCATAAGGGGCAAAGCACTTCATCAGTTCAAGGAATAGAAAGGTGGTGGGCATGCAATTGGAGAGTTATTCAGAAGGCCCATGGAGCTTTAGTAGGACTCAATAAATGTGGGTTTTATTCACAGAAAGGGTCTGGGGTAATGCGATTTTCATAATATTGGGGCAGGGCAGAAGCAGCAGGATGAGCAAGGCATGTTTGTGGGCAAGTGTACACCTACTTACATCCAACCCATGACAGTAGGAAATATATGGACAGCTAAGATGACGTCCCTAAGAAATTTACTGAGTCTATCTGTGCCTTTGGGAAATTTACTGATTGATGAACAAGAGTCTTGATTAAGAAAAACACTGCTTGGCTTATGCAGTTGGCATTGACTATGCCACTTCTCATCCTGCCGCCTAATAAGCATGTTCAATTTCCTCAGATGTCACTTGCTTCCTCACTTTGGTCATCCTTGACACATAAGCATGCTAACCTGTCTCTCTTAAGTCTAATTCAACACAAAGAGAACAGCTTCTCTGAAGGTCCCCACTGCTCTAAGAACTTCCCTTGATCCCTCCTTCTCTGAGCTAAGGCTTCGTAGAAGAGTCATGTGCCTTACCTGTCCAGACTCCTTGATCTTCGATTCGACCCACGCTGGTCTTATCACACACAGGCCAGCCACTCCACTGAAATTATTCTCCTAAAATTACCAATGAGGTAAGTTCTCAAATGCCATGTTCCTTAATCATTCTTCATCTTTTCTTTCTGACTTAGCAGCTCCATTTACATATTTGATTATAGTTTTCATCTACTACCAATTTGACTTCCCCATATCATCATTTTGCTTTCCTCTAACTCTCTGTTTCTTCCTTCACCGTGTCTGTGTTCTCGGTTGTACATATGGATGTTACCCATGGTTCCATCTCCTGTCCACTTCCCTCTCACTCTGCACACTCTCTCTGAGTGACAACACCAAAACCTATGACTTCAACACAATCAATATATCAGTGACCCCAAACTCTGTTCATCAAGTCCACAACACTCTCCTGAGACCTACATCTAAATTTCTGATTGGGTGCTCATGGGGTCCTTAAAGTAAAGCTCTTCCCCCAAAGTTTTGCTCATCCTTCCTTGTTAGAATGAATGTCACCACCACCTGCCCAATTTTCTAACTCAGAAGCTGGAAGGTCTCCATGATACTTCCCACTCTATCAGCCTTCAGTGCAATTAGCCAGGGAAAGGCCTCACTTCTACTTGCTAGGTTTTCTTAATTTCACCCCTCCTCCCAATTCCTGTCATAGACTGACTCCATGAGTACCTCACTTATAACATGAATCATTGCCATAAACTTCTCACAAATTCCTCTGCCTCTTACCTGGCTGCTCTCCCATTCATCCCCTACAATCTTGCTGGCATATTCATAAAATGCAAATGAGGCCCTATAGCTCCCTTATGTAAAATATTTCAGTGGTTCACACAGTCTGCACAATAAAGTTCAAATTCCTCAGCATTTCACATCAGCAATCTCATGCACTGGCCATAATCTACATCTTCAGTCTCAACTCCCACCAACTCTTCAGAACTACCTTAACACTGTGTCCCATGAGGATTCTGAGGAGCAGTTCCTCAAGATAATTCTTCTAATTAATAAAATTCTTATAAAGTATGTTTTCAAAAAGGAGGAAATAAATTTAAACACTGTAAAAACCTTTGAGAAGATCCAATAAAAGAATAAAGACAGAAAAGGTTCAGTACCAAACTCCTGTTTTTCACTGAACACCTATTAATATGTCTAGGAACTCAATTTGGAAACTATACTGAAAGCATTTGGCACAGCTTATAATAATACTAAAAGTATGCGATGCTCTCTTGCTTCTACATCTCTGGCTGGGATCTCCTTAACTCATTCTTGTCTTCATCCAATAATACTCACTATTCACCAACTGTATAGTAGAAACTAATACACGGTTGATATATATAAGGCTGGATGTTCAGAGGGAGAACATGCTCTAGGTGAACCAATCTAGGTAATAAATGATTGAAACAGCCAAGCTCGAAGCTGTTTTCTCAGCAGCAAACAGTGTAAGGAAGTGAGTTGGAGGAGATCGGGAGACAGTAACCTTCCTCTTCTTCTTCTCTAGGTAGGTATCAGTTTTTACATCATGTACATTATGGTTTAGTTGTGAATTAGGCCTATAATCACAATGGTCATATTTTCCTGATGTACTGAATCTTTTATTATTATTAAATGCCCCTCTTTGTCAGTCATAATATTTCTTGCCGTAAATGCTACGTTGAAAATAATATAACTACTCAAGTTTTCCAGTGTTTACCATTCAAACTATTTATCATTTTCTATCATTTTCTTTTAAACCTATTTTTGTCTCTGAATATAAGGCGTATCTCTTTGAGACAGTACATATTGGATCTAATAAATTCATTCAGTCTGGCAATCTCTATGATTGGAATGATCAGGCAATTCACACTGAATGCAGTTATTAGCATGTCTGGATGAATATTTCCAATATTGGGGTTTGTTTTGTATGTCTTCTTTCTTTTTGGTTCTTCATTTCCATTTGATTGCCAACACTGGTGTTAGATATTCTTAGTGTAACATTTATATTGATTTGTTCATTTAATTTTCTTTTATACTTTAAGATTTGTAATTGAAAGATGAGAATACATATCTCAATTTAACACACTCTACATATCAATGCATATTTAATTTCAGAAATATATAGAATCTTTGTCCCAATGTAGTTCCATGTTTTCCCTTTTATTTATATTGCTGTCATTGATTATCACCATGTATGATATAAATCCACCATGTAATTTATAAATATTGTGTTATACAATCGCAAGCCTTTAGAAGAAATTAAGACAAGAAATGAGAAAAGGATTTATCTACACAGCCCTTTTATATTAACCCACATGATTATCATTTCTGGTGTTCTTCATTTCTCCCTGTGTATCTTAATCCCTGTCTGAAGTTATTTCTTTACAGTCTGAGGAGCTAAATGTAACATTTTTGGGAAGACATATGTGTGGTACACTGAATTATAAATCCACAGAACAGACATGTTCTTATACTTTGCTCTTTTTCCTGTGAGTCTGAAGGTGTATGATCAGTCGAAGTGTGGAAATTTTATGAACAGGATTTCTAAGATGCTATTTAGGTTTCACCCGAATGAATCAGGGCGGACCTGAATCTGCGTGGGTGGAGCTTTACAACCATTAGAAATTCGGTAACAGTCAGAGGGAGATGGTCACAGGAGAATTCTAGGACATCACCATGAGATGGAAGATTGCCACTATGAGAATGCCGAACCTCCAGGATGAAGCACTGCATGACCGACATCTTGACTTCTGACCGCTAGCCTTCAAAACATAGTAAGAAGAAGAAAACTGGGTGAGTCTCTTCTAGGCAGGATAGAGTTGGGTCATATTTTTTTATCCATTCTGCCAATCTGTAACCTTTGATTGTGAAATTTAATCCATTAACATGCCATGTTGTTACTGTAATGACAGTACTTATTTCAAACATTTCATCCTTTGGCTTTTATATCATATCCTATCTTTGTCTCTTTTACCTTTTTCATTACCTTCGTTGATAATCTGTATTTCTAAACTCTCCTGTGAGACTCTCCTGACTTTTCTTTGCAACATGCAGGACTCCCTTTAGTATTTCTTGTTGGGCAGTTCTCTCAGTTTCTGTTCATCTGTGAATGTCTTAAACTCTCTCTCATCTATTTCTTTTAAGACCTAGCCATCGTCCCTTAGGAATTGCTATCAGAAAACTCTGTGTTGTCCTAATCCCACCCACAGCTTCTACCACAGCCATCCTTGGCATAACTGACACATTTAAAACAGATGCCTCTCTATAGGAACCTTCTCATAATTATGTGAACATAAGTTTCAATATAGAGAATCCAATTATCTTTATGATCAGTAAATCACCCATGCAAGTCAAAAGCCAGTCTCTGAAGGTACTTTAGCTTTCCCTATGCAAGAGATGGACACCATGAGAAGGTCTTTCTATAGCTAGGTTTTAAGTTGTGGTTTTTTCAGCACTTTTTAAATTGATATATATATTACATATTCACATACCCTGTAATCATCCAAAGTGCACAAACGATGCTTCATAATATCATCATTTAGCTGTGCATTTATTATCATAATAAACATTATTTGTGAAAAATTACATTTATAAAAAAAGCAATCAAATTTCAAAGCACACTACAACTATTAGTTGCCCAACAGATTTCAGGGTTTGTTATGAGTTACAATTCCACAATTTCAGATTTTTACTGCTACTTGCTTCAAGACAATGGAGACTAAAAGAAACATCAAAATAATGATCTACCAATCATATTCATTTGTTAAACTCTGCACTCCCTGTATAACTCCACCATCACCTTCGATCTTTATTCCACTCTTGAGGAGTATTTCGGCTATGCCCATTCTAACTTCTTCATGTTGCAAGGGGCTGTTGATAATATGGGACAGGGGGATGGAAATAGTTGATGTTCTGGAGAGGCTGGCCCCTCTGTATTTCAGGAATTATTTGGTCTATTGACCCATCTGAAGATAGTAGGTTTCTGTAACTAACCCTACTGCATGGGGTCCTTGTAGAATCTTATATAATGCCCTAAGTGATCTTTAGGATTGGCAGGAATGGTTTTGGTTGGGGTTGGCAAACCATGATAGTAACAATGTCTAACTGAAGCTTCCATGAGAGTAGCCTCCACTGTAGCCTCTTAACTCCATTTGAAATCTCTCAGCCACAGATACCTTGTTACACTTCTATTACTCCTCACTTGCAATGTTGGGCTTAGAGTGAGAGGCCACATCTGAGCAACAAAAGAGTTCTTCTGGATGTAATTCAGAAGCTTATCTACAGGCAGGCTAAGCTTCTTCACTAAATAAATAAGCGTCACAAGAGCAAGCCTCAAGACCAAGGGCTTGCGTACTGACTTGGAAGTCCCTAATGTTAGATACAGCATCAGAGGTTTCCACAGTAGTAAAGTTTAATCATCCATTTTTTTTTTCCTCCCATCCCTGAAGGGACTTTGCCAATACTTTTTGATTATCTGCTTAATATACTCTGGGATGTATCCAGGCATTACTTTAAGATATACAGAATTAAAGGTCCTCATTCTTATTCCAGTGTTTGACATGTTTATCCATCCAGACAAGTTGAGTTAGATTATGTGCTACAGAAAATTCAGGTTCTGGACAAAAAAAATTTCTTCTTTTGGTCTCATAGTGTAGGTGAAGTTTTAAAGTATAGACAATGTCTTCCTTACCCCTGTATTCTAAATTACCTTAATCCTGACCTGATCAGTTTCATTCTTATCTCTAAATACCAGATTATACATATATAAATCAGCCTGTCAAAATCCAGAAATAACATTTACCACTCCAGACTAAATGTGACTCTTATAAGAGCTTACAATATAGGCCTCAATTTTCTTACAAGTATTTTCTACGTGAGACCGTATGACATTTGCCCTTTTATTTCTGGCTCATTTTGCCTCACCATATGTACCACAGATTCATTCACAATACTGCATGCTTCAGAACTTTGGTCCATTCTTTAGCAGCACAATATTCAATCATATGTATACACCATTGTTCGCTGATCTACTTTTCAGTCAATGCATCCTTCAGCCATCTCCATCCACTTGGCTTCAGGTATAATGTCCAAAATCAACCATCCATCATCACTCTCAGTTTTAGATAATTTCACTGTGACCAAGAGAAAAATGCCTTATTTCTAAATACTTTCTTCCATTGAGTTGCCTACCTCTACACCTTTCTGACGGTCTTTGGAGGCCCCAAAGCATTTGATTTTGAGGAGTTCCCATTGATCTATTTTTTTTTCTCACTTATGCTTTGGGTGTAAAGTTCAGTTTCTATTACTACATCTTGAAGATGTTACCCTACACTTACTTCTAGGAGTTTTATGGTATCACTTCATTGGTTCTCTTTTTTGTTTTTTTTACATGGGCAGGCACTGGGAATCAATCCCAGGCTTCTGGCATATGATATTGGATCTTACATTTAGGTGTTTGATCCACGTGGAGTAAATTTTTCTATAGGGAGTATGGTAAGGGCCCTCATTCATTCTTTTGGCTATTGATATTCATTTTGCCTGTGTCCGTTTATTGAAAAGACGATTTTGTCTCAGATCAGTGGATTTGGCGGCCTTGTCAAAGATCAGTTGACCCTAGGCTTGGTAGTCTATTTCTGCACTCTGGACTCAATTTCATTGGTCAATTCTTTAATTTTGTGTCACTACCATGCTGTTTTGTCCACTATGGATTTGTAATAAATTTTCAAATCAGGAAATGTTTATCTTCCCACTTCAGTCTTCTTTTTTAGGATACTTTTAGTTATTTGGGGTCTCTTTCCCTTCCAGACATATTTAGTAATTAGCTTTTCCAAGTCTCCAAAGTAGATTCTTGAAATTTTGATTGGTACTGCATTGAATATGTAGATCAATGTGGGTAGAATTGGCATATTAACTACATTCCATGCTCTTGAAATGAGCACGGAATGCATTTCCACATATTTAGATCTTCTTTGAATTATTTTAACAATGTTATGTGGTTTTCTTTGTGAAGGAACTTTACATCCCTAGTTAAGTTCATTTCGAGGTACCCTATTTTTTAGTTTTTATTTTGAGTGGAATTTTTTCCTTGGCTCCTCCGTTAGGTCATTACTTGTGCATACAAACATTACTGACTTTTGAAACTTAATTTTATATGCTGCTTCCTTGCTGAATTTGTTTAACTCAAGAAACTCTGTTGTAGATTTCTCAGGATTCATGTCATCTGTAGATAATGAGTTTTACTTTTTCCTTCCCAATTTGAACGTCTTTTATTCCTTTATCCTGATGATTGCTCTAGCTGAAACTTCTAGTACAGTGTTGAATAATAGTGGTGACAGAGGGCATAAGATCATTCCCAATCTTAGAAGGAAAGCTTTCAGTTTCTCAAAATCAAGTACAATGCTGGCTATTAGTTTTTCATATATGTCCTTCATCATCTCGAGGAACTTACCTTTGATTCCTACCTTTTGAAGAGTTTTCTTCACAAAAGGATATTGAATTTTGTCAAATCCTTTTTGAGTAGATCATGTGGTTTTTTCACTATTGACTTTTTAATGTGTGGTATTAATTGATTTTTGTGTGTGTTAAATCATCCTTGCATTCCTGGTATAAATCCCACTTGGTCGTGGTATATAATTCTTTTAATGTATCACTGGATTCGATTTCCTAGTATTTTGTTGAGAATTTTTGCATCTATGTTCATTAGGGAGATTGGCCTGTAGTTTTCCTTTTTTATAGCATTTTTACCCAGTTTTGGTTTTAAAGTGATGGTAGCTTCATAAAATGAGTTAGGCAGTGCTTGTTTTTCCTCAATTTTTTGGAAAACATTGAGCAGGATTGCTGAGAGTTCTTTTTGGAATGTTTGATGAAATTTCCCTGTGAAGCCATCTAGCCTTAGGCTTTTCTTTGTAGGAAGATTTTTGATGGCTAGTTGAATCTCTTGTGATTGATTTCTTGAGAGCTTCTATTTCTTCATGAGACAGTGAGGCTTCTTTGTGTCTTTCCTGGAACTTGTCCATTTCATCTAAGTTGTCTATTTTGTTGGTACATAGTTGTTCAATATATTCTTTTAGGATTTTGTTTTATTTCTTCAGGGTCTGTTGTATGAATCCCTTGTCATTTTTTATTTTTCTTTATTTGCACCCTTTCTTTTTTCTTTGTCAGCCTGGCTAGTGGCCCATTAATTTTATGATTTTCTCAAAAAATCACTTTTGGTTTGACTGATATTTTTTTACTGTCCTTTTGTTCTCCCATTCATTTAACTCTGCTTTATCTTTGTTATTTCTCTTCTCTTATTTGCTTTAAGTTTAGTTTGCTTTTCCTTCTCAAGTTTCTCAAGGTGAACAGTTAATGACTTTATTTTTGTTCTTTCTTCTTTCTTATTATGGATATTTAGAGCAAAAAATTTCCCCCTCAGCACTACCTTTGCCACATCCCAGAAGTTCTGTTTTGATATACTCCCATTTCATTTGTCTGAAGATGGCTACCCATTCCTCAATGGATTTCTTCTTTGATCTCCTGGTTGTTTCAGTGTGTGTAATTTAATCTCCATCTATTTGTGAAAGTTCACATTCTTTGGTGGTTACTAGCTTCCAGATTCATTGCACTGTCACCAGAAAAAGTGATTTGAATAATGTCAATGTTATAAAATTTATAATGACCTTTTTTTGTGCCCCAGTATATGATCTATCTTGGAGAATGTTCCATGAGCACTAGAGAAGAATGTATATCCTGACATTTTGAAGTAGAATGACCTATATGTGTCTATTATGTGTAATTCATTTATAAAACTGTTTAAGCTCTCTATTTCTTTGTTTCATCCCCTGTCTAGTTGCCCTATCTATAGAGGAGAGTGGTGTACTGAAGTCTCCTACTATTATGTTGAAATGTGTATCGCTCCCTTCAGATTTGGCAAAGTTTGTCTTATATACTTTGGAGCGCCTTGATTGGGAGCATAAACATTTATGATCATTTAGTCCATTAACATTGTTTAGTCCATTAACATTCAAAGTTATAAACTACAAAGGCATTTCTTGAAGCTCCCAGCTTATCCTTTGGGTTTTATTTGTCAGATCTATAAAATTTTTTCCCTCTTTCTCTTTTTATCCTTTCAGTCACCCTTACTAGCATTCTTCAATTATGTGCCCTCCTCCAGATTTCCTTCTCATGTCTCTTATGTTTCAGCCAGAGAACTCCCTTTAGTACTTCTTGCAGGGCCAGTCCCTTGTTGACAAATTTACTCAACAGCTGTTTGTCTGTGAAAATTTTCCCTTATTTTTTTACTATTATTATTATTTTTTACATGGGCAGGCACTGGGAACCAAACCCAGGTGTCTGGCATGGCAGGTGAGAACTCTGCTTGCTGAACCACTGTGGTCCACCCTCTCCCCTATTTTCAAAGGACAGTTATGCCTACTGTTAATGAACTATCTTAGTTTCTGTTTATCTGTGTCTTAAACTCCCATTCATTCCCGATGGACAGTTTTGCCAACTAGAGAATTCTTGGATGACAAGTTCCCTCTTTTGGGGTTAAATACACCATACCATACCACTGCCTTCTCATATCTATGGCTTCTGATGAGAAAACAAAGCAGTCTTACTGGGCATCCATATACATGATTTTCATGGTTAGGCCCATGTGTCAACTGGGCCAAGTTGTGGTACCTGCTTATCTGATTGGGCAATTGCTGGAGTGTCTGTTGCTATGAGGACATTTCATAGGATTAGGTCATGATTACGTCAGCTGCATCCACAGCTGATTCCATTTGTAATCAGCCAAAGGGGAGTGTCTTCTACAATCAGTGATGCTAAATTTAATCACGGGAAGCCTTTTGAGGAGGACTCAGAAGAGACAGGTCCCATTTCTTCTTCGGCTGGTGAGCCTCTCCTGTGGAGTTCATCCAGACCCTCCATCGGAGTCATCGGCATCACACCCTGCCCTGTGGATTTTGGACTCTGCATTCCTGCAGTCACGTAAGACACTTTTATAAATTTTATATTTGCAAGTGTTCCCTGTTGATTCTGTTTCTCTAGAGTACCCTAACTAATACATCTTGGTACTGGGAGTGGTTCTTAAGAAACAGAATCTTAAAAATGGGTTTTTATGAATGGTTTTCTACTCTGACTGAACTCAGAGACACTGAGGACTCTGATTCCTGCAATCAGAATGACACTCCCAATCCATGGAGTGAGTTGGCAATGGAGATAGTGAAAATATCATCATTCGGTTCTCCTAATGCTTTGCTTGTACGAAGCCAGACTCTGGGGGATAATGTTTTGACACCTTTACAGAGTTTTCTAGAAATAAGAGTTATAGAGATGTTGGTTGGTTGTTGTTAGTTACATTGGCTACGTTAAGGGGTGAAAGGGATGGGCTTAAGGCTTCAAACGAGGAGCTTAAGTGCCGTCTGAAAGATGTAGAGGTTTCTATGAGTATCCTGAAGGAAAATATTATTTCCTGTAGCCGTAGACTTCAGATCTCTGAAAATCAGACTCAGAATCTTATGGTTAGAGTAGCAACTTTACAACGTAACTGAAATCTCAGTCTTGCGTGGTGTCTGCCATTGAAGTGAGGGCATTGATTGGAAAGGAGTGAGGCCCTGAAAAATGGGATGGTGACATATGATTTTGGGGGCTAGGTTGAAACCCTAGGCCATGCTGAGTCTTCTCTAGATAACCCTGTAATAGTTGCCCTGAGGACATATTCACCCCACCTCTAACCTACCTTGAGGTATTGGCTACCCAACCTCCTCCTGAAGGGATTAACCCTAGAGTGATTAATCCTGTTTCACCAGAAGAAACTGCAAATGAAGGCCCTGAAGCAAATGGCTTGGAAGATATTTCTAATTCTTTTCATGACCAATCCCTACCATCCCTCCTATCTTCCAGGGCTATAACTAGACTAAAATCCCAATAGGCCCCTAAAGGTGAGGTACGAAGTTTCCCACAAGAGGAGGTACATTATACTCCAAAAGAACTGTATGAACTGTCATCTTATATAGACAGAAATCAGGGGAATGTGTGTGGCAATGTATTTTAAGGATGTGGGGTAATGGTGGGAGGAATGTAAGGCTGGATCAGGCTGAATTTATTGAAATGGGCCCGCTAAGCAGAAATTCTGCATTCAATGTTTTAGCTGGAGGGCTTAGAAAAGGTATTACAGTTTGTTGGATGGTTGGTTGAAACATGGATCAAAAAGTGGCCGACATTACCTGAGGTTGAAATGCCAGAACTGCCCTGGTATAATGTAGATGAGGGGATCCAGAGGCTTAGAGAGATTGGAATGTTAGAGTGGATTTATCATGCAAAGCCTGCTCTTACACCCCAGGAATGTCCAGAGGATGCACCTTTTACCCAGAACAGTGAGAAATAAATTTGTGAGCCTAGCACCATCATTCCTGAAGACTTCTGTGGTTGCGCTTCTCTGTAGGTGAGATATTACTGCAGGAACTGCTGTCACTGAGCTGGAATCCTTAAACACAATGGGGTGATGGGATCCCGAGTTGGCAGAAGCCAGGTGGCAGCACTTAATTGCCAAAGACAGGGTAGACGTGACTATTATAATAGACAGCTAACTCAAAGCAGGAGTCAAAATTATATGACTTGCAGAGATTTGTGGCATTGGCTAGTAAATCATGGAGTACCTAGAAATACAATAGAAGGGAAGTCTACTAAATTCTTGTTTGAGCTGTATAAACAAAAGAGTTCTAGATCAAGTGAACAGAAGTCTAACATGATCTAGAATAACACAGAGTCAAGGCCCCTTAATCAATTTCCAGGCTTGAAACAGTTTACAGACCCAGAGCCCCTTGAATGGAGGGGAGGCCAGGTCCCTTTGGGGGGAATCCTGTTACACTGCCACAAATTTATACTGTTAACCTTCCTCTAAGACTTCCCCAAGGAAACCAACAGCCTTTTGCCAGGGTAACTGTGCATTGGGGAAATGGAAATGATCAGATAATTCAGTGATTATTAGACACTGATTCAGAAGTGACATTAATTCCACGGCACCCAAAACATCATTCTGGTCCACCAGTCAGAGTGGGGGCTTATGGAGGGCAGGTGATCAAGGAGTTTTAGCTTGGGCCCAGCTCACAGTGGATCCAGTGGGCCCCCAGGCCCATTCTGTAGTTATTTGCCCAGTTTCAGAGTATATAATTGGTATAGACATACTGAGCAACTGGAAGAATCCCCACATTGGCTCTCTAACTTGTTCAGGGAGGGATATTATGGTGGGGAAGACCAATTGGAAGCCACTAGAACTGCCCTTACTGAGCAATAGTAAATCAGAAGCAATACCATATTCCTGGAGGGATTGCAGAGACTGTTGCCACTCTTAAGGACTTGAAGGATGCAGGGGTGGTGATTCCCACCACATCCCCATTCAACTCTTCTATTTGGCCTTTGCAGAAAACAGATGGGTCTTGGAGGATGACAGTGGATTATCGTAAGCTCAACCAGGTGGTAACTCCAATTGCAGCTGCTGTTCCACATGTGGTATCATTGCTTGAGCAAAACAATATGTCCCCTGGTACCTGGTATGCAGCTATTGAGCTGGCAAATGCTTTTTTCTCAATAGCTGTTAGGAAACACTTTGCTTTCAGCTGATGAGCTCAGCAGTATACTTTCACAGTCCCTCCTCAGGGGTACATGAACTCTCCAGCCCTATGTCATAATCTTGTCTTGCAGGGACATTGATCATTTCTCCCTCCCACAAGACATCACACTGATCCATTATATTGATGATATCATGTTGATTGGATCTAGTGAGCAAGAAGTAGAAACTACTCTAGACTTACTAGTAAGGCATTTGCGTATCAGAGGATGGGAGATAAATCCATCAGCAATACAGGGGCTTTCTACCTCAGTGAAATTTCTAGGTGTCCAGTGGTGTTTAGATATCCCTTCTAAGGTGAAGGTGAAGTTGCTGCATCTGGCCCCTACTATGACCAAAAAAGAGGCACAACGCCTAGTTGGTCTCTTTGGATTTTGGCAATAACATATTCCTCATTTAGGTGTGCTACTCTGGCCCATTTATCTAGTGACCAGAAAAGCTGCTAATTTTGAGTGGGGACCTGAACAAGAGGAAGTTCTGCGACAGGTCCAGGCTGCTGTACAAGCTGCTCTGCCACTTGGGCTGTATCATCCAGCAGATCCAATGTTGCTGGATGTGTTAGTGGTAAATAGAGATGCTGTCTGGAGCCTTTGGCAGGCCCCTATAGGAGAATCACAATACAGACCCTTAGGATTTTAGAGCAAAGCCTTACCATCTGCTGCAGATAACTACTCTTCTTTTGATATACTGCTTTTGGCCTGCTACTGGGCCTTAGTAGAGACTGAACACTTAACCATGGGCCACCAAGTTACCATGAGACTAAGTTGCCTATCATGAGCTGGGTGTTTTCTGACCCACCAAGACTAAAAGTTGGGTATGTGCAGCAGCGCTCTATCATAAAATGGAAATGGTATATACGAGATAGGACCAGAGCAGGTCCTGAAGGCACAAGCAAGTTACATGAAGAAATGGCCCAAATGCCCATGGTCTCCACTCCTGCCATATTACATTCTCTTTCCCAGACCAGAGCTATGGCCTCTTGGGGAGTTCTTTACAGTGAATAGACCAAGGAAGAGAAAACTCGGGCCCGGTTTACAGATGATTCAAAACGATATGCAGGTACCACCTGAAAATGGACACTGCAACACTACAACCCCTTTCTGTGATGTCCTTGAATGACAGTAGTAAGGAATAATCCTCCAAGTGGGCATAACTTTGAGCAGTGCACCTGGTTGTTCATTGTGCTTGGAAGGAAAACTGGCCAGAGGTGCATTTGTATATTGACTCATGGGCTGTTGGCTGTATGTTCAGGGACTTGGATAGACCGTAATTGGAAGATTGATGACAAAGAGGTCTGGGGAAAAAGTATGTGGATAGACCTTTCTAAGTGGGCTAGAAACATGAAGGTATTTGTGTCCCATGTGAATGCACACCAGAAGGTGACTTCAGCAGAGGAAGGTTTTAATAATCGAGTGGATAAGATGATCCGTTCTGTGAATGCCAGTCAGCCTCTTTCCCCAGCAACTCTTGTCATTGCTCAATTAGCTCATGAACAAAGGGGTCATGGTGGTAGGGGTGGAGGTTATGCATGGGCTCAGCAATATGGACTTCTAATGACGAAGTTGGCTATAGCCACTGCTGAGTGCCCAATCTGCCAGCAGCAGAGACCCATACTCCGTCCCTGATATGGCACCATTCCCCTAGGTGACCAGCCAGCCACATGGTGGCAGGTTGATTACATTGGACTACTCCCTTCATGGAAGGGGCAGTGATTTATTCTAACTGAAATAGACACATATTCTGGACATGAGTTTGCTTTCCCTGCATGCAATGCTTCTGCCCAAACTACCATCTGTGGGCTTACAGAATACCTTATCCGTCTTCATGGTATTCCACATAGCAGTGCTTCTGATCAAGAAAACCACTTCACAGTAAATGAAGAGTGGGAATGAGCACATGCGCATGGAATTCTCTGGTCTTACCATGTTCCCCATCATCCAGAAGCAGTTGGATTGATAGAACAGTGGAATGGCCTTTTGGAAACTCAATTACAGTGCCAACTTGGTGGCAGTACCATGAAAGGCTGGGGTAATGTTCTCCAGGAAGCTGTATATATTCTGAATGAACATTTGCTGTATGGTGGTGTTTTTCGCATAACCAGGATCCATGGGTCCAAGAACCAAGGGTTGGAAATAGAAGTGGTTCCACTCACTATTACCCCTAGTGATCCACTAGGAAAATTTTTGCTTCCTGTCTCTGCGACCCTGAGCTCTTCTGTTCTACAGTTTTTAGTTCCAAAATGGGGGGTGCTTCCATCAGGAGAAACAATAATGATTCCATTGAACTGGAATCTTAGTCTACCACCTGGTCACTTTGGGCTACTTATGCCACTGGATCAACAAGCCATGAAGGGCATTACATTATTGTCTGGGATGATTGACCCTGACTATCAGGGGGAATTAGGACTGCAACTATATAATGGAGGCAAACAAGAGTTTTCTTGGAGTATAGGAGATCCCCTAGGGCGTCTTTTAGTACTACCATGCCCTGTGATTAAAATCAATGGAAAAGCCAATCCAGGCAGTACTACCAATGGCTCTGAAACTTCAGGAATGAAGGTCTGGGTCACCACACCAGGCAAATGACCACGGCCAGCTGAAGTGCTTGCCGAGGGTAAAGGGAACATGGAATGGGTAGTGGAAGAAGGTAGTGATAAATATGAACGATCACCACATGATCAGTTACAGAAATGAGGACTGTAATGCTGTTTTGTTCATGTTATATTATTTAAGTTGTAAGATATCAAGTTTAAGAATGAATATTACCCAAGGATATGCATCCTATTCTGGAGAGATTTAATGAGTTTCCAGTTATATGCAGGACAGTTGAGTATTGTCAGGTGAAAGAAAATATGTGTGTTTTATTGTTTTTTATTTAGAAATTAGGTATGGTTTAAGGTGGTATGTATAGCTGCCAAGTTGACAAGGGGTGGAGTGTCACGGTCAGGTTCATGTGTCAACTTGGCCAAGTGGTGGTACCTGTTTGTCTGGATGGGCAAGTGCTGGCCTGTCGGTTGCGATGAGGACATTTCATAGAATTAAATCATAATAATGTCAGCTGCATCCACAGCTGATTCCATTTGTTATCAGCCAAAGGGGAGTGTCTTCTGCAATGAGAAATGCTTAATCTAATCACTGGAAGCCTTTTAAGGAGGATTCAGAAGAGACAGGCTCTTCCTGTTTTGGCTGGTAAGCCTCATCTGTGGAATTCATCCAGACCCTCCATCGGAATTGTCGGCTTCACAGTCTGCCCTGCAGATTTTGGACTCTGCGTTTCTGTGGTCATGTGAGACACTTTTATAAATTTTGTATTTGCGAATTCCCTGTGGATTCTGTTTCTCTGGAGAACCCTAACTAATACATAAGGCATCCAGGGAAAGATATCTTTGTTCAAGAAGAATGCCTGTTAAGTTTAGGGTTTCTCTCTCAAGTGAGAAGGTACATGGCGAACACAGTCAGGGTTTCTTCCTCCTCTGGAAAGATACGTGGTGAACATGGCATCATCTGTTAGCTTTCTCTCCTGGCTTCCTGTTTCACGAAGCTCCCCTGGATGCATTTTTCTTCTTCATCTCCAAATGTCGCTGGCTGGTGAACTCTCTGCTTCTCATGGCTATGTCATTCTGCTCTCTCTGAATCTCCTTCATTCTCCAAAATGTTTCCTCTTTTATAGGATTCCGGTAAACTAATGAAGACCCACCTATAATGGGTGGAGACACATCGTCACCTAATCCATCTTAGCAATCACTCTTGATTGAATTACATCTCCAGGGAGATGATCTAATTGAAGTTTCAAACATACAGTACTGAATAGGGATTAGAAGAAGCGGCTACCTTTATAAAATGGGATTAGGATTAAAACATGACTTTTCTAGTGTACATAAATCTTTTCAGACCAGCACATTAAAAAAAAAAATTTTTTTGTTTAAGAAAAGAAACAACACACTTAGAGTCACCAAAAATGGATATCTTGATTAGTTTAACCAAAGGCATATTTAAGTAAAGTGTCCAAATAATCACTGTGAAACCAGTGTTTGCACCACAAGCTTCATAAACCAATTTAAAATTAAGGCAACAAGGAAAAAAATCTACAAATTCATATAGCATAGTATCCTAAACTCTACATATTAAACGCTGACTTAAATACTATTTATCAGCTGTCAAAACTGTGAGTGTTCTCAAAATATCAAGTAGAAAGTTATTACAAATATATATGTTGCTATAGTAATGACCTATGTTACCAAATATTTTGCTGAGTTCAGGAAAACATGAAGTATTCACATTTTTAAAAGAGGATCTTTATTCATCAAATTCATTGAACTCGAATCTCGTGCAGTGTTGGGTGGACATACATACATATACACAACCTGACTGAGATATGGTGGACCACTAGTTCCTTCAAACTGATATTTAAAAAATATTAGTGAAACAGCTGTTTAGAGGAGAGGAATTTTGCTTAGGATAGGATCAAAGAGAAGGACAGGGAAGGCCCTTTAACTCTGCTATTGCTCTGAATAACTCAGCTCTAGTTCCAAAAAACTGTCCTGCTCCCAGCAACACAAAAGCTTGAAGTTCATTGGCCCTATCCTCTAGAGCATGCCCCTTACCACCTTACCATCTCACCACTAACATCACTGTAAATGGTTTGTCAAGGTATTTGTTCCAGTTTCCCATAGGAGAAAATATATAACACCCGTGAGAAGAAAGTTAATTTTCCCCACCATGTTCTATTCCCATTGATATCTTTTTTAATGCGATTTTATTGAGATATAGTCACATACAATAAAATATCCAAAGTAAATAACCAATGGCTCATAGTATGACCATATAGTTTTGCATTCATCACCTCAATCAATTTTAGAACATTTTCATTACTCCAAAAAAAAAAAAGAAAAAAGAACACCCAAAATATCCCATACCCCTTATCCCCCCCCATATTATTTATTTATTGTCTTTATTTTCTTACTCATGTTTCCAAATACTGGATAAAGGGAGTGTCACTCAGAAGGTTTGCATAATCACACGGTCATAACGTAAAAGCTATATAGTGATACAGTCCTCATCAAGAATCAAGGCTACTGGATTATACTTCGAACAGTTTCAGGTATTCCTTTCTAGCTATTCAAATACACTAGAAACTAAGATGGAATATCTATACAATGCATAAGAGTAACCTCCAGGATGACCTCTTGGCTCTATTTGAAATCTTTTGGACTTTGAACTGAAAGGAAACGTTCTTTGCTTTCCCCCTTTTTGGTCATGAAGACTTTGTCATCCCATGAGGCCAGGGCCTGGATGACCAAAAAGGTTATTCTTTCATATCTGTCATTACTAGTTTCATCCACCATACCACTATTATTATTATTATTACATGGCAGTCACCGGGAAATGAACATACCGTTATTTTTAATCTTCTTTGTGCTAACCCACAATTGGAAATGGGAAAAATGGAAATGGATAGTATTGCCTTCAGTACCCCTACCCCTGTCCTGTTTCCCTCTCTTAGAAGCCCTCCCTCCCCTCTAAGGATCTATGTTGCTCATTGATCCTCGGGGGCTTCACTGTCGGCCTCCAGCCCACCTGGTCTGCTGGAGTAGAGCGCAAGTGCCTCTTCCCGTTACCTTCGCTAGAGCCTTGGCATGAGCTACAGAGCGGGAGAGACACAGAGGTCCTCACACGGGATTGTCTTGGTCAAATGTAAGGAAATGTGTCTGGAAAGGTTATGAATATTACTCCCTCTTATTTGCATTTGAGAAATATCTCCATACACTGTGGGACTCAGCAGTTTCTGGATGGAAACTTGATAGACGTTTCTGGATCCCTTGGAAGAGCATGATTTTCGAGGTAAGGAGGAAGTTTCCCCAACTTTAAAGCATAGTCAAGAGAAGAAGAAATTGATTATCTTGGTCCGTGTTTGTAGTATTACCATAAATCATTTTATATGAGGACAGCAACACTATCAATAACTCTCCTTGTATAACTAGAATGTGTCTGGTACAAGAATAAACAAAATCTCTGAGAGGGAGATCAGCATAACAAGGCACATGGAGAGGAAGAGAGGAAGAAGGTAAAGGGAAGAAATAAATGGTCACCGAGAACCACCTTATCAAAAGTTCCCCCATTGCCCAAGTCAAAGAACTTTCATCTGGCCATGTCAGCCTGGCAAAGTGACCTACTGTTTTCTGCTGTCTGTAAATCCTTGCTTCTGGAAACCCTCCCTCTTTCAGGTTCCATGGCACAACCGCCGTCCCCACTCCCATTTCATTCAGCTCTAGTTCGGGGCATTTTAAATGAGGCATACTTTCTAGGATACATTTATGTACAAAGAAGCTTTCTCTTCTAGGGAAAACAATTTCCTCTAGGGAAAACAATGCTGGGTCCCTTGCCATAGCAGTCTTTTTGGGAGCATGGCTAATCCAGCTCTGTCAACTTTACTGAACAACTGGGTCTTGATATTTGACACAGGATTATGACGTGCAAAATTTGATGCAAATACTGCTGAATGTGGATTCTGTAGGGATTGTGCCTGAACTACATTAAAACCTTTGCAACTTGCCCCCATCTCTTTACTTTTTGTACACGTCTCATTTTATTACATGTGAATACATAAATTAATTTCTCATGCCAAGTTGTTGTTGTGGAAATCAGTCGGAAAAATATCTATTCCTTTGGGCTTTATAAAAAAGCAGCCAATTTGGCATGGTAATTGTGTGAAGTCCAGACTCTGCTAAATATAAAGAGCCTTAAATACTTAGCAGACTTCCCTCTTTGCTGCTTATATAAGGGAAAATTGGTCATTGCCCTTCTTTAAAGTGTATTTGCCCCTTAATGGGTCCCATTAAGCCATCAAAAAATAAATGTGGGAAATCCATTTTGCCCCTTTTGTTCAGATAATCCCAGCAATCCATGTTTTACATATTTAACTGGTCCAGAGCAATTAGGAACTTTTTCAAGTCTGGCGTCCTTTACGTGATGGATTGATCTTTCTAAGCAGCTTTTAGAAGCCAGCCCTTTGTGCCCGCCACTCCTGAGCAGTCAGACCCCATGAATAGGGCACAAAGCCTGGCAATAAAATCCAGCAAACTTGTATTGGTTTCCGTTTACAAAGATGGTTTCCAGCCTGTGTCTGGCATCAGAACGAAGCCTGTTCTCACACTAGTAGATCCAGAATCAAATAATCCCCCAGCCGTGCCCGTTCCCGCTGCCCCTGGGGACTTGACTGTTGTCAGACACAAAATATACAAACAAATCCCACTTCAGGGTGTCTTATATCCAAGGATTATTTTTAGTTGCAATAAGGACCTCCCCATTTCTGTTTTTCTCTTCTTGTTGTTGTTTTTACTTTCCTAAGCCACTAATTTATCTCCTGTCACTTCTTTCTGCCTATTTCCATTTTCCTTTTTTTGATGGAGGATTCACTGCCAAATCAGTTTTCTCATTTCACTAATTTCTCAAGTGCCTGGAAGAGTAAAAGGAAGTCTCCTCTAGTTCCAAAGAAGGTCCTCAGGCGCGAGTTCACAGCAGTGCTCCCTGTCTGCTGGAGCGCTGGGACAGTGGCAGGGCTGTGTTTTGTCAATTTCAGTACCACATAATTTCTTTGGGTACCAAGTGCAGGGTGCCTTCTTCTCAGAGTCACTTGCCTCAGCATCTGCTCCGCCTGTCACTAGCACGGCTGCCCTTCTCTGCCCCCTGCAGGTGTTCAGGTGCAAGATGTCTCCTCACACTCCACCCACGGCCCTGGAGCTACAACGTTTAGCTCATTAAGTGCATGGCTATTTCCTTTGCGTCAGCTACTGTGCGGCTATCGTCATCTGCAGTTATGTGATGTTTCAGAATTTTTCGTATAGTTCTTCATTTGAATCTTACAAGCTCCAAGAAGTATTGAAAATAGTAGAACCGCTTTGTAAATAGGGAAAATCAGCCTTGGGATAAACAATATAGTAGTGATAAGTGGTGCTGAATTTGAATCTAAGTATTTCTATTTTCTTAATTCCTTTCTAATTGACCATTTGTTTTTGTGACCTGAGTCCTGTCCTTTAAGACCTTGGCCTTGATTCACCCCAGTGCTTCCAGAGTAGCACTCAACTGCACACTGCAAACCTGTTGCTTGGAGATAAGTGGACGTGCTGACCCATGAGTGCTCAGGGTGAAAATGCCAACAAGCTCCTGACCTGTCCCCAAATCCTTCTGCCCTGTCCCTGGCAGCAGCTAGAAGTTTCCATTCAGATCCCTCATGTTCCTGTGTGCCAGCTAGCAGGAACAGCAGCTGGGGTGGAGGGAGCTGCAGGCCAAGCCAGTCCGGCACTCCTGGGGTGTGCTGGTGCCTGCAGGCCAAAAGCCAAGCGCCTCAGCAAGGAAGTTGGGCCTTCACTCACAGCCCTCTCCTCCAAACTTTCTACTTGACATTTCCCTTCCCTGTTTCCCTGCCCCACATGCCTCCCTTGAGCACATACCGTGTTCCCTTGCACTTCTGTGCCTGTGCTCCCAATCCTGCCTGCCCTCCCTGTCCTCACCTTAGTCACCTACAGGGGGATGTGTGCGTCCTGCCCACTGGGGGACTGGACTGGCTTTGGCCAAGGGGATGGGGCCGAGCACACAGCATACTCGTTCCGGGCTGAGCCTCAAGAGTCACCGTGTGTATTTGTATTCTCCTTTTGGTGCTTCTCCCCTCTGCCATAGGAACATTCCCTGACTCGCTGCTGGTCCCCAAGTCCCGAGGCTTGTGGACCATGGCACGGCTGGATTGAGTCCCCAGCCTGAAGCTAAGTCCAGCCAAACTGCAGAACTGGGAGTGGAAAATGAAATGCTTCTCTGGTGAGGCGCGGAGCTTTGGAGTTGTTCATTGCTAGTCTTATGGCACTTTAAGCATTAATTGCTTCTTTAACACCCACGTGTACGCGTGCAGAAAATCCGTTTCCATTCTGAAACAAACTGCTACATATTTTTTAGACTCAGTTCAAGTGAAGAATTCGCTCAGGTGGGGTTGGGTACCACACCCCGCTAACACTTCGAAGAGAGACTCCTGTTCGTGCCCGTCCACTGTGCCTCACACTGTCCCCTCCGTGCTAGGAGCTGACCTTGAGCTACCACCGAATTTGGAATAGAAATTCTTGTGGAGTGGGTGGCTGGTGAGAATGGTGTATCATCAGCAAACCAGCCTTGTTTGTTGCACTGATAAATGTGGGTTTTTTCCCCATAAAGATTTTAATGACTCATTCGCTCCCACATCAAGGCGTCATGCAGCCAAACTCCCACAAGCCAGTCTGTCCTCTGACTTAAGGTATTGAAGGCTCTAACAGTTAAAATCCAAATCCAATAAAGTAAGATACATTGGGAGGTCTCAGAGAGAAATATTGTGCCACAACCATTTTGTTTTCACCTTAGTATGAATTACTTTATTTAATACCACAGGAATAAGTGGCTCAGTTAGGATGGGGCCAGCACTTTTTGTGAATCCAAGGGCAAAATGGGGGCCTGGATCAATTGCTCTGCATGTGGGTCACCCAAATGGAAATTTGGAGAAAGGGTTCAATAAAAAATCTTAATTGTCAAATGATTGGATGTGCCCTGGGTTGTCTCTGAGAGAAAGAATTTATATAACCAAACCCTGGCTTGACGAAATGAATATTTCATGACCATCAGACACAAACTTGGCGCTAGTTGGAAACAGTGTTTCAGTTTGCCTACAATACACACGTGTACCTATTCTCCAGTGCCATGCTGAACATTTTCTTTGGTTTACTAACTCTCGTTCCTAGATGGTTATATAGCAATCTAATAACTGCTGTAATTGCAGATAGAGATGTTTTCTGTGTTTAGGACGTGTCTCAAATCCTACTTTGCGTGGATGAACTTTTTTTTCACTCCAAGAACTTGAAGTCGACTTTGATGGGACAGACTAGGCTCCTGCAGAACTCTGGCAGGCACCGAAGACTTGGCTGCCCCGCATACCAGGAGCGCTGGGTCGTGTGCCTGGGGCTTGCAGCCAGCATTCGGGTACTTGCCATGCTGCCTTTTAAAACTGACCCCCTGCCTCCTGCGGAATGCGTTGTGGACTTGAGGTCAGTCCCAGGGGACTTGCTGCTGATTTGGTTCCCACTCGTGTGCACAGACCCAGCTGCAGTGGTTCCCTGTACCAATGTGCCTGTGGCACAATTCGTCAGGGGGTGCGGCCAGAGGGCAGTGAGTGTCGGCTCCAGCCAGGACCCTGTTGCTTTTCGATGCCCACATGCCCAAGACACGCAGGTCGGGAACGAGGAATGCGGAACCCTTCTGAAAGGACCGGCCCTCAGAAAGCCTCGTGCGTGCTGCGCAGGGCACGCAGGTATTCATTTAGCAGCCCCATCGACCTGGGTTCGAATCCCATTCTCCCCAGAGGACTCGCTTTATGTTTGGGGGTATGATTGCCCCCCTCCCCCAATCCTGAGTCCTCATATGCAAAAGGGAGATAATAATTGCACCTACCTCCCCGGGTTTTAGGGGGATCGGATGAGATAAGGCTAGGACAGAGCTTCGGCATGTCATCAGTTTTCAATAATGCCAGCTCCTACTATTATTATTACTGTTCCTGGCAGAGGGGTTGGGAGTTGAAGGAGGGCTGGACTAAGGGGTTGCTGCATAGGTGTGCTGCTTGAAGGGATGTATGCCCCCTAGAAAAGCCATGTTTTAATCTAAATCCCATTTCATAAAGGTAGAATAATCCCTATTCAATACTGTATGTTTGAAACTGTAATCAGATCATCTCCCTGAGTGATGTGATTGAGTCAAGAGTGGTTTTAAAGTGGATTAAGTGACGACATGTCTCCACTCATTTGGGTGGGTCTTGATTGGTTTACTGGAGTCCTATAAAGGAAGAAATGTTTTGGAGAATGGGAGATTCGTAGAGAGCAGAGAATGCTGCAGCACCACAAAGCAGAGAGTCCATGAGTCAGCGACCTTTGGAGATGAAGAAGGAAAACCCCTCCCGGGGAGCTTCATGAAACCAGAAGCCAGGAGAGAAAGCTAGCAGATGACTCTCTGTTTGCCATGTGCCCTTCCAGCCGAGAGAGAGACCCTGACTGTGTTTGCCATGTGCCTTCTCACTTGAGAGAGAAACCCTGAACTTCATCGGCCTTCTTGAACCACGATATCTTTCCCTGGATGCCTTTGATTGGACATTTCTATAGACTTGTTGTAATTGGGACATTTTCTCAGCCTTAGAACTGTAAACTAGCAACTTATTAAATTCCCCTTTTTGAAAGCCGTTCCATTTTCGGTATATTGCATTCTGGCAGCTAGCAAACTGGAACAGTAGGCATTATTTCCTTTCAATTCTCCTAACAAAGTTACCGATTTGGTCTGCTCATCTCCATATCCCACCAAGGAGGCTGAACCTCAGAGAGACTCCTGTGGATGAACAGACTCACACCTAGGAGTGTCCTCTCCTCCCTCCAGCTTCCCCAGAGGACCTCAGAGCATCCCGGGTTCCGCCACGTCAACTCACTTTCCACACCACTGCCCCTTATCACCTTTCGCTAAAGTCTGAGTCACTGTCTCATTAAAAACCACCACTTGCTCTACAAGATCCCCTCTGAGCCCCAGGCCCTGCCCAGGAGAGAGAGCTTTCCCAGGTGACCCACCTGTGCAGCTTGTCCTTGCAGTACCATCTGCTCCACGGTCCCCACCGAAACCCCTTGCTGGTCCCCAGAGGGCCTGCTCTCACGTCATGACGTCTCTGCACTGCTCTGTCTTCAGCTGACCACTCCTCCTGCCCCTGAGTCCTCAGTGTGTCACTTCCATCTCTCTGGTGCAGCTTTGCTCCACTCTCTCGGCAGAATTAGCTGCCTCCTCACTTGGAGGCACATCATATTTTGTCCATTCTTCTCTCGGAACATTCACTTGGTGCCTTAGAGTGTTCTGAGCTCAGCCAAGATTTTCGGACCCCTACGGCGCGCCTTGGTTTGCGTGTGTACACTGTGAGCTGTTGAAGGCAACTCAGCTCAGCCAGGATTTATTGGACCCCCACTGTGTACCTCACACTGGACTAAGCCTGGGGACTGAGCAATGCTGTGTCCCTGAAGGCAGGGCTACTGCAGCCACCTCCTCGCCACCTGACTTTGGACAAACTGTGTTGTACTTTTTGCTCCGTTTCCTCATTTGCACAACAGGGCTAGAAATTGTATCTCACTCACAGAGTTTTTAAGAAATTAAATGAGTTTTGATGGGTAAAGTGCTTAGAATAATGCTTGGCTTGCAAGAACTCACTAAAACTTGGCTGTTATTAGTTATTAGTCTTAGACTCTCAATAAATTTTAACCAGATAAATGAAAATAGAATGAAAAGGAGCCCAATTAACTTTAATATTACAGACCTTTGGTTTCCCTTCTCTCATATCCATTAAAAACTCTGTCCAAAGTAGTTCAAAATTCATTGAAAGCAAAGAATGAATTAGTTGAAATATCGCAGAAAAAAAATTGAATGCTATGACACATGACATTACTTACTGATGGATTAAGTACTCAAACCATCTACCATCACTAAATTTTAGTATGTCTTTAAATAAAATCTTTATTTCTTGACTGATAATAAAGAACTTTCATTAAAACAAATAGCAAGTTTGATGCTGGTGAAAAGTCAAAGAGCATAGTCCTTGAATACGTTTGGGTTTGCTTTAATCAAAATAGTTTCAGTTTTGATAAGATGAGTTTTCATTTGTTTTTTGGCAATATAGAAAAACATTGCTAGATCATTTATTTTATATCCTCTGGTTTTAAGTGCTCTCAAGGGCTTGTTCACAGGATAGAAAAATAAGAAGCTAGAAGGGCACTAGCATTTGTTCGGCTCTAATCATATTCCATGGAACAAAGAGTTGAGGTCAGAGCCATGATGAGTCTTTTTAAAATAAGAAGAGTACTGCTAAATATGCATGTTGAAATGTAGGTATTTCACTGTCAATAGTCTTTCTAAATAAAGCATTGATCTCAGCCATGTCACTACTCCACCTAAGAGCCTTCAAGTGTTCTCCACCAATTTCACGGGAGTTACAACTGCTTACCATGCCCACGTCATCCTTTATCACATGGTCTGCTTGTTCAGTCCCATCTCTTGCTTCTTCCTGACATGCATTCCATGACCCAGCCGTGCTAAATGGTGAACGGTGCCAGTGCTTCCTCACATATCATCTTAGTGCACAACTGTTCCATTAGCTTGAAATTCTCTTGTCTTCCCATATCAGTGCCTGTGCCAACCCTTCCTCTTTCCCAATGGCCAACCCCTACACAGGCTTCACGCTCTGCTCAAGTATTGCTTTCCCTGAGAAGTTTTCACTGACATCCTCCAACGTGGTAACATGTCCCTGGAGGCTGACTTCACAGCCTCTTGAGAAATCTGTATCACAGTGTTTATCGCCTGGTGTGGAAATGCTTTGTTTACAAATGCATCTCTCTCCTGGACTGCTATCTCCTAGACTTTGCTTTCATACTTCTATATGCTTATGATAATGAATGATGAATGAATGTTTAGCAAATAGATATTAGTTCATAAAGGGGATTAGCGAACAGTTTGGGAAAAATCAGCCAGTTGTTCAATAGCTCCTCTGCTTCTACCAGCACCGTGGACATATGTGATCGGGCTCATACCAATAAATGACACCTTGTCCACAGGACAGAACCCACTAAATCAACAGATCGGATGGTCTCCAGAGTGAAGCCAAGGTTTCTAAGTGTTCCAAAACATGAGCACATTTGGTATACACTCACTTGGCTAACGAGGGCGGGCAGCCTCTTCCCTCTCTTTTCCAATTTGTAGAGTGGACAGAGGTTTTCTGTCAGTTGCCTGGCAAATAACAGAAGGAAAAAGCTGAGAGATTGGTAGAGTGTGATGTAGGAAGAGTACAGGGAGAAAAGAGAGTGCAAGACCCTCACTAAGCAATAAGTGTGAGCTGAGGGGAGGAACAAATGTCAATATTTCATGACTCGAGAACACCACAAACCTGTAACCCTCATTCTCTTCCCCATCCGGTCCTGCATCCGTTCGTGCCACAGGCACTGCTGGGATCTGTGTCATAACAGCTGGACAGTGCAGGGGCGCCAGGTGGCCAAGTTCATCTCTCAGCTTCAGGCAGTGCGTCCTCTGAGCGCAGTGCTAAGACAAGTTCGCAAGTACTAGAGATGACCACATATGGTATAGGCAAGGAGATATTTCATAGTCCAAATGTTTATTGATCATTAAATTTTTGAGCTCTAGGGCTTAATTCTGCGATTGTATGGTAGTATAATATACATGGATGTTTCTGTCTGCTGAATACTAATTTGTTGCTAGAACTAGTAAGGTCTGTTTTATTATCATAGGCATATTTAAGATTTACTATCCTAGTTGTTGTAAAGGAAATTCTGTCTTAGTAGCTTTGTTTTTGCTCTTCAAGTTTAAAGGGGAAGAAAATGAAGACAAGATGAAACAGAAAACAAGACCAAATTGTTAGGAGTAGTAGACATTTATTTGAAGTAAGGCAATTGAGGAATGGTATAGTTGAAGTTCTATAAATTAATGGAATGATAGGTCAATAGATTATATAACTATATAGAAATTATTTTTATAATAGAAATGGTGTTAATTTGAAAGCAACCACAGGTGTCATTTAAACATGCTTATTCCTTTCAAAAAATAGTGGGAATTAGCCAAATTATACTCTTTAGATTTCCTGGTGTTCTACTTTGCCAAGAAAAAGCTCAGGGTAAAGTAATTTTAGTCTGTTAATGACATTACATGAAAAGCTTCTATGCAAATTATATCTACCTAATGTGGACCCATTCATAAAAATGTTATGTGTAAAATGGGCAGGAATTTATTTTAGAAAGATCGTCTTAAAAAAAAAAATGCCAAAGGAAAACCAATTCTGCCACCTGGTGTAAAAATAGGTCATTGCAGTACCTTTTTTATTCAAACAACTAACCTGGCTTTTCTTCATTCATCAAAGATCTTCAAGACGATATTTGAGTGAGTGTTTTTTTTCCCAGGTTACTGAAGCTCATGACATATTTTAGAAAATTATTGATGGAAATGTTTCAAAAAATTTATACTAATTTCTACCTTATAAATACAATATGATGAACCCCATTTCACTTTTTCATGATGACCTGGCCTGGCCATTATGAACATTAATTATCTCACATTCTCTGTAATGCAGAGAGAACCTTAAGGTTAAATGAGATTGGTTCCTTTACTCTAAACGGCCCTTATATTTTACCTTTTAGTTTGCAGGCATAGTATTTGATTATCTACTCTGTGTAGTGTCACCTCCCAGCGGTAGGAACCAGGCAGGCAGGCGGAGCTGGGGATGACTAGAAGCCTGGTGCGGAGACTTAAAGATAAGAAGGAAAAATGGACTTGACTGGAAACAGGTAACTTCAAATTCTAGAGGCAAACCCAGGAAAGTAGAATGGAAGATACGCCAGGTTATATCAGTGGGAAACTCTCAAGTACCACAAATAAGACACTAAGGGAATAAAAGCTCAATTTAGGAGTCTTTTGCAGTAAAGATTGCCTGTAAAAATTACCAAAAGCAGAATTTGTCAAATATTTGCATTTTAGAAACTATTTTCAAAATTGTAGAGAAATAAATACCTATTTCTTAAGGAAAAATATACTTAATGTGCTTCATTTAAAAAAGAGGTAATATTTTTCTGACTTTTAAATTTATCTGATTTCTGTGAAACGCACATAGTTTTGCTCATTTTACCCACCCAGCCTCTAAACTTAATTTCATTTTATAAACTTTTGAAGTTTCATTAAAATTTTATCATTTATGAAATCACCTACTGACAGTACATCGAGTTTAATGCAGAATGATTTTTTCCTGACTATTTTTCTATTAAACAAACACTCCCTAAAAAGAGAATGAGAAATCAGTCAGTTTTCCTTTTCTCCTTGATAACTGCTTGCGAATCATTACGAGGTGTAGCTCTTAAAACACAGGGCAGTGAGTGTTTTTGTTTTGTTTTGTTTTATTAGTGCTTTGTTTCTTTAAGGGACATGTTACTGTAATTCACGTAGGTAGCGTGATCACACCTGCCAGGTTTCTCAGGGCCATCCCTTGGGCAACTTGTCCTGGTATCAAGTACACTAATGCTTAAAAATATCTCAATCTCCATGACAAAGTAAACGTTTACCTTAGCTTAGTGAATAGTATCAGCTCACAAATAGTGTTAGGTCTTCACATTCAATGAAACCTTCACCTTCTTGTCAGAAAAATATTTCCTCTTTTTTAAATGAAACACATTAAGTACATTTTTCCTTAAGAAATAGGTATTTATTTCTCTATAATTTTGAAAATAATTTCTAAAATGCAAATTTTTGACAAATTCTGCTTTTGGTAGTTTTTATAGGCAATTTTTACTAGAACCTTCCAATTCTAGAAAATTAGAAAAGTCTGGTTTTAGAAAATAAATTTGAAAACAATACGGAGCCCTTCAGGCAATAAGACTTGAGAGGCAATATCCTAGGCAGGAGAGAAGTCCAGAAAGGTGACTGATGTTTGGCTCTGCTTCCCCTCCCCCCCAACCAAGATGTCTCCTGTCCCGGTTTGAAAGGAAGTATGCCCCCTAGAAAATCCATGTTTTATTCAAAATCCCATTTCATAAAGGTAGAATAATCCTTGTTCAACACTGTATGTTTGAATGTGTAATCAGATCATCTCCCTGGACGATGTGATTTAGTCAAGAGTGATTGTTAGATGACATGTCTCCAGCCACTTGGGTGGGTCTTGATTGGTTTACTGGAGTCCTATAAAAGAGGAAACATTTGGGAGAATAAGGATTCAGAGAGAGCAGAAAAGAACGACATAGCCGTGAGAGCAGAGAGCCCACAAGCCATTTGGAGATGAAGAAGGAAAACGCCTCCCGGGGAGCTTCATGAAACAGGAAGTCAGGAAAGAAAGTAGCAGATGATGCTGTGTTCACCATGTGCCCTTCCAGCTGAGAGAGAAACTGTGACTGTGTTCACCATGTGCCTTTCCAGATGAGAGAGAAACCCTGAACTTCATCAGTCTTCTTGAACCAAGGTATCTTTCCCTGGATGCCTTTGATTGGACATTTCTATAGACTTGTTTTAATTGGATATTTTCTCGGCCTTAGAACTGTAAACTAGCAACTTATTAAATTCCCCATTTTAAAAGCCATTCTGATTCTGGTATATTGGATCCCAGCAGCTAGCAAACTAGAACATCTACTCATAGCTTTCTGAGACGCTACATAGACCTCATGAAAGTCTCAGAAGGTTGAGTGGGCAAAAGTCAGAGTTCAATTATAGAAAGTTTGGGAAAGTGAATTTTGGTTGTCGTAGTCATTGCTACTACAAGCCCTGAGCGAATATGTAAAGTTATGGAAGGCTTGTGAAAGTAAATTTTGTTTATTATAGTCAATGTTGTCTATAATGTATTGAGCTTGTCTAAGGGAGAATGTTTTGGCTTAAAATGAAATGGCTGATTTTAACATGCACTTTGTGCTGGTTTGAAACTGAAGTACCCCTAAAAGCCATGCTTTTCTAATCCAATCTTGTAGGCGCAGACCTATTAATAGGTGGGACCCTTTCATTAGGTTGTTTCCATGGAGACGTGACCCCTTCCCCATTCAAGGTGGGTCTTAATCTTTTTACTGGAGCCCTGAATCAAGAAAATAAATGACAGAAAGCATGTAGAGATCTCAGAGCCAACACAGAGAGCAGAGAGATGGAGTCAAGTGACAGATGTTTGGATATGCTAAGCTAAGAGAAGAAGCCCAGTGTTGCCCCGGAGAAGCTAAGGGAGGACACACAGATTCTTATAGAGAAAGGCACTGGAATCAGAACCTTTTGAAACCAGAATCTGGGAGAGCGGGACAGGAGACATTGCCATGTGCCTTCTCTTGTGATGCAGAAACCCCAGATGCCATCAGTCTTTCTTCAGAGTCAAGGTATGTTTTTCTGGATGCCTCAGTTTGGACATTTTTATGTAACATAATAAATCCCCTTTATAAAAGTCAATCCATTTCTGGAATATTGCATTCTGGAAGCATTAGTAAATTTAAATACAAGTCAAGACCTGATTGAATATGGAAAATTATAGTTTTTTAAAAGTGAATACTCAGATATACCAGAAAGAAAAAAAGGAATGTTTATGTAATGATTCAGTACCATAAACATTTGTTAAATCCTAACTTCTCAGTTACAATTTTTTTTTTTTACATGGGCAGGCACAGGGAATCGAATCTGGGTCCTCTGGCATGGCAGGCTAGCATTCTTGCCTGCTGAGCCACCATGGTCTGCCCTAAAAATATTTTTTTTTAATTGTATTCAAATATATCAGCATTAATTAGAAGATGAACATCTAAAACTATGACACAGTTGCAGCAAAAATATTTTTTAAAACTCTACCAATAAATCTAATTTAAATTGTGGAAGAGAAATTAAAGAAAACTTAATCAAATGATAAGACATACCATATTAATGGGTTGAAAATCTCAATTTGTAAAGCTGTCAATTCTCCCTGAACTGGTTTATAGATTTACTGCAATCCCAATTAAAATTGCAGCAGATTTGTGTGTGTCGGTATCAATGAGAGACAGAGCGTGTGTAAATTGAGAAGTTGATTTTAAAACTTATGGAACACTATGTTTCCTGGTGCCTGCCCACGCAAAAAAAAAAACCTCATGGAATACATGGAGGCAAGAACTGACAAAACAAAGTTGGAATATTTATATGATTTTATCAAGACTTATATTAAGTTACAGAAATTAAGACAATGTGATATTAATGCAGGGAACAATAAATAGTTCACTGAAATAGAATAGACAACTCAGACACAGGCCCTAACATATCTGCACACTTTATGACAAAGGTAGCACAGAAAAGTAGTGGGCTAGATGACATCTTTATAAATGTTGCTGGGCCGATTGGATATTTATGTGAAAAGAATGAAATTTGACCCTTACCTCATTTCACTTACAAAAATCAACTCTAAAGGTAAAACACATGAAATTTCTAGAAAATAGTTTAGGAGAACATCTTCATAAATTTGGGGTAGGCAAAAAATTCTCAATCCCAAAGCAGAAAACTCTAAGCAGAAAAGAAAAACTAATAAACTGTACTGCCTTAAAATTACAAACTTCTTTCAATGCTTCACAATTAAGAGTGTGAAAAGCAAAACACAGAGCAGGGAAGTATATTTGCAACACATTTCACTGATACGTGATCTACACCAAAATCAATAAACCACTCCTACAGATCAGTAGAAAAGACAGAAAACCACAAAAGGGGATTTCCAAATGTTCGGCAATCACAGGAAAAGTCTTTCAACTTCATCATTCATCAAAGATATGCAATTTATAAGTCTATAAAAGATCTAGACATATGCATCAGAATGGAAAAAAAGGAAGCCTGTCAGACCACCATTGTCAAGTGTTGACTGAGAGGCGGGCAATGGAGAGAAATGCTCAGCCACTCTGGGGGGGGGCAATTAGCACAGACACTTTGCCGGTGATAGAACTGCCTCTGCAAGCAGCAACTTGGAGCAACCCCACAAACATGATATTGAGCAAAAGAAGGCAGGCCCAAAAGAGTACTTAATCGTATGATTCCGTCTATGTAAAGTTCAAAACCCAGCAAAATTGCTTTATGCAGTTCAGAGTTGAGATAGTGGCTTTTCTCAGGAAGGAGGGGATTTGTGCCTGGAAAATAGCACGTGGAGGTTTGGACCTGGCCGTCGCTGCTGTTTTTTCTTGATCAAGGTGGTGGTTTTTGGGGACAGTGCCCTTTGCCTTAATCCATCATTCTGTACTCGTAAGATTTGTGCACATTTCTGTATGTACATTTACACTTCAGTAAAATGTTTTCCCCTTAAAGAAAAGGAAATTGTTGGGAGTACCAGAAGAGAGTAAAATTACTTCATGAAGTAATCTCTCTGAGTGTATGCTATTTATTAATATATACATAGCTCTTATTATGCTCTTGGATTGCATGTTGTGTTTAAGTGCCATACGTTGTCTTATAATTTATTATAGGCTATAATAGAAGGGTTTACTCTTCGAGAAGACCAACATGAAAGAGCTGTGGTCTTTCTGTTTGTTGAGTCAGGAAACCAAACTATAAGAAACTATTTACTCTCCATATTAGAGTTAACAAGAAATTATTCTTACCCCTCTAACACCTGACCCTCCTAAGTTTCATCCCAATGGATGGCACCATCTCCATCTGGTATTTCCAGTAAGAACTCCGGGAGTTTTCTGTGAAGGTCTCCCTCTTCCTTTGCTGATGACAGCCAATCAATTTTGTGTTCTCATATTCTACTTCTCAAATTCATTCCTTTTCTCCATTCCCTATGTCCTTTCCAAAATCAGTTTTTATTGCTACGATATTGGTCTTTCCTCCAGTCCAGGCTTCTTTGATTAATTTCCTTTTAACCCATTAGCATCCAGATTGGTCGCTGACATCACTCCTTGGCTTAGCCCTTTTCTGCTCCTATTCCTGCAGGGTAGAATCAAAACTACTTAACTTGGTTTACGAGGCTCTTGGGTAACTTTCCTTTGGCAGCTATCCTGCCCCCAAACCCAGCTTGATCTCATTGCAAACCCTTTCTCAAATCTTTGGACTCTGCCCATCTTCCTCTGGAATATTCCTACCTAATCATCTCAAGAACCAAGTCAGGTGTCTCCCTAAAACCTTTCATAGGACACTCTCCATTTCCGTCACAGAACTTATCACGCGCCATTATAACTGAATATTTCTTTGTATTTCTCATAAAATTTCGAAACAGGGACCATGCTTGTCTGTTCTCTGCTGAGTGCCTGACGTGGCACGGTGCCTGGCACACAGTAGGCGCTTGATGACTATCTGTGAAATGAGTTGCTTCAGGGCGGGAAGAGGATGGTAAAGGGGAAATTTCCCTTTCTCCATGACACAGCTTCTATATGCTGAGAGCACGTCAGGGTCTTGGCAGCAAGGGAAGGTATATTTTCAGCTGGGAGCAGCTGTGTGACCTGGGAGCTACAGTCCTCCTAGCCACTGTGCTTCCACACCTGTGTGATTTTTTTCCACATGTCAGTTTCCATCACACTGAGGCATTCCTCAGACCTTCTGAATCGGGTTGGCTGCCTTTGCTCTGTCTTAAACTCAATTTAAAGAAATGGATCTATAGTTAGGATAATCTGCTACTAGATAGTGGTTGAAATTGTAGGTCATGCCAAGGGTTTGACTTAAGATGACTCGTCACATTTCCAACATGCTCAGTGTGCCAGTTATCAGCATATCACTTCTCAGCCCCAGAATCACCAGGTGGTACCTGCTCTGCACTAACGGGCAGAATGTTATGTATTTCTCCTTGACAGCAAATACGGCGTTAAGACTTCTTAGGAGAGGATGCTGCAGGGACGTTATAGGGGAAGGGGCCTCTTCTGCTGGCTGCGTTGATGGTCGGTGATGCAGGTATGACGTCTTCCAGGTGCTCCGCCCTGGCCACCTGCCTGTAACCTGTGGCCCCTGAGGGGCCTTGCAGCCATGGCCTGTTGAACGCCTTGTGTCAGTGGCTGGAGTCTTCATGGTAGGAGAAGCTGTTCATTGATGTGATGTCCCGGATTGTGAGATTTGCCCCAGGTTGCACTTGTTGCTTTACTACCTCAACGTCCACATCCAAACCCAGGTCAGAAACTCTCTTCCCTTGCCCTCATGTGTCACATTCCATCCAATTTCAAAATGAGCCTTTCTGACTCCAGAAGGTCTCTTGATGTCCACAAGGTCCTCTACATCCAACCTGATTGTCCCTGCTCTGGTCCAGGACTTAGCCACCTCCAGCCTGGACTTCTGCAGGGGCTCGTGCCTCTCGGTGGTGCTGTGCCCCCCGGTTCCCCTTCCAGTGTCCCCCCCACCCCCACCTCACTGCAACCCAAATCAGCTGCAAAACCTCAGATCCAATCACGTCACTGCCAGACTCAGGAAATGGAATGCCTGCTGCAATGCCCGTGGGACCAAGCCTGAACTTGCTGAGTCTGCAGGCCAGCCCCGAGGCCCTGCCCAGCTCCGTCTCTGCAGCCCACATTTCGGCCTCTCAGGCCCTTTGTCTTCTCAACTTCTGACCTCATGTTTTTACTCATTTTCCCAGGTCCGGGAGTAGTTCTGGCTACACTCGCTTCCTCTCTCCTTTCAGTAAATTCTCTAAATCTTAGCTCATATATTTTCTCCTTTCTGAAACATTTTTTGTTTAGTATCCCCTTTTCCATGTGTCATTTCTTTCTCAGGGGTGGGGAAAAGGAATAGACATTTTTCATTAAAGAAGTTGTAGGTTTACACAAAAATCGTGCATAAAACACAGAGTTCTCATAGCCCACCCTATCTTATTATTAACACCTTGCATTAGTGTCATATATTTTTAACCATTTTTTAAAAGTATACAAGCATGTGGCATTTAGTATACTTCCCATATTGTGCAACCAGAGCATTTTCACCACCCTAAAAGGGAACCCAGTACTCATTAAGCAGTCACTCCGTGTCCCCAAATTTCCTTTTATTGGGGGGGGGGGGTACTGTATGGTCTGGCAATCGGACCCAGGTCTCCCACATGGAAGGTGAGCATTCTACCCAAATAGTCTTTTGAAAGTTCTTTTTTAAACAAAATGTTTTTCCACAAGGTATTTTTTAAAACTTTTTTATTGTATAATATAACATATATACAAAGCAAAGAAATTAAAAAGCAATAGTTTCGAAGCACTCTTCAACAAATAGTTAATGTCAGATCCCAGAATTTGTCATGGGCTACCATACCATCATCTGAGATTTTTCCTTCTAGCTGCTCCAGAATATAGGAGGCTAGAAGGCTTAAATACTTTTTAATCACCACAATTGACTTTCTTTCTTCCTTTTTTGTGAAAAAATAATACATATACAAAAAAGCAATAAATTTCAAAGCACAGCACCACAATTAGTTGTAGAACATATTTCAGAGTTTGACATGGGTTACAATTCCACAGTTTTAGGTTTTTACTTCTAACTGTTCCAAGATACTGGAGACTAAAAGGGATATCCATTTTATGATTCAGCAATCATATTCATTTGTTAAATCCTGTCTTCTCTGTATAATTTCACCATCACTTTGATCTTTCTATCCCTCTCTTTTAGAGTGTTTGGGCTATTGTCATTCTAACTTTTTCATGTTGGAAGGGTCTGTCACTATTATGAGGTAGGGAGATAAAACTATCTGATATTCTGGAGAGACCGGGCCATCTCAGTTTCAGGACTTTTCTGGACCAGGGACCCATCCGGAGGTTGTATGTTTCTGGAAAGTTACTCTAGTGCATGGAAACTTTGTAGAATCTTATATACTGCCCTAGGTGTTCTTTGGATTGGTTGAAATGGGTTTTGTTAGGGTTTGGCAAGTTATGATCAGTAACAATGTCTAATTTAAACTTGCACAAGAGCAACCTCCAGAGTACCCTCTTGACTCTATTTGAATTTTTTATGCCACTGATACTTTATTAGTTACACTTCTTTTTCCCCTTTTGGTCAGGATGAAATTGTTGATCCCATGGTGCCAGGGCCGGACTCATCCCTGGGAGTCATTTCCCATGCTGCCAGGCAGACTTTTACCCCTGGATGTCATGTCCCATGTAGGGGGATGGGCAATTATTTCACTTTCAGAGTTGGGCTTAGAGAGAGTGAGGCCACATCTGAGCAACAAAAGAGGTTCTCCAGATTTCATGTTCTTTAGGATTGACTAGAATGGGTTTGGTTGGGGTTTGGCAAGTTATGATAATAGCAACATCTAACTGAAGCTTGCATAACAGTGACCTCCAGAGTAGCCTCTGATTCTATTTGAATTCTCTCTGCCACTGATACTTTATTAGTTACACTTCTTTTTTCCCTTTTGGTCAGGATGGAATTGCTGATCCCACGGTGTCAGGGCCAGACTCATTCCTGGGAGTCTTCTCCCATGTCAGAAGGCAGACTTTCACCCCTGGATGTCATGTCCCACGTAGCAGGGAGGGCAATGATTTCACTTGCAGAGTTGGGTTTAGAGAGAGTGAAGCCACACTGAAGGAACAAAAGAGGTCCTCCAGAAGTAATTCTTAGGCATGCCTATAGGTAGGCTTAAGCCCCTCTGCTACATACATAACCTTTACAAGAGTAAACCTCAAGGTCAAGAGCTTCTAGGCCAGTGTTTTTTCTACTCCACAATTTTAAAGTGATGCATACTGAACACTTCATAGATAAAAGTTCTTCTGTCTCTCTCTTTACCCATGGTGGTCCTTTTGTGTCAAATCCATGGCTGTATTTTATGCACAGTTGTCCAAAGGTAGCCCTTAATCATGGTTCCCAAAACAGTTTAATGGAAAGAGATTTGGACATTGGAGCCTAGACATTCAGTGGCCAAACACTCAGCCTGTGACTCAATTTCCTTGACTTTGCACCACCTTCTTCACTAATGCATCATGAGGTCTAAACAAGACACCTGAAAAAGCATTATGGCAAACAAGAACAAAATTATATACCATAAATGCACCATTGTGGAAACATATACTCCTTTTAAAGTAAAGGGCTTGCTTCCAGGTTATTCTACATAACTAATAATTGTTGGAAGTATGGAGCTATGAGCTCTGACCTTGTAGCCTTAACTCATTCAATTGTCATGACCTGCAAATGAGACAGATGACATTAATCACAGTTGACAGATTAGGAAGTGAGGTCCTGGAGATGAATTAATTGCTCACAGCTGGGAAGTCTAGAGCTGGGAGCCAACGCTGCAGTGACCCAGAGCCCTTGCTGTTTTCTCTATTTGTGCTATTGGCATGGAATAGGCTCAGCGCAAACCAAGTAATACATGTTGTTCTAGTTTGCAAGTTGCCAGAATGTGATATACCAGAAACAGAACAGCTTTTAAAAAGGGGGATTTATTAAGTTGCAAGTTTATAGTTCTAAGGCCATGAAAATGTCCAAATTAAGGGACCAACAAGAGGTTACTTTCACTCAAAAGAAGGCCGATGAAGTTGAGGGTTTCTCTTTCAGCTGGAGGGGCACATGGTCTGCTAGCTTTCAGCTGGAGGGGCACAAAGTCTTTCAGCTGGAGGGGCACAAAGTCTTTCAGCTGGAGGGGCACATGGTGAAGTCTGCTAGATTTCTCTCCTGGCTTCTTGTCTCCTGAAGCTCCCCTGGGGGCATTTTCCTTCTTCATCTCCAAAGGGCTCTGGCTGTGTGGGCTCTCATGGCTCTTTTGTAAAATAGTTCCTTCTTGAAGGGCTCCCCTAAGCAACCCCACATTGAGTGGGTAGAGATACAGCTCCATGGAAACCACCTAATCAAAAGTTACCACCCACAATTGGGTGGGTCACATCTCCATGGATAATCAAAAAGATCCCATCCAGCAATATTGAATGAGGATTAAAGTACATGGTTTTTCTGGGGTACACAACAGATTCAAACTGGCACACATGTGAAGTGCTTAAGCAGTGCTAGGTATGATGTGGGTGTTTGATGGCTCTTTTCTTACTAACCTTTCCATTTATGAGAAAACTTCTAAGCAATATTGAAGATTTGGGTACAACTCAACTGATAGCAAAATATGCCTCACCTCAGATTCATTCATAAAACCACCGCGGATTTCAAGGCATCAAATTAAGTGGATGTCTTTGTAATCCTACAACTGCACTAATATGTATATTTTTAAATATATGGCTCTCATTGCAGACTGGTGAAGGGCACAGTAGCTGGAATCACAGTACATCCTTAGGGTTTTACGAGGTGGGAGACTTTTCTACTTGACTTCTTAGAAAATCACTGGAAACTTGTGCTCAATCACTGGAAACTTGTGCTCAATCACTGGAAATTGAGAGATTTCACTTCACTTACCACCTAAATGGTGTGTCTTTTAGTCCCACACACTTTTTTTCTTTCTTCCTGTAAATGCCCATTGCTCAATGAGGCAGTAACTCTGCCTGAGTGTGAGCATTTTATTTTGACTACATCGGATGTGAAGCACAACAAAAATATTTTATTTTAGTTTATTTCTGTTTATTTCCTCTTACCACCTGCATGCACAATGCCCTTACAATGACATTATTTTCTTTTATTAGTCTCCTGCCTCTTACTGCTTCGTTTTCCTTATTTTCTTCTATTCTTCAAAGTAGAAGAAGCTAGCAAGATATGGGAGGATGTCCTGAGACTGTTGTTCTGAAATCCTTCCTCCCCGTGAAACACCTTGATTATTTCTCTTCACCCTTTTCTACAATTAAGTTTCATTTCCACCCCAGGGACTGGGCAGCAGCCTTCTCCAGGAGTCAGTTTCCTGACACGGCACAACCTCGCGTCACCTCAGGAAGACAGCTACAGCTGTCTTTAAGCTTTTCTAACCACAAGCAGCAAATGGCAAATCCAAATGCTATCAATATTTTTTGTTTTTAGAGAAACAGGCCCAGTGGCAAATCAGATAGAATCTCAAGGTCTTTGAATCTTGACACCTTTGTTTGATTCCATCTTTGTTTTAATACCATGGATAAGAGGGAAAATTTGTCTATTTTGCAAAAATGGTTCTTATCTGAAGAGTTGAGCTTTGAAAAAATGGTTTAAAAAGACGGTGGAAAATTACAAGTCATGGTTAGGAGTCTGTAATTAATGTTTGGGATCATATGGGCGCATTGGTGATATTGAATGAGGTTAATTCACCAGCTCCCACCTCCACCTCATTCCCCGCCCAAAAAAGCCAAATGAAACCTTAGGGGGTGAGGGTGAGGTTGCCTCCTAGGCTGAGCAATACATTTCCATAATGCAGCAGGTGGCATGTGTGAGAGAAGAGCACTCACCACGCATTCCCGGGAAGTCACTTGCCCTCTCTGCCCCCTGAAAAACTCGGTCCTGCTGCTCAAACAAAGCAACTTCTGGGCACTTGTGAATGTCAGATACCTGCTGTGCAGGGCAATTCCCTTCCGGAGTGCGGAGGAGAGAAACCTTCCAAGGGAGAAGCTTCCACAGGGAGAGCAGGCAGACAGGGCAGGGAGAGGGAAAGGTAAGACTCTGGAAACACTGAGTGGGGAGGGAAGGCTGGTGATCACACGGAGAACTCAAAGTCCTGGTACCGCTGCTGAGGTGGAGCAAGTATTGCCAGGGACATTGCCAAGAGACTTCCTGAGGCATGCCTGTGAAACCAGCGTGTCCCCTGCAGCCGACGTGAAACAAGGGATTGAGAAACTTCTCTGTCATTCCCATATACCCAAGATACAGAACTCCACCCTCCCTTCCCACAGCTCACAATAGCTAAAAAGCATGCACCAACCTAGTATGCTTAAAATATAGATGAGTTGAAGCTATTTGGGTACCTGTGGTCTGCCTTCTTTGTATCGGGTTCTTCAGTGTTACTTCAGCTAACACTTTAGATTGTGATGGATGCACAATTTCTGATACGGAGAACAGAAAGATGCTTGTTCTCTTGCAAACAAGCCATGAAATTGGGTGCTCAGCTAACTCATTATAGATAATTGTCGGTACATAACTATTGTCTCCCTCAAACCTCAACATTTTGATGACATGGTCCCAGCTTTTAGCTGTTTTCCTTTTGGTAACCCCTACAGCAAACTTCATTGAGTTTGATGTTAAACATGCATTTCAGCAGTATTTTATCTCACTAACTTATGTCAGTAAATGTATCCTACATATTATAAACCAAGAAGTAGTGTAACTGAGAAATTAGGATTTAAGGGATGATTTTGATTACTGAATCATTATATAGATATTTCTTTTCCCTTTCTGGTGTATTGGAGTAGATGGAGGGAAACACCTGAAATCTGTAATTGTAATCCAGCTGCCTTGATCTCTGATAATGATTGCATAGCCTTTATTTTGTGCCCTTGTGACTGTAAAAACTTTGTGACTGGCCTTCACTTGTACCCATTTATCCTACTTTTCGACATTAGTCTTATAATCACTAAAGACAACCCCTAATGTTTATTAAGGCCAACCCAGAGCTAAGCCACCCCAAGTCCAAAGTTATCTTGATAACTGAGACTGGATCTACCCAAAATGGGCCCACGTGACATGTGCAGTAGCTTAGACTTTAACTTGTAAGTCACCTACACCTCATTATAATACTAAAAATCATGCCCATCATCATATGAAGGCTGCCGTTTTCTTCCATATATTCTGTGACTAAGCACGTAATCAATCTTCACACGCTGAATAATTAGATCCCCTGTAATTACATCTTCTGGAGCCACTGTGCTCATTATTCTAAAACCTGCCCATCTTTTCTCTAATAAAACTACCAGAATTACTGCAGTTCAGGGAGACAGATTTGGGGCCACTAGGCCATCTGCTCTCCTACCATACACCTAGTAATAAACTCTTTCTCTCTTTGAAGCCCAGGGTCTCCGGAATTGTTTATTGAGCACATCGGGCAAAAGAATCTACGGCTTTTGTCTGGTAACAGCAGCATTGATAAAGCAAGATTTTTTTATGGTTGCTTTCAATTGAGTTTTTATTTAAGTGCTGTATTTTTAATGACCAAGGTCAATTTTGCTGACATTTAGTTTCCTAAGGCCACACGTGCTGATCTGGAAGAGGCAGAGCCACAGGGATGGAAAACATAGGTCCATGGCTGCGAACGATGAGAGTGAAGGAGGGATTGGCTGTTAAGGACCCTAGGAGGGAATCCTGGGCATGATGACCTTTTTGTATCATGAGTCTTGGGGTGAATATATGACATTATGCAGTGGTCAAACCACAGAACTATTCAGCACAAAGTGCGAATTTTGTATATTTTAAAAAAAAGTCTGTAGAGTTTTTAAAAACTCAATCCCACTCCAAATGATGTTCTGAACTATTTTAAACAAGTTTGTCTAATCTGTTAAATTTGTCCATTGAATTCATCTTAATTACTTTCATTTAGAGTGCAAAGCAGGGAGAGAAAAAGGATTGAGGAGGAAAAAAAACTGATAAAAGAATGGAAAGATGTTACACTTGATGGGAAAAATATCTGACATATGTATTTGAACAAAAACAGTTTTGCTCCTCACTTCTGCATGCCACGTTGTCTCTGCTCCCATCTCACACAAGCAAACCCTATCGTTTGCCTTGTGTGTTTGTGTATTTCAAATGAATTGAAATACACAAATAATACGTAGACACACGCACAGATGATATTTGAAAAGCTGCTGCATGCTGGACCCTTTGGCTGGGTGCTTACTTAAGTAAGTACTAACCACAGTAAAAATCACTACACCGGGCACCATTGAAGATGAAGTCCTTTAATTCTCGCAGCAGCCTTAAGAGGGCAGTAACCTTACCACCCCTACTTTTAGAAGGGAAAATGGAAGGCCCAAACTCATCGCAGTGGGTGGTGGAACTGAGATCCCAACCGGGGCAGCCTGGCCCGCCCCCCACGGGAGCCCCGAGCCCCCTGCCCTGCGCACACATGCTACCCAGAGCTGGAAGTTGTGACCTGAAGACAGCTCCTGGCCGCCCCCGTAGCCCCAATGCAAAGACGGCTCATATGGTGTTTCAAATGTGTTTCCATCTCAAGGGTGTCACCATGTGTGCCCAGCCGCCGTGGCTAAGAGCGCACCAACCAAGAGTCTAGACCATAATATACTTCACAGCCACAGCGAAGTGAAAGGTAAGCAGCCTAAAGCAACACGAGGCACCCCCCGGAAATGAGGGGGTGCTGTTCCCTGAGCACCCGCACAGCTGCTGCAGACACTAAGTACAGCTGAAGGGAGACAGCTCCCAGCGCGCCTGGGGGCCAGGCTTCCGGCCGTGTGGGTTATTCGCTCCTGCCGCGCTGAAGGACTGGCACTAGGTGCTTTCTCCCCCGGCCACAGACAGCAAATTCCACCTCCAGTCCCTTCCATCCTGTGTGTTTGTTTCCTTTTGTTCCCACAACAAAGGTTGCATTTCCTCCTCCAACCTTAAATATAAGGACAAAGGGACCACACGCACGTGGAAAGATATCTCCTGAGTTTGTTTTCTGGGAAGTCATGGGCCTTTGGGAGTCGTGCTGTCACTTTTCTCTGGGCTTTCCTAACACACGGTTTGATGAAACGTGTTGTTGTTACCAAGAGACTTGGGCCCCTGGAATCATATACTGTAGAACTGGGAGACAGCTCGGGGTGTCTGGCGGTTCTGCAGGTAAGGCACGATGGCCTGCTCTGCCCAGGCGAAGCTGCCAGACCTGGAGAGGTGAAACGACTCGCCAGAGGCTTCAGACCTGCAGCTCAAGTCCCAGCCAGACCAAAACTGCGAAACTAGTGAGCCGGGGGTCCCGTGTGTTTGTACCTGGGCAGGTAAACCCCCACTAGATGTGGAGGCAGAAAGCAAGACGCGGAAAAGATACAGGGCCACAGAGCAGCTGGCACAGCCGGAACAGCCGGCTTGGTGGCTTGCTGTCGCCAAAGTGCTTGGTCTGGCTGGGAGTCCCAAGGGCAGGGACACTCAAATCTTAGCATGCCAAGAATTCCCCTCAGGGAGCTTGTTAAAGTTTACATGTGGGGGGCACCCATCTCTAGAAAATCTGATCCTTTCGATCTGCAGCAGGCCTGGAATCTGCATCTTACTGAAAAGAGTAGGTGATTCTGACAGGGTGTGGGACTGAAGTGAAGCAGCGTGCAGGACGGCTGCCCCAGAGATGGAGACCCACAGTGTCCTGGACTGTCCTTTGAGCCCCAGGAGCAGGAGCCAATGGATTTCCTTGTTCTTTTATTTTTTTTATTTTTTACGTTTGCTTCTGAAATAGTATCGATATCGTAAACACTGAGGTTTCTTCCAGCAGCTTGCAGGGCAACTGGCATTGACGACGGGGAAGCAAGAAGGAGTGAGAAAGGGCCAGTAGATGCACACATGGGAGCCCCTGGCTGCTTGTGAGCTTGTAAGCCACGCCTTTGGGGGGATCCAGAACGCTTATGGGGGTCTTGGCAGGAAGGTAGTGAGGTCCTGATGCGCAGGTGAGGCAAGACCAGGAGTTCAGAGAGCTGGCGTGTGTGTCACGTGTCTTCGGCAGCTCAGAGGCACTGGGGAACTAGCTGTATCATCAGACTCACTACCCAGCGCAAGACTCTATTTGCTTTCCTACGCTGACTCCCGTTGATTCTAAAACTTCCAGTTTGAGACCAAATAATCCCTTTTGATCAACATACCAACATCAGCAATTTTCTACTGCAAAATGATTGGGACGAATTGAAAGGTTAATCTTATACACTGAGGCTGAAAGCGGTTATAGAGTTTGTGAGGTCCAATGCAAAATGAAAATGTAAGGAAAGAAGTGCCAATAAAAGTGTTCCTACAGGTATTAAGATATGTTTTTTTCTTTCTTCTTTGTCCCTTTCAACTTGTCATGGTGTGATTTGTCATTTAACATCATTCTAAGTAAAGCAAAATTAAATATTTAAATTATTAGCATGAATTTTACTGTTTATCTTTTTATTTTGCAATTCTAGTTTAAAATGCAAATATGGAAGCATTTAATTCTATTGCAGAATCAAAAATACCAATTTATTTTTTGTAGACTGTACACACATACGTATCACATTTTTTACCAGCACCATGGAAATGCAGCACAAACCAACTCAACTACTTTTATTTACCAGCAGTCTGTACCTTCGGCTTGCCAACGGGTATGGAAAGATGGTAAGGAAAAGGAACTATGGGTTGCCTTCATTTCCGCTTTTCTCCTATGTCATTGTTTTCAGGGTAAATGATTGGCTAATACAGGCAAGTGACATGAATACAAAAGGATATTATAATGTCTGTTGTGTTGGTGTTTCCTAGAATATTATTGCCCTTCCTGGGTTCAGAGCAAATTTTGGTTAGCACAGAAAGCGAAATAGGTGTCTTGGGCTCTCAGTGTCCCCACTTATTTGCAGATCTCACACACTTACCTTGTATTCTTTCTTAGTCTTGCTGGACTCCCATGAGTGGGTCACTGGAATTCTGTGCATCACAATGCTGGATGTGAAACAGGTGGCAAGTAATGACAGCAGGTATGCGTTGCTGCCTTCTCTGCTCACTAGTTTATTTGTCCTGCAGACGTCACTTACAAATCACAGGAACTAAGATAAAATAATTGACAATTTCAAGATGGCGACACGAGAACCTTAACCCAAGCATGAGCTTTCTGAGCACAGGGCCCCGTGCGACTGCAGCCCACAAAGCCAGGCCCGGCTGAAAGTAATCACACATAACTTGTACTGTAAAAGGAGAATGGCCAAGTAGAGGTTTACTATTTTTAGCAAATCTGAGCAAAATTAATGCCAACTTCTATCTTCAAAAACTAACACTTTTAGCAAAATCAGGGTTGGTTATGTGTCAAGGTGACTGATAACTCATCAGATAAATTGTTGCCAATTTTTTTTTTTTTTTGCAAGTTTAGGCCTGGGGAATCAAACCCGGGTCTCCAGCATGGCAGGCGAGAACTCTGCCACTGAGCCACCGTAGCCCACCCCCAATTCATTTTGTGATATAAAATTCGCTCAAAGCATTTTCTGAAGGGAGACAACATGAAAAATAAACATATAAATATACTTTACTCTTCTGTTTTCTTCTTGCATGATATTACTACATGTTTAATGCTTTGTATAGTGAGATAATACAGCTAACATTAAAAATAAAGAAGGCTCCTATCATTGCTTTTACTCTGGTCTAAAATTTTAAAACTTACTTGGACATGAATTGGCACTGAATTGATGAAAATAATGCAGTTTTCTAAAGAACAAAGTAAGAAGACACTTGGTCAGCACATTACAAACGACAGTAAAAAGTAATTTGCAGATCTTTAGAGAATCATCTTACTTCCAGGAAAAATAAGAAGTTCTTATAAGGTAAAATCATTTCTGTTAAAAAAGTGGAAAAAAGTCCTTATCTAATCACATTTACTGTAATGGGAAATGGGAAAATTCTCACCTACCCCCTGCCAAATACTACTGACAAGGTATTAACAAAAGGAGAAAAGCTCTGTGAGGATCATGTGAGAATTTTCACCAGCTGTTATCTGAGATTTGTGCTGGTCAACTGCAGAAACTATCTTCAAAAGAGAGAAAAATACCTTATGTAACTAGAATTTGGTATGCCCTATTCCTTAGTTAGGTGAATGGAGGTTTTTTTCTTTTTCACCAGGACAAGCAATTCATTCCAGATACCACTCAGAAAAATTTATAATAGGGAGTTGGAGTTCCCACATATCTAAAGACAGTGGGTTTTTTAGTTTTTTGCCAAAAAAAAGGTGCAAGGTGTGTGAAAATTGAGAGAACATGGAGGAAAGGAGGTTATTGAGGCTATTAGAAACATGTAGATGAAAGGCAGCAAAATTCTGAGCTGGAGGAGAAGCAAGGAAAATGGAGAAAACAAGACAGTTGTTTGGGTTGGGGGACGAGAGACATGGTGATTTTTAGAAACAGATTTGATTATTTTATTAGTACTAGTGAGGGTTCTCTAGGGAAACAGAACCAACAGGAGATATCTGTAAATATGAGATTTTATAAAAATCGTCTCACGCAACTATGGGAATGCACAAGTGCGAATTCCGTAGGGCAGGTCACAAGCTGACAGCTCCGATGAAGGTCTTCAACCAATCCCCCAGGAAAGGCTGCTGGCTGAAGCAGAGAGAGATTCTGTCTTCTGATTTCTCCTCTAAAGCCTTCAGCTGATTAGATTAAACATCACTCATTGTGGAAGGCATTCCGTTGGCCGATTGCAGATGTAATCAGCCATGGATGCAAGCAACGTGCTGATGATTTAATAAACCAGCTTATTGGTTAACTCAACAGCCCCAAGATGTCCTTGCAGAATGGAAAGGCCAATGCTTCCTTGACAAGACACCTAGGCACCATCTCCTGGCCAACTTGACACATGAACCCAACCGTCACAAATGATGCTTGAACGGCTTTTGCTAATGAAACTAAATGAGAAGTCCAACCCTGTGCAGGGTCAGGTAGAAAAGCACTGGGTTGAACACTGGAAATAGCACACAAGGAGAGGCTTTCCCAATAGGAATTTTCAACTCATGCACTTTTCCTTTCTCTAAAAGCTTTTGCTGCTTCACCTTTTCTAGCTATATGGCATTCTAGGGAATTACTAGAGAAAACTTTATTTTTTCATTTGATAAGTCTGTGGATCAGACAGCTGATACAATCTGCTTATCGAACTGAGAATTTTGAAAAGACATACAAAATGTTATTTGCTAGAGTCCCTCATCTGGGAAAATGTTGGCTATTCATAGCTTTCTACATTGAAATCATAGAAGAGAGAAGTTCTTGGGACCCCAAATTTTTTGCAGTCCATAAATTTTCATTTAAGAAAACTCTATACTTTGAAAACTATTGCTTTTTTCTTTCTTTGTTTTGTATATATGTTATGTATAAAAAAAGAAAACTCTATAAATGAGTTTTCTCTGCTCATTGTTTACCATTGTGCCACCTTTGGTGGATGTTGAGGGGGTGACGAATCTATTTCAGAATCTTAATTACACCTGAGCTCCTGACTTTGACCTAACATTAGTGCTTCCCAAAGTGTCTTATAGAGGTGGGGGAAAATTATTTTTCTGAGCAAAATAAGCTGGAAAATGCTAATTCCAACAACATAAACAGGGTGCTTTGCTGCGATGCTTCTCAGAGCCTTTAGTACCTCAATGCACTTTTAAGTCTTCTACGGGGATGTATTAGTTTTCCAGCCCTGCTATAACAAATAGTTTCATTCTTATCTCTAAATACCAGATTATACATATATAAATCAGCCTGTCAAACTCTAGAAATAACATTTACCACTCCAGACTAAATGTGACTCCTATAAGAGCTTACAATCTAGGCCTCAATTTTCTTACAAGTATTTTCTAAGTGAGACCATATGATATTTGCTCTTTTGTTTCTGGCTTATTTTGCCTCACGATATGTACCACAGATTCATTCACAACACTACGTGCTTCAGAACTTTGGTTCATTCTTTAGCAGCACAATATTCAATCATATGTATACACCATTGTTCGCTGATCTACTTTTCAGTCAATGCATCCTTCAGCCATCTCCATCCACTTGGCTTCAGGTATAATGTCCAAAATCAACCATCCATCATCACTCTCAGTTTTAGATAATTTCACTGTGACCAAGAGAAAAATGCCTTATTTTCAAATACTTTCTTCCATTGAGTTGCCTACCTCTACACCTTTCTGACAGTCCTTTCAGGCCCCAAAGCATTTGGTTTTGAGGAGTTCCAATTGATCTATTTTTTTTTGTCAATTATGCTTTGGGTGCAAATTTCAGTTTCTATTACTACATCTTAAAGATGTTACCCTACACTCACTTCTAGGAGTTTTATGGTATCAGTTCATTGGTTCTCTTTTTTCTTTTTTTTACATGGGCAGGCACTGGGAATCAATCCCAGGCTTCTGGCATATGCTATTGGTTCTTATATTTAGGTGTTTGTTCTACGTGGAGTAAATTTTTCTATAGGGTGTAAGGTAAGGGCCCTCATTCATTCTTTTGGTTATTGATATCCATTTTGCCTGTGTCTGTTTATTGAAAAGACAATTTTGTCTCAGGTCAGTGGATTTGGCGGCCTTGTCAAAGATCAGTTGACCCTAGGTTTGGTAGTCTATTTCAGCACTCTGAAATCAATTTCATTGGTCAATTCTTTAATTTTGTGTCACTACCATGCTGTTTTGTCCACTATGGTTTTGTAAGAAATTTTCAAATCAGGAAATGTTTATCTTCACACTTCAGTCTTCTTTTTAGGATACTTTTAGTTATTTGGGGTCTCTTTCTCTTCCAGACATATTTAAAATGAGCTTTTCCAAGTCTCCAAAGTAGATTCTTGAAATTTTGATTGATACTGCATTGAATATGTAGATCAATTTGGGTAGAATTGACATATGAACTACATTCCATGCTCTTGAAATGAGCATGGAATGCATTTCCACATATTTAGATCTTCTTTGAATTATTTTAACAATGTTATGTAGTTTTCTTTGTGAAGAAACTTTACATCCCTAGTTAAGTTCACTCCGAGGTACCCTATTTTTTAGTTTTTATTTTGAGTGGAATTTTTTCCTTGGCTCCTCAGTTAGGTCATTACTTGTGCATACGAACATTACTGACTTTTGCACCTTAATTTTATATCCTGCTACCTTGCTGAATTTGTTTAACTCAAGAAACTCTGTTGTAGATGTCTCAGGATTCATGTCATCTGTAAATAATGAGTTTTTCTTTTTCCTTCCCAATTTGGATGTCTTTTATTCCTTTATCCTGATGATTGCTCTAGCTGAAACTTCTAGTACAGTGTTGAATAGCAGTGGTGACAGAGGGCATAAGATCATTCCCAATCTTAGAAGGAAAGCTTTCAGTTTCTCAGAATCGAGTACAATGCTGGCTATTAGTTTTTCATATATGTCCTTCATCATCTCGAGGAAGTTACCTTTGATTCCTACCTTCTGAAGAGTTTTCTTCACAAAAGGATATTGAATTTTGTCAAATCCTTTTTGAGTAGATCATGTGGTTTTTTCACTATTGACTTTTTAATGTGCTGTATTAATTGATTTTTGTGTGTGTTAAACCATCCTTGCATTCCTGGTATAAACCCCACTTGGTCGTGGTATAAAATTCTTTTAATGTATCACTGGATTCGATTTCCTAGTATTTTGTTGAGAATTTTCGCATCTATGTTCATTAAGGAGATTGGCCTGTAGTTTTCCTTTTTTACAGTATTTTTACCCAGTTTTGGTTTTAAAGTGATGGTAGCTTCATAAAATGAGTTAGGCAGTGCTTGTTTTTCCTCAATTTTTTGGAAAACATTGAGCAGGATTGCTGAGAGTTCTTTTTGGAAAGTTTGATAAAATTTCCCTGTGAAGCCATCTAGCCTTAGGCTTTTCTTTGTAGGAAGATTTTTGATGACTAGTTGAATCTCTTGTGATTGATTTCTTGAGAGCTTCTATTTCTTCATGAGACAGTGAGGCTTCTTTGTGTCTTTCCTGGAACGTGTCCGTTTCATCTAAGTTGTCTATTTTGTTGGTATATAGTTGTTCAATATATTCTTTTAGGATTTTGTTTTATTTCTTCAGGGTCTGTTGTATGAATCCCTTGTCATTTTTTATTTTTCTTTATTTGCATCCTTTCTTTTTTCTTTGTCAGCCTTGCTAGTGGCCCATTAATTTTATGATTTTCTCAAAAAAATCACTTTTGGTTTGACTGATTTTTTTCTACTGTTCTTTTGTTCTCCCATTCATTTAACTCTGCTTTATCTTTGTTATTTCTCTTCTCTTATTTGCTTTAAGGTTAGTTTGCTGTTCCTTCTCAAGTTCCTCAAGGTGAACAGTTTATGACTTTATTTTTGTTCTTTCTTCTTTCTTATTATGGATATTTAGGGCAAAAAATTTCCCCCTCAGCACTGCCTTTGCCACATCCCAGAAGTTCAGATTTTGATGTATTCTCATTTCATTTGTCTGCAGATGGCTACCCATTCCTCAATGGATTTCTTCTTTGATCCCCTGGTTTTTCAATGTGTGTAATTTAATCTCCATATATTTGTGAAAGTTCACATTCTTTGGTGGTTACTAGCTTCCGGATTCATTCCACTGTCACCAGAAAAAGTGATTTTAATAATTTCAATGTTTTAAAATTTATAACGACCTTTTTTTGTGCCCCAGTATATGATCTATCTTGGAGAATGTTCCATGAGCACTAGAGAAGAATGTATATCCAGACATTTTGAAGTAGAATGACCTATATGTGTCTATTATGTGTAATTCATTTATCAAAGTGTTTAAGCTCTGTATTTCATTGTTTCATCCTCGGTCTAGTTGTCCTATCTATAGAGGAGAGTGGTGTACTGAAGTCTCCTACTGTTATTGTTGAAATGTGTATCGCTCCCATCAGATTTGGCAAAGTTTGTCTTACATACTTTGGAGCGCCTTGATTGGGAGCATAAACATTTATGATCATTTAGTCCATTAACATTGTTTAGTCCATTAACATTCAAAGTTATAAACTACAAAGGCATTTCTTGAAGCTCCCAGCTTATCCTTTGGATTTTATTTGTCAGATCTATAAACTTTTTTCCCTCTTTCTCTTTTTATCCTTTCAGTCACCCTTACTAGCACTCTTCTGTTATGTGCACTCCTCCAGACTCCCTTCTCATGTCTCTTATGTTTCAGCCAGAGAACTCCCTTTAGTACTTCTTGCAGGGCCAGTCCCTTGTTGACAAATTCGCTCAGCAGCTGTTTGTCTGTGAAAATTCTCCCTTATTTTTTTACTATTATTATTTTTTACATGGGCAGGCACCGGGAACCAAATCCAGGTGTCGGGCATGGCAGGTGAGAACTCTGCTTGCTGAACCACTGTGGCCCACCCTCTCCCCTATTTTCGAAGGACAGTTATGCCTGCTGTTAATGAACTATCTTACTTTCTGTTTATCTGTGTCTTAAACTCCCCTTCATTCCTCATGGACAGTTTTTCCAACTAGAGAATTCTTGGATGACAAGTTCTCTCTTTTAGGGTGTTAAATATACCATACCACTGCCTTCTCACCTCCATGGTTTCTCATGAGAAAACAAAGCAGTCTTACTGGGCATCCATATACATGATTGTCATGGTTAGGCCCATGTGTCAACTGGGCCAAGTTTTGGTACCTGCATATCTGATTGGGCAAGTGCTGGACTGTCTGTTGTAATGAGGACATTTCATAGGATTAGGTCATGATCACATCAGCTGCTTCCACAGCTGATTCCATTTGTAATCAGTCAAAGGGAAGTGTCTTCTACAATCAGTGATGCTAAATCTAATCAGGGGAAGCCTTTTGAGGAGGACTTAGAGGAGATAGGTTCCATTCCTGCTTCGGCTGGTGAGCCTCCCCTGTGGAGTTCATCCAGACACTCCATCGGAGTCATTGACGTCATACTCTGCCCTGTGGATTTTGGACTCTGCATTCCTGCAGTCACGTAAGACACTTATATAAATTCTATATTTGCAAGTGTTCCCTGTTGATCCTTTTCTCTAGGGAACCCTAACTAATACACTTGGTCCTGGGAGTGGTTCTTAAGAAACAGAATCTTAAAAATAGGTTTTTATGAATGGTTTTCTACTCTGACTGAACTCAGAGACACTAAGGACTCTGATTCCTGTAATCAGAATGACACTCCCAATCCATGGAGTGAGTTGGCAAAGGAGATAGTGAAAATATCATCATTCGATTCCCCTAATGCTTTGCTTGTACGAAGCCAGACTCTGGGGGATAATGTTTTTGACACCTTTACAGAGTTTTGTAGAAATAAGAGTTATAGATATGTTGGTTGGTTGTTGTTAGTTACATTGGCTACATTAAGGGGTGAAAGGGATGGGCTTAAGGCTTCAAAGGAGAAGCTTAAGCGCTGTCTGAAAGATGTAGAGGTTTCTATGAGTATCCTGAAGGAAAATATTATTTCCTGTAGCCATAGACTTGAGATCTCTGAAAATCAGACTCAGAATCTTATTGTTAGAGTAGCACCTTTACAACATAAACTGAAATCTCAGTCTTGCATGGTGTCTGCCGTTAAAGTGAGGGCATTGATTGGAAAGGAGTGGGGCCCTGAAAAATGGGATGGTGACATATGATGTTGGGGGCTAGGTTGAAACCCTAGGCCATGCTGAGTCTTCTCTAGATAACCCTGTAATAGTTGCCCTGAGGTCATCGTCACCCCACCTCCAGCCTGCCTTGAGGAATTGGCCACCCAACCTCCTCCTGAAGGGATTAGCCCTAGAGTGATTAATCCTGTTTCAGCAGAAGAAATTGCAAATGAAGGCCCTGAAAGAAATGGCTTTGAAGATATTTCTAATTCTTTTCATGACCCACCCCCCGCACCCCTCATTTCTTCCAGACCTATAACTAGACTAAAGTCCCAACAGGCCCCTAAAGGTGAGGTACAAAGTATCACACATGAGGAGGTACGTTATACTCCAAAAGAACTGTGTGAATTTTCCAATTTATATAGACTGAAATCCAGGCAATATGTGTGGCAATGGATTTTAAGAGTGTGGGATAATGGTGGAAGGAATATAAGGCTGGATCAGGCTGAATTTATTGATATGGGCCCACTAAGCAGAGATTCTGCATTCAATGTTATAGCTCGAGCAGTTAGAAAAGGTGTTAACAGATTATTTGGATGGTTGATTGAAACATGGATCAAAAGGTGGCCAACATTACCTGAGGTTGAAATGCAAGAACTGCCCTGGTATAATGTAGATGAGGGGATCCATAGGCTTAGAGAGACGGGAATGTTAGAGTGGACTTATCAGGCAAAGCCTGCTCTTATACCCCAGAATGTCCAGAGGATGCACCTTTTACCAGAACAGTGAGAAATAAATTTGTGAGACTAGCACCATCATCCTTAAAGAGCTCTGTGTTTGTACTTCTCTGTAGGTCAGATATTACTGTAGGAACTGCTGTCACTGAGCTCGAATCCTTAACCACAATGGGGATGACAGGGTCCTGAGCTGGCAGAAGCCAGGTGGCAGCACTTAATCGCCAAAGACAGGGTAGACGTGGCTATTATAATAGACAGCAAACTCAAAGCAGGCGTCAAAATTATATGACATGCAGAGATTTGTGGCAATACAATACAATAGAAGGGCAGCCTACTAAATTCTTCCTTGAACTGTATAAACAAAAGAGTTCTAGGTCAAGTGAACAGAAGTCTAACCTGAATTACAAAAACACGGAGTCAAGGCCCCTTAATCATTTTCCAGACTTGAAACAGTTTACAGACCCAGAGGCCCTTGAATGGAGGGGAGGCCAGGTCCCTTTGGGGGATAAACTTGTTATACTGCCACAAATTTATACTGTTAAGCATCCTCCAAGCCCTCCCCAAGAAGACCGATGGCCTTTTACCATGGTAACTGTGCATTGGGGAAAAGGAAATGATCAGATATTTGGTGGATTATTAGACACTGGTTCAGAAGTGACATCAATTCCAGGGGACCCAACACGTCACTCTGGACCACCAGTCAGAGTAGGGGCTTATGGAGGCCAGGTGGTCATTGGAGTTTTAGCTCAGGTCCGTCTCACAGTGGGTCTAGTGGGCCCCTGGACCCATCCTGTAGTTATTTCCCCAGTTGTGGAATGTATCATTGGCATAGACATACTGAGCAACTGGCAGAATCCCCACACTGGCTCTCTAACTCATGCGGTGAGGGCTATTATGGTGGGAAAGGCCAAGTGGAAGCCACTAGAACTGCCCCTACTGAGCAAAATAGTAACTCAGAAGCAATACCGTATTCCTGGAGGGATTGCAGAGATTACTGCCACTCTTAAGGTCTTGAAAGATGCACGGGTGTTGATTCCCACCACATCCCCATTCAACTCTCCTATTTGGACTGTGCAGAAACCAGATGGGTCTTGAAGAATGACAGTGGATTATCTTAAACTCAACCAGGTGGTAACCCCCATTGCAGCTGCTGTTCCAGATGTGGTATCATTGCTTGAGCAAATCAATACATCCCCTGGTACCTGGTATCCAGCTATTTATCTGGCAAATGCTTTTTTCTCAATAGCTATTAGTAAGGACCACCAGAAACAGTTTGCTTTCAGCTGGCAAGGTCAGCAATATAATTTCACTGCTTTGCCTCAGGGGTATATCAACTCCGCAACCCTATGTCATAATCTTGTTCGCAGAGACCTTGATCATTTCTGCCTCCCACAAGACATCACACTGGTCCATTATATTGATGATATCATGTTGATTGGACCTAGTGAGCAAGAAGTAGCAACTACTCTAAATTTACTGGTAAGACATCTGCATGTCAGAGGATGGGAGATAAATCCATCAAAAATACAGGGGTCTTCCACCTCAGTGAAATTTCTAGGTGTCCAGTGGTGTGGGGCATGTCGAGATATCCCTTCCAAGGTGAAGGATAAGTTGCTGCATCTGGCCCCTACTATGACCAAAAAAGGGGCACAACGCCTAGTTGGTCTTTTTGGATTTTGGCGACAACATATTCCTCATTTGGGTGTGCTGCTCCGGCCCATTTATCAAGTGACCAGAAAAGCTGCTAATTTTGAGTGGGGACCTGAACAAGAAGAGGCTCTGCTACAGGTCCAGGCTGCTGTACAAGCTGCTCTGCCACTTCGGCCATATGATCCAGCAGATTCAATGGTGCTGGAAGTGTCAGTGGCAAATAGAGATGCTGTCTGGGGCCTTTAGCAGGCCCCTATAGGAGAATCACAATGCAGACCCGTAGGATTTTGGAGCAAAGCCTTACAATCTGCTGCAGATAACTACTCTCCTTTTGAGAAACAGCTTTTGGCCTGCTACTGGGCCTTAGTAGAGACTGAACACTTAACCATGGACCACCAAGTTACCATGAGACCTGAATTGCCTATCATGAGATGGATGTTGTCTGACCCACCAAGCCATAAAGTTGGGTGTGCACAGCAGCACTCTATTGTAAAATGGAAATGGTATATATGAGATAGGGCCAGAGCAGGTCCTGAAGGCACAAGTAAGTTACATGAAGAAGTGGCACAAATGCCCATGGTTTCCACACCTGCTGCCATATTACTTTCTCCTTCCCAGACCAGAGCTATGGCCTCTTGGGGAGTTCCGTACAGTGAATTGACTGAGAAGAGAAAACTCCGGCTGGGTTTACAGATGGTTCAGCACGATATGCAGGTACCACCCGAGAGTGGACTGCTGCATCATTACAACCCCTTTCTGGGGTGTCTTTGAAGGACAATGGTGAGGGGAAATCCTCCCAGTGGGCAGAACTTCGAACAGTGCACCTGACTGTTCATTATGCTTGGAAGGAAAACTGGCCCGAGGTACATTTGTATACTGACTCATGGGCTGTTGCTAATGGTTTGGCTGTATGGTCAGGGACTTGGAAAGACCATAATTGGAAAATTGGTGACAAAGAGGTCTGGGGAAGAAATATGTGGATAGATCTTTCTGAGTGGGCTAAAAACATGAAGATATTTGTGTCCCATGTAAATGCACACCAGCGGGTGATTTCAGCAGAGGAAGATTTTAATAATCAAGTGGATAAGATGACCCGTTCTATGGATGCCAGTCAGCCTCTTTCCCCAGCAACTCCTGTCATTGCCCAATGGGCTCATGAACAAAGTGGTCATGGAGGTACGGATAGAGGTTTTGCATGGGCTCAGCAATATGGACTTCCACTCACCAAGGCTGACCTGGCTACAGCCACGGCTGAGTGCCGAATCTGCCAGTAGCAGATATCTACACTCAGCCCCCGATATGGCACCATTCCCTGAGGTGAGCAGCCAGCTACATGGTGGCAGGTTGATTACATTGGACCACTCCTTTCATGGAATGGGCAGTGATTTGTTCTAACTGGAAAAGACACATTCTCTGGATATGGGTTTGCTTTCCCTGCATGTAATGCTTCTGCCAAAACTACCATCCATGGGCTTACAGAATGCCTTATCCATCGTCATGGTATTCCACATAGCATTGCTTCGGATCAAGGAACACACTTCACACAAATGAAGTGCGGGAATGGGCGCATGCTCATGGAATTCTCTGATCTTACCATGTTCCCCATCATCCAGAAGCAGCTGGATTGATAGAACGGAGGAATGGCCTTTTGAAAACTCAATTACGGTGCCAACTAGGTGGCAATACCTTGAAAGCCTGGGGTAATGTTCTCCAGGAAGCTCTGCATGCTCTGAATCAGCGTCCACTGTATGGTGCTGTTTCTCCCATAGCCAGGATCCATGGGTCCAGGAACCAAGGGGTGGAAATGGGTGTGGTACCGCTCACTATTACCCCTAGTCATCCACTATGAAAATTTTTTGCTTACTGTCCATGCTACCCTGAGTTCTGCTGGTCTACAGGTTTTAGTTCCAAAACGGGGTGTTCTTCCTCCAGGAGAAACAACAATGATCCCACTGAACTGGAAGTCAAGACTGCCACCTGGTCACTTTGGGCTACTTATGCCCCTGGATCAACAAGCCAAGAAGGGGATTACATACATTATTGTCTGGGGTAATTGACCCCGACTGTCAGAAGGAAGTAGGACTGCAACTACAGAATGGAGGTAAAGAAGAGTTTTCTTGGAATATAGGAGATCCCCTAGGGCGTCTTTTAGTACTACCATGCCCTGTGATTAAAACCAATGGAAAACTGCAACAACACAATCCAACCAGGACTACTAATGGCTCTGAAACTTCGGGAATGAAGGTTTGGGTCACCCCACCAGGCAAAGAACCACAGCCAGCTGAAGAGCTTGCTGAGGGTAAAGGGAACATGGAATGGGTAGTGGACGCAGCTAGTGATAAATATGAACTTCGACAACGTGATCAGTTACAGAAACGAGGACTGTAATACTGTTTTGTTTATGTTATACTATTTAAGTTGTAAGATATCAAGTTTAAGAATGAATGTTGCCCAAGGATTTGGACCCTATTCAGGAGAGATTTAATGTGTTTCCAGTTATATGCAGGACAGTTGAGTATTGTCAGGTAAAAGAAAAAAATGTGTGCTTATTTGCTTTCATTTGGAAATTAAGTATGGTTTAAGGTGATATATGTATAGGTGCCAAGTTGACAAGGGGTGGACTGTCATGGTTAGGCACATGTGTCAACTTGGCCAAGTTGTGGTGCCTGCTTATCTGATAGGGCAAGTGCTGGCCTGTCTGTTGCAATGAGGACATTTCATAGGACTAGTTCATGATCATGTCAGCTGCATCCACAGCTGATTCCATTTGTAATCAGCCAAAAGGGAGTGCCTTCTTCAATTAGTGATGCTAAATCTAATCACGGGAAGCCTTTTAAGGAGGACTCAGAGGAGACAGGTTGCATTCCTGCTTTGGCTGGTGAACCTCTCCTGTGGAGTTCATCCAGACCCTCCATTGGAGTCATCGGCGTCACTCCCTGCCCTGTGGATTTTGGACTGTGTTTCTGTGGTCAAGTAAGACACTTTTATAAATTTTTTATTTGCAAGTGTTCCCTGTTGATTCTGTTTCTCTAGAGAACCCTAACTAATACAATGATGAATCACTTTTCTCTTAGAGTTAACAGAATTATCTCTTTATCTTTGGCATTTAACATTCCAAATAGTTTATTATTCCTCAGTTTGAATACATTGCATTTCTTGGACATGGAAATCAATGTTTTTCAGAACAGTTGGTAAATTATTGATCTTTATTTCCTTAAATATTTTTTCTGCTAGTTTTCTCTTCTCTTGCCCTTCTGGGACAGCGATGACGCACATGTTAGTGCAATGACATGTGGGTGTGAATGGGAAGGTTTAGGGTCATTTTATCAATATAAGGAAAGATCATGGATGAAATATGGGACTTACACTGAATCCTCTTGTGGATGATAAGTCTGGTCAATAGTAAAAATATAAGAATGAAATTCCATGAATTAGTACAAATATAGGATACTACTACAATGTGTTAATAATAATAGGGTGGTAAGTACATAGAAATATACTTTAAGCAAACTATGAACTGTAGTGAGTAGTAGTATGCTAATATTCTTCAAATAAATTCCAAGACAAAATTATGGCAAGTGCAACAAAACATATACAAAATAGTGCAAATTGTTTAACTCAATTTGTATGAAGTGTAAATATGAATAAATTTATAGAATGGGAAAAAGTGTTTGCTATGACAAAAATAAATTAGTGGTTATGTAAGGATAGAAAAGGATAAGTGGATTGAGAGGTGACTGCTAACAGATATGGGGTTTTTCTTTTAGGAATAATGAAAATGTCTTAAAATTGATTGTGGTGAACACACAACTCTATGAATATACTAAAAGTCACTGATTGTACACAGTAAATGAATTGTATGGTATGTGAATATATCTCAATGAAATAGTTTTGTGAGTTTGCATTCACAAAGGTAATAAATGGTAATTAGGAAGATCAAAAAATAATAATACAACTGCCAGAGATAGGAAATATGCAAAGTATCCTTTCAAAGCTCTAGTGCATTATACATAGTATGGAACCATGCCAGTTAATTTCTTGGATGACAGTTGGGATTCTTCCAACAACATGTGTGAATTAATTCAACATTTATTACTGAGCATGTCTTATGTCTAGGCATTCTTCAACACAAAGGGTGGGTGGATTTCCCATGACCTGAGTAAAGGTCATACTTTAAATTTTCCCAATGCATCTTCCTATTGCAAATCTCTCTATGTCATGCAATGATGTAATTGCAATTAATACAGCCTTTGACATATTTGAGAATATGGCTCTTGCAAAACATTGGGGTTTCCTGAGAGAAAGTTACAGTTACTGCTAACCTCTAAATGGGTGCCTTCTTGCAATGCATTCTTCTTTTCCATTTTTAAAGCTAGAAAGTAATACTACTGCAATGTTCTGCTCACTTTCCAGTTGCTTAATCCTTCTCTTGGCAGGAAGAAATTGGTGTTTGTCTAATGAGATGTTAGAAATATCTGTGTTTACCTAAGATGGTAAAAACTCTGATCTTAAATTAGGGATCTTCTCAGGCAGAGATAATTTGTACATACAAATTTAATTTCTCACTATGCTAGTATAAACCAGAGAAAAGAAAAAACCCCACTGCGTCTGGAGCTCCATTATGGTATTCTAAGTGTCCTAAAACCTTTTTTTGTAATGGTCATTTTCCAAACACCACAAGGTATGGAAAGGAAAGGGCCTCAAATTATGGGCTTTCAGTAGTATGGTGAATTTGAACAACTCATCTTAGATCTCTGTGCAGATGTATCAAGTAGTAATCACGGAAAGCCAGTTTAAAATCTCTATTTCATTTGAAACTTTTTCTTTTAAATGACAAACATTGATGATTCACATCATGTTGCATGGCACAAAAACATGCCCTATTCAGCAGAAAACAGAATCCAAACAGAACAGTTTTAAAGCATCTGAGAATTCAATATGTTTCCCACCATTTTTAAGTAGCAGTACTCAGACAGCAGCCAGCCACATGTAGCTCCCGTCATTCCTGTTTCAGAAACACACAACCCACAGAGACATCCTCATAGAGTTGGAAAGAGCAATTCAAAGGATGGAGGCACTAATAAGCAACTTTAAGGAGGCATGAAGACCATAACGAACTGCCATCTATACATGAATTATATTTTGTGTGCTAAAATAGGAGAACATCAAGTTTAGTGCTTACAATCCGAGAGTCTTTCATCTCAACTGGTTTCTCTTTGTCTGCAAAAGGATGGATAAAGTTGAGAAGCTAATTCCAAGTGGGCAACCCTTAACTTTGCATTTCTATTTGAAAAATATTTCAACTAAGCTACACAATATAGCCAGTTTATATGCAGAGACTTGATTTAACATTCACTTCTTAAATCATTTTGCCTCTCTTTTCTTGTTAGTGATGCTTAAATTCTGTGACTCTGAAGTCATATAATAAACATTTAGAAACACCTCTGACCAAAAGAATAATGTAGCTACTGTATGTCTCAATGGAGATTAGGATAAAGTAACATCATAACGCAGAAATGAAAGGGCATAAGATAATGCAGCTGGCACAAGAGAGCCACATTCGAGTTATCCTTAGAGAGGAAGCACACACAGATGGAAGGGGGCTCTCTACCAAACTCTCCTCTTAACCGTACGTGAGGCACCTGGGATTACAATGGCAACATATACTTTCAGGAGTATGTTTCTTCCAGGAGTGGAAAGAGAGCATTCTATGCCTCCTTTTCTCTCCTGGTCTACAACTGTGGGTACTTTATTTACTTTTGTTGGTGGAACTAGTCTAACCATTGCCCAAAACAAAGAAAAGAATTACACACATACGCCTCCTACAAATGCCACCTCCTAGCTGAAGCTGTCTTGATTCCCTATTATCTATTTTTTACATCCCCCACAATATTTACAAACTGTTTTCTATGTAAGTCATGTGTGTACACATTTCCTTATTTCACTGAACTGTAAACTCTGGGACCAAAGTGACAAACAGAGTGCTTTATAAATGGCAGGTACAACATAAATGTTTCCTGAATGAGTGCATATGTTCATTTCAACTTCATGATAGCTAGACTCATGATTGTTTAAAAGCCCTAATCATTAGCTGAAATAAAGATAGGATAAAGACAGGATAAAGAAATCATCCTTCCTAAGTGGCGGTCTCCCTCACTACAACGTCTTTCCATTATTTTTTTTTTATTAACGGAAAGAAAAAAAAAAGAAATTAACACAACATTTAGAAATCATACCATTCTACATATGCACTCAGTAATTCTTAACATCATCACATAGATGCATGATCATCGTTTCTTAGTACATTTGCATCGGTTTAGAGGAACTAGCAACACAACAGAAAAAGATATAAAATGTTAATATAGAGCAAAGAAATAAAAGTAGTAATAATAGTAAAAAACAAAAAAAAACCCTATAGCTCAGATGCAGCTTCATTCAGTGTTTTAACATGATTACTTTACAATTAGGTAAAGTATTAGGTATTAATATTTATGTTGTAGTAATAAACTCTTTCTCTCTTCGAAACCCTGGTGTCTCAGGAATTGGTTACTGAGTGCGTCGGGCAGAAGAATCCGTGGCCTTTCTCCGATAACAATTTGGTGATCCAGATGGGCTGAATGCCCGAATCTGTGGAGCCCCCGCAGGGCAGGTGAGCCAGGGAACCTAGGCTTGGTGGCCGCTGGACTGAATTTGGTCTAGAGGCTTGGCCACCAGGGTTCCTCTGTTCTGCTGGCACCCTAGTGACTTTTGGCTCCTTAAAAAAGCTTCAAAAAGAGAAACTGCTTCTAGTTCCAGGTCCAGACATCTGATTGGGTCTGAGCGGGTCATCAGGGCAAAGCTGGATCGGGAAGTAAATAGGCAGCTTGAGCCCCCTTCGACCTCGGCCCAGGTCCTGCTTCCAGAACAATCCCTTTGCTCTGACCTCTACAACCACTGATTTTGGGTACCTGTAAGGAAAGATGCATTTGTAGAGTCTGTTCTTTTCAACTGATGTTGTCATTGCCTGCAACTGATGTTGCTATTGTGTGACCTTGGTAAGAGACAGTTCAATTGTACACTCTAGCTGGGAGAACTGGTTATCCTCCCCAAAGGAGATGCACTTTCATAAAGATATCGAGGTCCCAGGAAGCTCCTTTCAGTCCCTAGCCAGTTCCCAGAGGATGAAACTGGGCCTGGTCACGTAAGCTAATCGGAATTGTGCCAGTATTGTATAAAGATATCATAAAAACCACATGCAAGCAGTTAGAAGAGGAGAAGATGAGAGAGAGAGGAGAATCTTATGAGTAAGAGAAAGCATCTCATCAGAATCTTATGTGGAAAAACAATGCTTTGCTGTGGATTTTTACTAAGGAGACTTGAATGCTGCTTCTGAAATTTCCCAGCACTTCTCTTTAGGTGTTGATGCCATCTTATCTGGTGATGCAACTATGCCTTATATTTAAAACTCTTTTAATTACTTTCTTTTAATTATTTTTCTAATAAAATCTGTTTTTAAATCACTTAAGACTGTGTTGTCTACAAATCCAAACCTATAAATTAAATGGCCACAAATATTACATTGCCTTTCGTGTGACAGTGTTGTACTATCTGAGTGGGTGAGTAGGTTATCAGGGGAGAAGCGGATTGGGAAGTAAATAGGTGGTTTGAGTCGCCTTTGACCGAGGTCTGGGTCATGCTTCCAGAACAATCCCCGTGTTCTGACCTCTACACCTTCTGATTTTGGGTACCATGATATACAGAATTTGAAGCCTGACCTAATCCAACAATTAACATGTGTCTAGTGAAATTAAGTAGGCCTGTTTAAGTGTTAACTGGCACATTACCGAGGTATTGGTTAGTTGTAAAATTGATGTGATAAGTGTTTTATGTCTGTTTAATTGTTATCTGATGTATTCACTGTGGATTCAGTACAGGGTTTGAGGCCCTGGCCTGAAATTGTCTGTTGACCACACTCCTAAAAAATGAGAACTCCAACAATTAATTGGTATTTAATGAAGTTAAATAAGCCTGTGTAAATGGTAGCCAGTATGTTGCCTGGGTATCGTAAAAATTGTTTGTTTAATTGTTAATCAGTGTGTTAAGTGTTTAATGCCTGTTTGTTAGCTGGTGAATTCAGATTTTCTATCCTGTTTCTGGTTAAATTTGTATAGGTGAAATATTATTCATTTATTTAGAGACCTTATAAATTCCTACAACTTTGATATTGTTCCCACTGTCCGTGTTATGCCCTGATACTAATCTGTATGATGCCAGCAATGGTATGGTGTTGTTAGTCATGGTTTTAGTCATTCTAAAATGGCTACAGATCATATAAACAGCCAAACTGTCAGATGCACGGCTTTTGCTCCAGTACCTATCTGAATGTATGAGTGTTCAACTGTAATTTTTTTACTAAGAAGGATATTTATTGGAATAATACAAAGATGTTAAAAGGATGCATTAGATAATAGTCCTAACAAGCTGGGTGTCCATGAGTACATGGTGTGTGGCTGCTGCAACTAGGAAAGTCCGCTGCTCCATCAGCCACAAACACAACTGCCCTGTCAAAGAAGATGTGCTGAGGTTCAGAGTGGTGGGATCTAGGCTAGGATCTGCCCAACATTAAAGGAAAGGTTGAAAGAATGTAAATGTTATATTTTATCTGTTAAATAAGATAACTCTGGTAAATGTATAAAAGTGAAACAACAAAGCAGCTCTGTTTCCTTAACATAAAATGGCAGTCTAATGTTTCTATTTCTGACAGAAGCTTCATTTAGAAATGCTCATAAAATTTAAAGCTCAGATTGTAAGCGTTAACTGTTATCGTTAAATTCTGAGGTGCTTTACTCTTTGTATAGTTCAGTAGTTTCTTGGAACTTTAAGTATAAGTGTGACACCTGAAACTCAGATTTGGTTCTCCAGCTCTGAAAATTAATTAGCATGGATCCATGCATCAATGGTTACAAAACTGAAAGAGATCAACTCCAATTAAAGATGTGATAAAGCTGATCTAGTTGAAACCAAGCTGAAGAATAATATTGTCTGTATTTTAAAGCTTTAACTTTTGTGTGAGATAAGAAAAATGTTATTTTGTCCAAAATTTGTACTATCTAATTTAATCAGTCTAACCAATTAAACAACCTAGTTCAGCTTTATTTGATATGGAACCTGGAACCAGGAACAAAATATTAATATTATGTACAAGTTAATGTTATGCAGTGATGTATTTCAGATTTTTCTGAGCAGAAAATGAAAAAGTGTTTGCAACGTCCCTTAAGGAACTGGAAAAGATAGACCTATTAAGCTTCCCCACCTGGGGAATTCCTGACATTTTTCTTAAGCAAGAGGGGCTCACAGTTTAATAAGCCAAGGCCTCAATTTTGAGGCTTGTCCTTATAAAATTTATTTTTGTAATAATAAACTGAACCTACTTAGGATTAGTGCCTAAGAGCCACCTCCAGACAATCTCTGCTGTTGCTCAAATGTGGTCTCTCTCTCTCTCTAAGCCAAACTGTAAGCTTCCCCCAATGTGGGACCTAATTTCCAGGGATGTAAGGCTTGCACTGGCAGGGTGGAACATAACTGACCCTGACACCCGGGGATACACTGGCCCTGGCACTGTGAGCCAAAGATAAACCTGGCCCTGACAGAGATGAACTGATCAAAAGGGGGGAAAGAAATAGAGTTTCAATGGCTAAGAGATTTCCAATCAAGTCCAGAGGTTAATATGGATGTTACTCTTATACAAGCTTCAGCCAGAAACTGCAAACTGCCACAATATGGCAAACCCCTACCAACAGTGTTCCTGGAAACCCTAAAAGATATCCAGTGCTCGATAAAACTTTACTTCTTAAATTTGCCTTTCAGAGACTTGAAACCTCCAGATTATTCCAGTGCATGAGAAGCTTTAAAACCCAAAGATGCTGACCTCTCCAAGAATAACAACTAATTTCACTGTTCATCCCTTTGCCCCTTCATAAGGCCTTCTTAAGCCTTGAAGCAGTTAGAAGAGTCGTTGTCCAGATATCTCTCAAAATTGAGAGATAATTTTCAAAGATAGGGGCAATTAGCAGGCCCTGATGATAAGGAAAGAGTGCAGTAACTAGCCTCAATCCCATACATTTGTAAATCATCCGCTAAGGTCTGCCACTGAAAGATAGATAGCTCTACCTCCTTTCCTTTCAATTTATGATAACATGTTAACAATAAATTGTTATTGTTTTCAATGTTTAACAATGTTTTCTTTTCTGTTTTGAACTTCTGCCTTGAATTTATTATCTGAAATGACCTCATCTCCCCCTGCTAGAATCATTAAAAACCTTGAATCGTCTTTGTTCAGGGAGGGAGATTTTGGGCCACTAAAATGGCCCAAAGTCTGTTCTCCTGCTACATGTGTAGTGTAATAAACTCTTTCTCTCTTTGAAACCCCAATGTCTCAGGAATTGGTTACTGAGTGTGTGGGGCAGAAGAATCCACGGCCTTTTCCTGGCAATAATATCCACTGTTCGCCACGCATCCCTAGAGTCAATGCAATCTCAATAAAAATCCCACCAAGATATTCTGCAGACACTGACAAGCTGAATTCAGCCCTAGATTTGTATTCAAATTGCTTGAGAACACTGTTGATGAAATCACTTTTCACAATTCTAATAACTTAAAAAATATTTTATAATTAAAGTTGCATAAATTAAGTCCATGCCCCCTACCCACAGAAAAGTGGAAATGAATTCAGTCTACCTGTAGAACCATGAAAATACAGTCAAGTGAGCATAAGCCTTTCAACAAATGGTGATGGAAGTGTTGGATGATCATATTAAAAAAACAGACATCAACTTTACATGTTACACAAATTGTGTTTTACACAAAGATTCATACAGAATAGTTTTTAGATTTTTGTGAAAGATGCAAACTTGTAAAAATTTTAGAAGACACCAGAAGGAAAAATCTATGTGACCTTAGGTTTGTTAATGAGTTTTTATGTATAATACATAAAGAGAATCATGAAAGGAAAAAGTGGTAATGGGATTTCATTAAAATCTTTAATATTCTACTCTAATGGAAGGCAGTGCTAAGAATAGAACGTTTACACTGGAACAAAGTTTTGCCAACCACAATAACTAAACATGACTTGTAAGAAAATATGCAAAAGACCCACTAAACAACATAAGAAAACAAATCACCCAATTGAGAAATGGGCAATGGACTGAACAGACACCACATCAAATTAGGTATACAGTTGGAAAATAAACACATTTAAAGATGCTTAATATCACTTGTTATTGAAGAAAAGCAACTAAAAGCAAGAGACACTCACTACACACCCACTGAAATGGCTAAAATCCATAGAACAGACAATACCAATGGCTAGCAATGATGTAGAAAAACAGGAACTCTTCTTCATTGTGGAGGAGATGCATGTATTCGTTAGGGTTCTCTAGAGAAACAGAATCAACAGGGAACACTTGCAAATATAAAATTTATGAAAGTGTCTCACGTGACTGTAGGAATGCAGAGTCCAAAATCCAGAGGGCAGGCTGCGAAGGTGATGACTCCAATGGATGGCCTGGATGAACTCCACAGGAGAGGCTCACCAGCCAAAGCAGGAATGCCACCTGTTTCCTCTGAGTCCTCCTGAAAAGGCTTCCCATGATTGGATTTAGCATCACTAATTGCAGAAGACACTCCCCTTTGGCTGATTACAAATGGAATCAGCTGTGGATGTAGCTGACGTGATCATGACCTAATCCTATGAAATGTCCTCGTTGCAACAGACAGGCCAGCGCTTGCCCAATCAGATGAACAGGTACCACAACTTGGCCAAGTTGACACCTGTCCCTAACCATGACAATGCATAATACAGTTACTTTGGAAAACATTTTGGCAGTTCTTATGAAGACAAGCATAGCTCAGCATGTGACTCATCATTCACATTTGTAAAATATTTACCCAATTTTGATAGTTAATGACATTTTTTAAAACCACACGCATATTTATAGCAAGTTTTCATTATAATGACCAGAAACTAGAAGAAACCAAGCGTTCTTCATGTGGTGAATGGAAAACCCAAATCATACCATGCAATACTACTCAGTAATAAAAAGGAAATATCTTGTCACATGAAGACGTGAATGCATATAAATTCATATTTCTGAGAGAAAGAAGCCAATCAGAAAAGGCTACATACTGCATGATAAGGTTCCATCTATTGCATTCTGTAAGAGGCAAATTGCAGTCATTATAAACAGATGGATGGTTGCTAGGGATTCATGGTGGAAGGGTGGAGGACTGAAGAGGTGAAGTATTCTGTATTATATCTAATGGTGGATATCTACCACTATGAATTTACAAGTTCTCCACCAGTAGAATTTTACAGCACAAAGGGTAATTTTGGGGGGCCTTCATAAAGGGAATTTATTAAGTTATAAGTTTACAGTCCTAATGCCATAAAAATGTCCAAACTAAGGCATACAGAGAATGATACCTTGACCCAAGTAAAGAAAAAGTCATAAACACCTTCTTCAACTGGGAAGGCACATGGCTCGTATCTGCTGGTGCTTTGGCTTCTGGTTTGAAACAGATTCCCCAGGGGTGTTTTCTTTCTGCATCTCCAAACATCACAAAGGGTAAGTTTTAATGTATACAAATTAAAATCATATGAGGTAGATTAATTCACATGCAACTTAAAGAATCTAACTTAATTACAAATGTATGAAGCAAAATTACTGCAAGTGGGAAGGGAACAAAGTAATTAACTTTGAAATAAGTGAAATGTGTAAGACTATGGGCAAAAGTAACTTGGAATAAGCAGTGAACACTGATAAAACTTCTGCCCATGGGTGTGCTGGTTAACAACTGTGAAGCTACTATACAAGTATATTGAAATCACACAATCTATTAAATAGATAGAAGATGGCAAGGGGCAGGTTTCTCACTGTTGGAGGGGGAGGTAACAGATAAATCATGGTAGAAAGCGAGAATGATCAATTCGGTAATGTGTTAGGGTTGGAGACATGTATACGAACTAAAGATGAGCTTAATACAGGACTGTTCCACTTAGAAATATTTATAAAACCTAGGTGTACATCCCCAGCTTGGAATAACCATGTTTCCTGACACTACCAGATGAGAGAGTAGAGATGCAATGACACCCTGGTGAGTTCCCCGAATATGTTTTATACAAAGCAATTTTGAGATATATTCACATAGCATACAATTCATCCAAGATGTACAATCAGTGGCTTTTAGCATAATCATAGAGTTGTGCATTCATCACCACAATTTTAAAACCTTTTCTAATTCCTAAAACAAAAAACTCGTACCCTTTGCAGTCACCTCTCAATCCTTCTACCTTTCCCTAGCCCTATATTAAAATTAATCTAATTATGTTTCTATAGATTTATTTATACTTAATGAATACTGAAATATTACTAAGTATATTTTGCTTTAGCTGTGTTTTTCTCATAAGCCACCCTATTATTGCCTTGTATAACTGAGTACATATGTTATAGTGAATGAAGGAACATGTTTACACTTGTACTATTCACTACAGGCATCATCCACCACATGGTTCAATATGTTATACAGTCCTCTGTTCTATCATCTAGCTTCCTTCTAGCAACATACACTACCTAAAGCTACCCCTTTCACCCACACTCATACACATAACTCAGCAATCTTAATTATATTCAGAAGTACCTTCCTACCATCATCTTTGGAAATGGATACAGATCTAGATTTTTTAATGCTATTCTTATTATTCTTATTTTTAATGTTATTCTTTATTCAGAATTGGCTAATTCTACGTCTGAGAAAGGAAATACACAAGACAGTCCTATAGAATTTTCTAGAGTGAAAAAAGCAAAGAATTCAGAAAGGAATGACAACAAACACGCACACTCACACACATTTGCAAGTATCTATAAAAGAGGAGCCAATTGAAAGGTGTCCCAATGGACAAAGCTGAAACAATTTTAATAAGAAAATAAGTCATTAGCCATTACATCATAACCCAAAGCATACCATAACTATACAGCAACCAGACTGATTTAAATGATTGCATTGATGAGTACATGGGGAAGAACAGAAATATACTATCTGTTTGAGTTTCTCAGACTGATGAAGCAGAGTCTATGAAATGAGTTGGCTTGAGCAATGGGAATTTATCAGCTTATGGTTTTGAGGCTAAAAGAGAGTCCACATGAAGGTGTCATCAAGGTAATGCTTTCTTCCCAGAGACCAGATGCCAACAATCCTGGCTCCTACTGACATGGTAAGGTCTATGGTAGCGTCTGCTGGTCTCTCCCTTCTCTTTTGGGTTTCACTAATTTCAGCTTCTGGCTTCCATGGCTTTCTTTTTCTTTCTCAGTATTCACTCTGTTTATAAAGACTCTAGTGGAAGGATTCAAACCCATTGAGCATGAGGTGGGTCACAACTGAAATAAAATAGCCTCATCACAATGAACTACTTACAATGGGTTCACAACAGCAGGAATGGTTTAAGAAGAGGGTTTTCTGGATTAAACACAGCTTCAAACCACCATACCACCCAAAAAATTTTCAACTTATTGATAAATTCAATTTAATTCAATTTATTGATGAATTCATCAAGGAGTTGGAGCATAGCTCCCCACTCCTTAAGGGTGGCAATGTATAGTGACTTCCTTTCAAAAAGCACATACAGGTTGTCAGTGGAAAAGAGTAATTTTTCCTTGGAGAAACATGATAAATAAAACCTCAACCAGGTGATGAAGTTAAACATCAACAGCGATAATTCATCCTGAGAGGATGAACGCTTTATATGGAGTGAGGAGAAAGGCACTCTACCACTGTAGTCTTCCTCACAAAAAATCATCACAGCATAACCATGAGAAAAACATCAGGTAAAGCTCAATCGGTGGACAGTCCACAGAATTCATGATCAGCATTCCCGAATATTGTCACGCTCATCATTAACAAGAATTGGCTAAGAAAGTGTCACAGCCAAGGTGAGTTTAAGCAGAGATGTGAACTAAAGGCAAGGTGGTATACTGGAATGGAATGTGGAACAGAAAAATATAACACTAAGGAAATCTGGAGAAAGAATAGACTGTAGATAATAATAATGTATCTATATTGGCTCACAAATTATAGGAAATGGAGCATAAGAAAAAAAGCGAGAAGATGAAAAACTGGATCTTGGTTACATGATAAATCGCTGCACTATCTGGATGTTTTTCTGTAAACCTGAACTATTCAAGGGTAAAAACTTACTAAACAACATTGTTACATTTTTCCTAACACATCATTTTTCTATAATCATTCCTATTGTTAGTAATTCCCACTGTTAACTAGTCCCATTGTTTTATAAATATTATTCACGAGAGAAAATAATCCAGGATAATATATGTTATCAAAAAAAGTCTGTTATGCATGTTATGTTTGATTATCAATGCATTTGGTTATACTTATTATATGTTATATTATCGTTGGTTTTTTTTATGTTTTGATTTTGCTGTGTCATTTTGTCATTCTCAAAAACCTGGTCAGTATAGACAAGGCACAGGATTTAGATATCAAGGAATATATTTCACATTACTGTTGAGTATATTCAAACTGGTTGATTGAAAAAAAAAACAGTCTTAAGATGTAAGTGTAGGGACATGAGAAATTACCCATTCAGGATCCTCTCATGTGCCTGAGTAGCCAGGGGGAGAGGGAGAAAAAAAGGGGGAGACTCAGGATAGTTTGATATTTAGAATAATTAGTGTCTGAAATTGTCTCTTTTAACTATTTCCCCCTTCAACCTTGGTTGCTTTTCTGAGAAATCACAGACTGAAGATGGTTTGAAGACAGGACATTGGAGAAAGCAGGTAATGGCACCAGAGTAAGGCTGGCCACTTGGTAAAGAGAAAGAACAGTCTTTGTAACGATCACTACTGTTCTGCTAAACAATGCATCCCGATGTCTAACACAATACTAGGCCTAGAGAGACCCTCAAAAACTTGCTTTGGATGAGTAAATAAATGGATGAAGTTAATAGATTAGGGAACTCATTGGGGAAACATACCAGTATATATAATAGGGATTATTTTCAAACAACATTGACAGAATATAAGGAGATGAGTCATTAGAAACAATTATGAACAAGAGTCTGCTAGAGAGATATTAGGAGAGTGAGATGCATTTTATTGAAATAAAAGATGTCAAATTCAGCTGCAAAGAAGGACCACTACCAATTTGGAGATTCCTTCTATAGGCCACCATGAGAGACTTGTGCTGAGGATAGCAGGATATGAGAGTCGGAGCCTGGGTCAAAAAGTCACCCTCAAGGACAGACTTGAGAATCCAGGAAAACATGGATAGGGAGAGAAACAAGTAGGTCCACAAAAAAAAGACCTGAAAACTTTAGATTTGCTCAGTTCATGCAGATTTCTCCTGAGGTCTTGGGATTGAGATCCACGACTGTTAGCTGATACTTTTTGTGAGACCCTGCACTCTTTTGCCTCTGCCTGCCTTGAACAAACACCAAGGAAAGAGAGCCTTAAGGGGAGGGTGATCCCTCTAACCTTATAGGCAGGATCATGTTTCCCAAGGTCAGAAGATAAATCAAGTTATGAGAATAAGCCCACTCAAGGACAAGGGCACAGGAGTCTCACATTTATGTCCTGACATGCTCCTATGCAAGGAAGGGGTGAGGGCATGGCACTGTCTAATCCTCTAGGTTTGCTATAGACCAGGGTGAGGCCAGAGTTCAGGGACTGGTCTCCCCTGGCTACCATCAGCCATTTCCCCTTTCCTTAATGTGCAGTATAATTAGCACCACTTTCTATTTGTACAGAGGGAGGAGCAAAGTTCAAGAGCCCAGTTTTATAGAATCTTGCTGGCCTCCCCCTCCCCCTGGCCCACTGGTAGGTTCCTGGTTGCTCGGAACATGTTTTCATTGGAGACAGAATCCTCCACAGCATTCTGGAGAGTCAGTTGGCCTAACGGTATACTGGGACTCAGAGACAGAGTTGTGGTGTATTTCAGAGCCATGGAGGGACTGCTGATGGTCACCAAAGTGTCTTTCCAGGTGATCCTTGAGCAGCTTTTTGGGCCTTTGTTGTTGATATCCAAAAGCATGAGACAACTCTCAGGTGTCTTTGGGTCTCCCTTGGAGATCCTGATATGTATTGCTATAATAGTTCTCACAGTAAATTATCGACGTGCTGTAAGGGTGAATTCAGGGCTAGCCAAAATTATTTCCACCTGTGTTGAAGAACATCAAAAAGACCATGAAAAGACTGGACTGTTGACACGAGAAGACAAAGCCCTTGAGCCATCTGTGGCACAGACCAGGCCACTCACATTACAGACTCTATGTTTGGTCACACTCAATAGAAATCTGATCAACTCTTCACTCAACAGTACCATAGACATTTTGGAAAAAGAATATAAAAGTGAGACCCCTAAACTTTCGTCTCCTGGAATGATGACGGCTTGCCTTCAAGAACAGGCTCATTTACCCCACAAAGCAGGTGACTTACTTCAATCTCACATGACTCCTGCAAGAAATTACCTAACCGCATCTGAGAGGATTCGAGAACAACCTCAAGAGAAAATAATGGATTGTATGATTGAAAACACTCACCTTCAGGAAAATCTACAAGTGTACGCCCAGGAAATATCAAGATGGGAGCAAAGCATACATGAATCAAAGGAACAAATAAAACTGCTTGAGCACTCCAATGCAAGATTGAAACAAGCTGTACAGGATAAAGAGTGCCAGATACAATCTCTGCATGAAACTCTGCTGAAGAACATCAACTTGCCTGATCAATTTAGTGAGGCTTATATGGATGAGAGTAACTTGGGACTAAACAATAACAGAGAATCAGAAAATGGAAATCCTCTATTCTATCAATTGACAGTTGATAGCAACAAACTCGTTGATATTGTGAACTTAAGTATTTCCTCTAAAAAGGTGGAAACAGAAAAGCAAGAAATATTCAAGAAACTAAGTGAACAAGAGTACATGAATGAAGAGATTACAGGGCAAATAAAAGGGCTCGAAAATGAGGAAGCATCATTGCGGTCTGCAAATTCAAAGCTGGAAAATGAAATTGTGAGACTTCAGATGAAATTTCAAATACTTCCTGAGATCCATCGAAATCACATGATGCAACTTGAGAAATATTCAACTGAGGAAGACTCTTCTTGTTCAGAAATGGAAAAGAAACTTTATGACGTACATGGAAACATGAAGTTCGCATATGAGAAGCGTAACCTCTACAAGAAGATGGCACAAGATATGGACAAAGAACTGGAAGAAACAACTACTTTCTACAATAATCAGATTAAATACTATAAGAAGAAAGCTCAAGAAAAGTCTCTGGAAATACTGGTCACTAAGAGAAAGCTCAGCGAGCTAAGAAAGAAAAATGATTACAGCAGGATAATATAGGCGAAAGTAGAGTTAAATGTCCATTTACTCCCAGGTGGTTCACTTGCTCCTGTTGCTCCAACTGCATCCTTCAGGGACCTAAATGTAAAACCATCCTTCATAGCCACTAAAACCTGACCCAACCTACAGCGGACATCAGCCTGGACTCTGGCTCTTTAAAAGTAACTATAACTGTTTTCATTTTAGTTTAACTGCTGTCATTTAATTGATGCTACATTTGATGTTCTTAATGAACTTTACTTTTATAGTTTCTAGGATAGTATTTCATATAAATGTGTATATATTTAGTATAGACATTTTGAACAATACCATTTCATTGAATCCTCTAGAATTAGATACCATCCCACTATTGTATTTCAGTTCAAACAAGGTTTAGCAGTTGTTTTGTTTATGGTAGTCTTAGTTTCATGTTTATTTTTGTTTTGTTTTTGGAAAACAAAACCCTTTCACTTAATTAAATATTCTAAATTTACCTTTAAAATGCTTTCTTCTTTCAACTGCCGCATCTTGAGCGTCCATTACATGTCACACAATATTCTAATACTGGGGTCACATCAGTGGGCAAGGTGGATGACCTAACTCTAAGGGAGTTTAAATTATTTTCTTTCTGAATATAACTCAAAACTGAACAAAAGCCCACAAGAAAATCAAGCACTGTTAATGCTCACTTTCACAATGAAGAATTCTAAGCTTTGAAGAAATACATCACATGTCCAGATCAGGGATGTGGCCATTAAGAAACCCAACCAGGCTGAGGAATACCTTGTCAAATGATCTGTCCCCAATAGCAGATCCACCCAAAACAACTGATCATTGTTGAATGTGAAATAACACAAATTCAGAAATAAACATCCCCACTTTACAAAGTTTACTCCTCCAAGTATCTATTTTCCAGAGAAGACCCCCAGATAAGACTGTGTTTTTTATGTCTAGGAATTCACTCCAGAGTAAGGCTGAGACATCTTCCATGCCCATAGCAGGGCACGCTCACCTGAAAGCCCCTAAGTCCCAGACTTCTGCTGCCTCAGGCGAGGTTGGGCAGAGGCACTTCAGGCATCTATCCTGCCTAACATACATGTTATCAGTCACAACTCCTTCAAATCCTGGGATCTCTTACGTAGAGTGTTGCAAAGGCCAGAATCACAAAACCCAAGAAGGAAAGGGTCCCCTCCCCTTCACATTGACTGGATCCAGGCTGTATCCAGAGGTTGGACTGTGTTCCTTGTAGTCAACCCTGAAAGGCCTAGCATCACACAGTGAACGATTTGGATGCAAGATACAAAAATCGGGATGGTGGGAATTTAACTTGGGGGAAAGTGGCCTGGCCATGAGGCTGTCCCAGCTGGGCTTCCAGAGCTCAGAGACAGCAGATTCCATAAGTCAAGCACCCTCTCACATTCCTAACATGGGAATGGAGGAAATGGGCAATCTGCCTATCAAGACTGTGGGTTCTCTTTGTCACTCACCTACCAGAATTTCCTCCGCCCCACCAGAGTGAACTCCTTCCCTCCAAATACTAACTTCTAAACAGTAAATGCTTAGAGGGTTATGTTTGGGAGGCATGTTCATATATGCATATCCAGTGGTTACTTAAATGGGTGAGGTCCATGGTATAATAAGTGCTGCCCTGGTAGATCTATAGTCATTGTTGGCAGACTCGGTGCACTGCCCAAGTACCTTCTGTGGTTCAAGATGAGACTAATAAAAGGAGAATAAAGGAAATGAGAACTGGATGCACAAGAGCCATTCCTGCAGAGCACTTCAGTTGCTGGGCGGCCTGAGGCTGGCAGCCAGATCACTGCATCCCACACTGACACAGGAATGCTTGGCCATGGTCAGCTATCCAGCCCTGAGCTCCCTACAGACACCACCCTTCACAAGACACCTTATTTCCAAGCTTTTCCTTCTTTGGTCACCCCACTCCCTGGATCCATCCCATATAACCAGGTGTCTGAAGTCTGTGCAGTGACCACTGAACTTGGACCCTACTGGGGTCCCTCCATGAGTACAGACCCCTGTAGTCCCAGTCATAATATAAGACCTGAATTGTAGAATGCTGACAGCCACATATGAAATCTCTGTGCCCCAAACCTCCTTCTGTCAAATTGCCCTTTCCTTCCAGCTGTCTGCTGGTGGTGGAACAGTGGGTGTGCAGGGACCCATACATACAAAAAGAAAAAAAAATAAAAACTGCCAAAAGCAGGAGGATTTCAAAGCACATTTTAAAGGCTCATTAGATGACTTATTAACAAACATAACTAAGGAATCTATGCTCTCACCTAGAGATGATATCAATATCTGAATTTCAGCCCTTATGTGAATGTGAAACTATTGTTTCAGTTGGCTTAAAGCTACCAAAATGCACTATACCAAGAATGGATTGGCTTTTACAAAAGGGATTTATTAGGCACAAATTTAGTTTGTAAAATGTCCAAACTAAGGAATCAACTAGAGGATAACTTCACCGAAGACAGGCCAATGGTGTCCGGAACACCTCCATTATCTGGGAAGGCATGTGGCTGGTGTCTTATGGTTCTTTGTTTCAGGCTGCATTGCTTTCAACTTCTGATTCCAGTATTCCCTATGAGCATCTGTGGGTCCTCTCTTGTTCCTCCAGGACTCTTCTCTGAGTTCTCTGTGTTCAGCAGGACCGCTCTTAGCATCTCTGGGGAGTTTCTGACCCTCTGTGCCCTTCACTTGGTTTTATTTGTCTGTGGTTTTTACCTGCTCTGGTTTCAAATGGATGTCTTTCATAAAGGGCTCCAAGATGGGATCAAGACCCACCTTGAATTGAGTGGCGAAATCTCCATGGAAACATTCTAATCAAAAGATCTTACCCAAAATAGACCTGCACCAACAAGACTGGATTAAAAGAAAACGGCTTTTCGGAGATACACAACGATTTCAAATCAACACAACTATCCCTGAAACAGTATGGCAAAAATTCTTGTCTCCTGTTCCCTTACTCACTTTACAATCTGCAATGCTATACACTTAAACTTTTCTGACATTTTGATAGACCACGGTACCTCTGTTTTTTTTTTTTATCCCCAGAAGGCCTAGTTTCAGGCAAGAAATGATAGTCATTATTACACTCAGGAATTTGAAAGCATTAAAAGGAGTATTATAATAGCTAATAAAGGATGGGGTGTTTACACATATCTATTTCATGTGAGGAGATAATGTATCATCAAGGCTGAGAACTGAAGAATACCAAGTTGGTCAGACAAAGTGCTAAGAATAGAGCATTCCTGGAAGCAGTCATAGGAAGGGCAAATGTCCATAAGGGGCAAAGCACTTCATCAGTTCAAGGAATAGAAAGGTGGTGGGCATGCAATTGGAGAGTTATTCAGAAGGCCCATGGAACTTTGGTAGGACTCAATAAATGTGGGTTTTATTCACAGAAAGGGTCTGGGGGAATGCGATTTTCATAATATTGGGGCAGGGCAGAAGCAGCAGGATGAGCAAGGCATGTTTGTGGGCAAGTGTACACCTACTTACATCCAACCCATGACAGTAGGAAATATATGGACAGCTAAGATGACGTCCCTAAGAAATTTACTGAGTCTATCTTAAATATTGTGCCTTTGGGAAATTTACTGATTGATGAACAAGAGACTCGATTAAGATAAACACTGCTTGGCTTATGCAGTTGGCATTGACTATGCCACTTCTCATCCTGCCACCTAATAAGCATGTTCAATTTCCTCAGATGTCACTTGCTCCCTCACTTTGGTCATCCTTGACACATAAGCATGCTAACCTGTCTCTCTTAAGTCTAATTCAACACAAAGAGAACAGCTTCTCTGAAGGTCCCCACTGCTCTAAGAACTTCCCTTGATCCCTCCTTCTCTGAGCTAAGGCTTCGTAGAAGAGTCATGTGCATTACCTGTCCAGACTCCTTGATCTTTGATTCGACCCACACTGATCTTATCACACACAGGCCAGCCACTCCACTGAAATTATTCTCCTAAGATTACCAATGAGGTAAGTTCTCAAATGCCATGTTCCTTAATCATTCTTCAGCTTTTCTTTCTGACTTAGCAGCTCCATTTACATATTTGATTATAGTTTTCATCTACTACCAATTTGACTTCCCCATACCTTCCTTTTGCTTTCCTCTAACTCTCTGTTTCTTCCTTCACTGTGTCTGTGTTCTCGGTTGTACATATGGATGTTACCCATGGTTTCATCTCCTGTCCACTTCCCTCTCACTCTGCACACTCTCTCTGAGTGACAACACCAAAACCTATGACTTCAACACAATCAATATGTCAGTGACCCCAAACTCTGCTCATCAAGTCCACAACACTCTCCTGAGACCTACATCTAAATTTCCGATTGGGTGCTCATGGGGTCCTTAAAGTAAAGCTCTTCCCCCAAAGTTTTGCTCACCCTTCCTTGTTAGAATGAATGTCACCACCACCTGCCCAATTTTCTAAGTCAGAAGCTGGAAGGTCTCCATGATACTTCCCACTCTATCAGCCTTCAGTGCAATTAGCCAGGGAAAGGCCTCACTTCTACTTGCTAGGTTTTCTTAATTTCACCCCTCCTCCCAATTCCTGTCATAGACTGACTCCATGAGTACCTCACTTATAACATGAATCATTGCCATAAACTTCTCACAAATTTCTCTGCCTCTTACCTGGCTGCTCTCCCATTCATCCCCTACAATCTTGCTGGCATATTCATAAAATGCAAATGAGGCCCTATAGCTCCCTTATCTAAAATATTTCAGTGGTTCACACAGTCTGCACAATAAAGTTCAAATTCCTCAGCATTTCACATCAGCAATCTCATGCACTGGCCATAATCTACATCTTCAGTCTCAACTCCCACCAACTCCTCAGAACTATCTTAACACTGTGTCCCATGAGGATTCTGAGGAGCAGTTCCTCAAGATAATTCTTCTAATTAATAAAATTCTTATAAAGTATGTTTTCAAAAAGGAGGAAATAAATTTAAACACTGTAAAAACCTTTGAGAAGATCCAATAAAAGAATAAAGACAGAAAAGGTTCAGTACCAAACTCCTGTTTTTCACTGAACACCTATTAATATGTCTAGGAACTCAATTTGGAAACTATACTGAAAGCATTTGGCACAGCTTATAATAATACTAAAAGTATGCGATGCTCTCTTGCTTCTACATCTCTGGCTGGGATCTCCTTAATTCATTCTTGTCTTCATCCAATAATACTCACTATTCACCAACTGTATAGTAGAAACTAATACACGGTTGATATATATAAGGCTGGATGTTCAGAGGGAGAACATGCTCTAGGTGAACCAAACTAGGTAATAAATGATTGAAACAGCCAGGCTTGAAGCTGTCTTCTCAGCAGCAAAACAGCGTAAGGAACCGAGTTGGAGGAGATCAGGAGACAGTAACCTTCCTCTTCTTCTTCTCTAGGTAGGTATCAGTTTTTACATCATGTACATTATGGTTTAGTGGTGAATTATGTCTATAATCACAATGGTCATATTTTCCTGATGTACTGAATCTTTTATTATTATTAAATGCCCCTCTTTGTCAGTCATAATATTTCTTGCCGTAAATGCTACGTTGAAAATAATATAACTACTCAAGTTTTCCAGTGTTTACCATTCAAACTGTTTATCATTTTCTATCATTTTCTTTTAAACCTATTTTTGTCTCTGAAGATAAGGCGTATCTCTTTGAGACAGTACATATTGGATCTAATAAATTCATTCAGTCTGGCAATCTCTATGATTGGAATGATCAGGCAATTCACATTGAATGCAGTTATTAGCATGTCTGGATGAATATTTCCAATATTGGGCTTTGTTTTGTATGTCTTCTTTCTTTCTGGTTCTTCATTTCCATTCGATTGCCAACATTGGTGTTAGATATTTTTAGTGTAACGTTTATATTGATTTGTTCATTTAATTTTCTTTTATACTTTAAGATTTGTCATTGAAAGATGAGAATACATATCTCAATTTAACACACTCTACATATCAATGCATATTTAATTTCAGAAATATATAGAATCTTTGTCCCAATGTAGTTCCATGTTTTCCCCTTTTATTTATATTGTTGTCATAGATTATCACCATGTATGATATAAATCCACCATGTAATTTATAAATATTGTGTTATGCAATCGCGTGCCTTTAGAAGAAATTAAGTCAAGAAATGAGAAAAGGTTTTATCTACACAGCCCTTTTATATTAACCCACATGATTATCATTTCTGGTGTTCTTCATTTCTCCCTGTGTATCTTAATCCCTGTCTGAAGTTATTTCTTTACAGTCTGAAGTGCTAAATGTAACATTTTTGGGAAGACATATGTGTGGTACACTGAATTATAAATCCACAGAACAGACATGTTCTTATACTTTGCTCTTTTTCCTGTGAGTCTGAAGGTGTATGATCAGTTGAAGTGTGGAAATTTTATGAACAGGATTTCTAAGATGCTATTTAGGTTTCACCCGAATGAATCAGGGCGGACCTGAATCTGCATGGGTGGAGCTTTACAACCATTAGAAATTCGGCAACAGTCAGAGGGAGATGGTCACAGGAGAATTCTAGGACCTCACCATGAGATGGAAGATTGCCACTATGAGAATGCCGAACCTCCAGGATGAAGCACTGCATGACTGACATCTTGACTTCTGACCTCTAGCCTTCAAAACATAGTAAGAAGAAGAAAACTGGGTGAGTCTCTTCTAGGCAGGATAGAGTTGGGTCATACCTTTTTATCCATTCTGCCAATCTGTAACCTTTGATTATGAAATTTAATCCATTAACATGCCATGTTGTTACTGTAATGACAGTACTTATTTCAAACATTTCATCCTTTGGCTTTTATATCATATCCTATCTTTGTCTCTTTTACCTTTTTCATTACCTTCATTGATAATCTGTATTTCTAAACTCTCCTGTGAGACTCTCCTGAGTTTTCATTGCAACATGCAGGACTCCCTTTAGTATTTCTTGTAGGGCAGTTCTCTCAGTTTCTGTTCATCTGTGAATGTCTTAAACTCTCTCTCATCTATTTCTTTTAAGACCTAGCCATCGTCCCTTAGGAATTGCTATCAGAAAACTCTGTGTTGTCCTAATCCCACCCACAGCTTCTACCACAGCCATCCTTGGCATAACTGACACATTTAAAGCAGATGCCTCTCTATAGGAACCTTCTCATATTTATGTGAACATAAGTTTCAATATAGAGAATCCAATTATCTTTATGATCAGTAAATCACCCATGCAAGTCAAAAGCCAGTCTCTGAAGGTACTTTAGCTTTCCCTATGCAAGAGATGGACACCATGAGAAGGTCTTTCTATAGCTAGGTTTTAAGTTGTGGTTTTTTCAGCACTTTTTAAATTGATATATATATTACATATTCACATACCATGTAATCATCCAAAGTGCACAAACGATGCTTCATAATATCATCATTTAGCTGTGCATTTATTATCATAATAAACATTATTTGTGAAAAATTACATTTATAAAAAAGCAATCAAATTTCAAAGCACACTACAACTATTAGTTGCACAACAGATTTCAGGGTTTGGTATGGGTTACAATTCCACAATTTCAGATTTTTACTGCTACTTGCTTCAAGACAATGGAGACTAAAAGAAACATCAAAATAATGATCTACCAATCATATTCATTTGTTAAACTCTGCACTCCCTGTATAACTCCACCATCACCTTCGAACTTTATTCCACTCTTGAGGAGTATTTCGGCTATGCCCATTCTAACTTCTTCATGTTGGAAGGGGCTGTTGATAATATGGGACAGGGGGATGGAAATAGTTGATGTTCTGGAGAGGCTGGCCCCTCTGTATTTCAGGAATTATTTGGTCTATTGACCCATCTGAAGATAGTAGGTTTCTGTAACTAACCCTACTGCATGGGGTCCTTGTAGAATCTTATATAATGCCCTAAGTGATCTTTAGGATTGGCAGGAATGGTTTTGGTTGGGGTTGGCAAACCATGATAGTAACAATGTCTAACTGGAGCTTCCATGAGAGTAGCCTCCAGTGTAGCCTCTTAACTCCATTTGAAATCTCTCAGCCACAGATACCTTGTTACACTTCTATTACTCCTCACTTGCAATGTTGGGCTTAGAGTGAGAGGCCACATCTGAGCAACAAAAGAGTTCTTCTGGATGTAATTCAGAAGCTTATCTACAGGCAGGCTAAGCTTCCTCACTAAATAAATAAGCGTCACAAGAGCAAGCCTCAAGACCAAGGGCTTGCGTACTGACTTGGAAGTCCCTAATGTTAGATACAGCATCAGAGGTTTCCACAGTAGTAAAGTTTAATCATCCGTTTTTTTTTTTTTCTCCCATCCCTGAAAGGACTTGGCCAATACTTTTTGATTATCTGCTTAATATACTCTGGGACGTATCCAGGCATTACTTTAAGATATACAGAATTAAAGGTCCTCATTCTTATTCCTGTGCTTGACCTGTTTATTCATCCAGACAGGTTGAGTTAGATTATGTGCTACAGAAAATTCAGGTTCTGGACAAAAAAAATTTCTTCTTTTGGTCTCATAGTGTAGGTGAAGTTTTAAAGTATAGACAATGTCTTCCTTACCCCTGTATTCTAAATTACCTTAATCCTGACCTGATCAGTTTCATTCTTATCTCTAAATACCAGATTATACATATATAAATCAGCCTGTCAAAATCCAGAAATAACATTTACCACTCCAGACTAAATGTGACTCTTACAAGACCTTACAATCTAGGCCTCAATTTTCTTACAAGTATTTTCTAAGTAAGACCATATGATATTTGCTCTTTTATTTCTGGCTAATTTTGCCTCACCATATGTACGACAGATTCATTCACAACACTGCATGGTTCAGAACTTTGGTCCATTCTTTAGCAGCACAATATTCAATCATATGTATACACCATTGTTCGCTGATCTACTTTTCAGTCAATGCATCCTTCAGCCATCTCCATCCACTTGGCTTCAGGTATAATGTCCAAAATCAACCATCCATCATCACTCTCAGTTTTAGATAATTTCACTGTGACCAAGAGAAAAATGCCTTATTTCCAAATACTTTCTTCCATTGAGTTGCCTACCTCTACACCTTTCTGACGGTCTTTGGAGGCCCCAAAGCATTTGATTTTGAGGAGTTCCCATTGATCTATTTTTTTTTGTCACTTATGCTTTGGGTGTAAAGTTCAGTTTCTATTACTACATCTTAAAGATGTTACCCTACACTTACTTCTAGGAGTTTTATGGTATCAGTTCATTGGTTCTATTTTTTCTTTTTTTTACATGGGCAGGCACTGGGAATCAATCCCAGGCTTCTGGCATATGATATTGGTTCTTACATTTAGGTGTTTGATATACGTGGAGTAAATTTTTCTATAGGGTGTAAGGTAAGGGCCCCCATTCATTCTTTTGGCTATTGATATCCATTTTGCCTGTGTCCGTTTATTGAAAAGACGATTTTGTCTCAGGTCAGTGGATTTGGCGGCCTTGTCAAAGATCAGTTGACCCTAGGTTTGGTAGTCTATTTCTGCACTCTGGACTCAATTTCATTGGTCAATTCTTTAATTTTGTGTCACTACCATGCTGTTTTGTCCACTATGGCTTTGTAATAAATTTTCAAATCAGGAAATGTTTATCTTCCCACTTCAGTCTTCTTTTTTAGGATACTTTTAGTTATTTGGGGTCTCTTTCCCTTCCAGACATATTTAGTAATTAGCTTTTCCAAGTCTCCAAAGTAGATTCTTGAAATTTTGATTGGTACTGCATTGAATATGTAGATCAATGTGGGGAGAATTGGCATATTAACTACATTCCATGCTCTTGAAATGAGCATGGAATGCATTTCCACATATTTAGATCTTCTTTGAATTATTTTAACAATGTTATGTAGTTTTCTTTGTGAAGGAACTTTACATCCCTAGTTAAGTTCATTCCGAGGTGCCCTATTTTTTAGTTTTTATTTTGAGTGGAATTTTTTCCTAGGCTCCTCCGTTAGGTCATTACTTGTGCATACAAACATTACTGACTTTTGCACCTTAATTTTATATCCTGCTACCTTGCTGAATTTGTTTAACTCAAGAAACTCTGTTGTAGATTTCTCAGGATTCATGTCATCTGCAAATAATGAGTTTTACTTTTTCCTTCCCAATTTGAATGTCTTTTATTCCTTTATCCTGATGATTGCTCTAGCTGAAACTTCTAGTACAGTGTTGAATAACAGTGGTGACAGAGGGCATAAGATCATTCCCAATTTTAGAAGGAAAGCTTTCAGTTTCTCAGAATCGAGTACAATGCTGGCTATTAGTTTTTCATATATGTCCTTCATCATCTCGAGGAAGTTACCTTTGATTCCTACCTTTTGAAGAGTTTTCCTCACAAAAGGATATTGAACTTTGTCAAATCCTTTTTGAGTAGATCATGTGGTTTTTTCACTATTGACTTTTTAATGTGCTGTATTAATTGATTTTTGTGTGTGTTAAACCATCCTTGCATTCCTGGTGTAAACCCCACTTGGTCGTGGTATATAATTCTTTTAATGTATCACTGGATTCGATTTCCTAGTATTTTGTTGAGAATTTTCACATCTATGTTCATTAAGGAGACTGGCCTGTAGTTTAGCTTTTTTATAGCATTTTTACCCAGTTTTGGTTTTAAAGTGATGGTAGCTTCATAAAATGAGTTAGGCAGTGCTTGTTTTTCCTCAATTTTTTGGAAAACATTGAGCAGGATTGCTGAGAGTTCTTTTTGGAAAGTTTGATAAAATTTCCCTGTGAAGCCATGGAGCCTTAGACTTTTCTTTGTAGGAAGATTTTTGATGGCTAGTTGAATCTCTTGTGATAGATTTCTTGAGAGCTTCTATTTCTTCATGAGACAGTGAGGCTTCTTTGTGTCTTTCTGGGAACGTGTCCGTTTCATCTAAGTTGTCTATTTTGTTGGTATATAGTTGTTCAATATATTCTTTTAGGATTTTGTTTTATTTCTTCAGGGTCTGTTGTATGAATCCCTTGTCATTTCCAATTTTTCTTTATTTGCATCCTTTCCTTTTTCTTTGTCAGCCTGGCTAGTGGCCCATTAATTTTATGATTTTCTCAAAAAATCACTTTTGGTTTGACTGATATTTTTCTACTGTTCTTTTGTTCTCCCATTCATTTAACTCTGCTTTATCTTTGTTATTTCTCTTCTCTTATTTGCTTTAAGGCTAGTTTGCTGTTCCTTCTCAAGTTTCTCAAGGTGAACAGTTAATGACTTTATTTTTGTTCTTTCTTCTTTCTTATTATGGATGTTTAGGGCAAAAAATTTCCCCCTCAGCACTGCCTTTGCCACATCCCAGAAGTTCTGATTTGATGTACTCCCATTTCATTTGTCTGCAGATGGCTACCCATTCCTCAATGGATTTCTTCTTTGATCCCCTGGTTGTTTCAGTGTGTGTAATTTAATCTCCATGTATTTGTGAAAGTTCACATTCTTTGGTGGTTACTAGCTTCCAGATTCATTCCACTGTCACCAGAAAAAGTGACTTGAATAATTTCAATGTTTTAAAATTTATAACGACCTTTTTTTGTGCCCCAGTATATGATCTATCTTGGAGAATGTTCCATGAGCACTAGAGAAGAATGTGTATCCTGACATTTTGAAGTAGAATGACCTATATGTGTCTATTATGTGTAATTCATTTATAAAACTGTTTAAGCTCTCTATTTCTCTGTTTCGTCCTCTGTCTAGTTGTCCTATTTATAGAGGAGAGTGGTGTACTGAAGTCTCCTACTATTATTGTTGAAATGTGTATCACTCCCTTCAGATTTGGCAAAGTTTGTCTTATATACTTTGGAGCGCCCTGATTGGGAGCATAAACATTTATGATCATTTAGTCCATTAACATTGTTTAGTCCATTAACATTCAAAGTTATAAACTGCAAAGGCATTTCTTGAAGCTCCCAGCTTATCCTTTGGATTTTATTTGTCAGATCTATAAACTTTTTTCCCTCTTTCTCTTTTTATCCTTTCAGTCACCCTTACTAGCATTCTTCAATTATGTGCCCTCCTCCAGATTTCCTTCTCATGTCTCTTATGCTTCAGCCAGAGAACTTCCTTTAGTACTTCTTGCAGGGCCAGTCCCTTGTTGACAAATTCATTCAACAGCTGTTTGTCTGTGAAAATTCTCCCTTATTTTTTTTACTATTATTATTATTTTTTACATGGGCTGGCACTGGGAACCAAATCCAGGTGTCTGGCATGGCAGGTGAGAATTCTGCTTGCTGAAGCACTGTGGTCCACCCTCTCCCCTATTTTCGAAGGACAGTTATGCCTACTGTTAATGAACTATCTTAGTTTCTGTTTATCTGTGTCTTAAACTCCCCTTCATTCCTGATGGACAGTTTTGCCAACTAGAGAATTCTTGGATGACAAGTTCTCTCTTTTGGGGTTAAATATACCATACCACTGCCTTCTCACATCTATCGTTTCTGATGAGAAAACAAAACAGTCTTACTGGGCATCCATATACATGATTTTCATGGTTAGGCCCATGTGTCAACTGGGCCAAGTTGTGGTACCTGCTTATCTGATTGGGCAATTGCTGGACTGACTGTTGCAATGAGGACATTTCATAGGATTAGGTCATGATTACGTCAGCTCCATCCACAGCTGATTCCATTTGTAATCAGCCAAAGGGGAGTGTCTTCTACAATCAGTGATGCTAAATCTAATCACGGGAAGCCTTTTGAGGAGGACTCAGAGGAGACAGGTCCCATTCCTGCTTCGGCTGGTGAGCCTCTCCTGTGGAGTTCATCCAGTTCCTCCATCGGAGTCATGGCATCACACCCTGCCCTGTGGATTTTGGACTCTGCATTCCTGCAGTCACGTAAGACTCTTTTATAAATTTTATATTTGAAAGTGTTCCCTGTTGATTCTGTTTCTCTAGAGAACCCTAACTAATACATCTTGGTACTTGGAGTGGTTCTTAAGAAACAGAATCTTAGAAATGGGTTTTTATGAATGGTTTTCTACTCTGACTGAACTCAGAGAAACTAAGGACTCTGATTCCTGTAATCAGAATGACACCCCCAATCCATGGAGTGAGTTGGCAACGGAGATAGTGAAAATATCATCATTCGGTTCTCCTAATGCTTTGCTTGTACGAAGCCAGACTCTGGGGGATAATGTTTTTGACACCTTTACAGAGTTTTGTAGAAATAAGAGTTATAGAGATGTTGGTTGGTTGTTGTTAGTTACATTGGCTACGTTAAGGGGTGAAAGGGATGGGCTTAAGGCTTCAAACGAGGAGCTTAAGTGCTGTCTGAAAGATGTAGAGGTTTCTATGAGTATCCTGAAGGAAAATCTTATTTCCTGTAGCCGTAGACTTCAGATCTCTGAAAATCAGACTCAGAATCTTATTGTTAGAGTAGCAACTTTACAACGTAAACTGAAATCTCAGTCTTGCATGGTGTCTGCCGTTAAAGTGAGGGCATTGATTGGAAAGGAGTGAGGATCTGAAAAATGGGATGGTGACATATGATTTTGGGGGCTAGGTTGAAACCCTAGGCCATGCTGAGTCTTCTCTAGATAAACCTGTAATAGTTGCCCTGAGGACATAGTCACCCCACCTCCAGCCTACTTTGAGGAATTGGCCACCCAACCTCCTCCTGAAGGGATTAGCCCTAGAGTGATTAATCCTGTTTCACCAGAAGAAACTGCAAATGAAAGCCCTGAAGCAAATGGCTTGGAAGATATTTCTAATTCTTTTCACAACCAATCCCTACCATCCCTCCTATCTTCCAGGGCTATAACTAGACTAAAATCCCATTAGGCCCCTAAAGGTGAGGTACGAAGTATCCCACAAGAGGAGGTACATTATACTCCAAAAGAACTGTATGAGCTGTCAACTTATATAGACCGAAATCAGGGGAATGTGTGTGGCAATGGATTTTAAGGATGTGGGGTAATGGTGGGAGGAATGTAAGGCTGGATCAGGCTGAATTTATTGAAATGGGCCCGCTAAGCAGAAATTCTGCATTCAATGTTTTAGCTCGAGGGCTTAGAAAAGGTATTACAGTTTGTTTGGATGGTTGGTTGAAACATGGATCAAAAAGTGGCCGACATTACCTGAGGTTGAAATGCCAGAACTGCCCTGGTATAATGTAGATGAGGGGATCCAGAGGCTTAGAGAGATTGGAATGTTAGAGTGGATTTATCATGCAAAGCCTGCTCTTACATCCCAGGAATGTCCAGAGGATGCACCTTTTACCCAGAACAGTGAGAAATAAATTTGTGAGCCTAGCACCATCATTCCTGAAGACTTCTGTGGTTGCGCTTCTCTGTAGGTGAGATATTACTGCAGGAACTGCTGTCACTGAGCTGGAATCCTTAAACACAATGGGGTGATGGGATCCCGAGTTGGCAGAAGCCAGGTGGCAGCACTTAATCGCCAAAGACAGGGTAGACGTGACTATTATAATAGACAGCTAACTCAAAGCAGGAGTCAAAATTATATGACTTGCAGAGATTTGTGGCATTGGCTAGTAAATCATGGAGTACCTAGAAATACAATAGAAGGGAAGTCTACTAAATTCTTGTTTGAGCTGTATAAACAAAAGTGTTCTAGATCAAGTGAACAGAAGTCTAACATGATCTACAAAAACACAGAGTCAAGGCCCCTTAATCAATTTCCAGGCTTGAAACAGTTTACAGACCCAGAGCCCCTTGAATGGAGGGGAGGCCAGGTCCCTTTGGGGGGAATCCTGTTACACCACCACAAATTTATACTGTTAACCTTCCTCTAAGACTTCCCCAAGGAAACCAACAGCCTTTTGCCAGGGTAACTGTGCATTGGGGAAATGGAAATGATCAGATAATTCAGGGATTATTAGACACTGATTCAGAAGTGACATTAATTCCAGGGAACCCAAAACGTCATTCTGGTCCACCAGTCAGAGTGGGGGCTTATGGAGGGCAGGTGATCAATGGAGTTTTAGCTTGGGCCCAGCTCACAGTGGATCCAGTGGGCCCCCAGGCCCATTCTGTAGTTATCTGCCCAGTTTCAGAATATATAATTGGTATAGACATACTGAGCAACTGGAAGAATCCCCACATTAACTTGTTCAAGGAGGGCTATTATGGTGGGGAAGACCAAGTGGAAGCCACTAGAACTGCCCTTACTGAGCAAAATAGTAAATCAGAAGCAATACCATATTCCTGGAGGGATTGCAGAGACTGTTGCCACTCTTAAGGACTTGAAGGATGCAGGGGTGGTGATTCCCACCACATCCCCATTCAACTCTTCTATTTGGCCTTTGCAGAAAACAGATGGGTCTTGGAGGATGACAGTGGATTATCGTAAGCTCAACCAGGTGGTAACTCCAACTGCAGCTGCTGTTCCACATGTGGTATCATTGCTTGAGCAAATCAATACTTCCCCTGGTACCTGGTATGCAGCTATTGAGCTGGCAAATGCTTTTTTCTCAATAGCTGTTAGGAAACACTTTGCTTTCAGCTGATGAGCTCAGCAGTATACTTTCAGAGTCCCTCCTCAGGGGTACATGAACTCTCCAGCCCTATGTCATAATCTTGTCTTGCAGGGACATTGATCATTTCTCCCTCCCACAAGACATCACACTGGTCCATTATATTGATAATATCATGTTGATTGGATCTAGTGAGCAAGAAGTAGA